>NC_043001.1:50855518-50875518 GCF_006345805.1 Octopus sinensis | reverse complement strand
TTGATTTAAGAGTATTTTGGCTGTTATTTCTAGCATGCGAAGCGACCACAAGTATATTTCCGCATTGGTCTGTTGCTGATGTTACTGTTAATGGCAGTATTGGGATGGCGATATAGAGAATGCCTTTGCTGTGTTTCATTACATCATCTTACATTTTATGTTCAAATTTCACCGAAGTTAACTCTGTCCTACTTCCTTGCTGGGGTTTTAGAAAATAACAACCAGTCAAGTACTGCTATCTCTTTCCCTAAACTTGAAGCCCCTGTGACTATGATAGAAGTCATTATTATTGTTGTTATTAGAGTGGTCGACTGGAAGAGTTGTTAGCGCGTTCAAATCCCTCCAATTCAACTTTGTCTTTCTTCCTTTTGGGTTAAATTAAAATAAAGTACACAACCAAATGCAGAGGTTAATAAATTTCACAAATTTCTGGTTCTGTAACTATGTCAGAAAAAATTATTGTTGCTGTTTACGTAAAAAGAACTGCAGAATAGGTAGACAGTTTTATGAAATGCTCTGCCTTCTGAGTTCGAATCCTGCCAGCGCTGACTGCCTTTTATCGTTCTTGGAGCGATGACCTACGGTGAATTATTGGAAGGGATTTAATCAACTATACCTCCTCACCTGCCATGAAACTCTTTCATTGTTTTGCTGGGGTTGTTGTTTTTATCACTCGATCCTGAGTGAAGTACCGTACACTTCCTTTACGCCTCCGAAACTGGGAAATGGAAAAAAGGAAGTTGTCAACAAAATCTGAGATCTCATTTTAGGACAATTTATATCAATGTAAACACCACTACAGATGTTAGAGGACCAGGTGGTCGTGTTCAGAAAGTTAAAAGCAGAGCAAACACCATAAGCCATTTCGTCCGAGACTTTAACGACTCCTCAAATCCACTGCAATGGGCTGGTGCTTCATTTTATCAACCATAGAAGGATCTAAGTTAATGCTGATCTCGGCGGGATTTGAACTCAGAACTCAGAGTACAGCAAGCCTGAAGAAATGCCGCAAGTCATTTTGTCCTTCAATATAGTGTCATTTCGCTGCTTTTGATTGCAATTTTTAAAATGGAGTGGCAGAATCGGTAGAGTATCAGAGTTGCGCCCCTTTATGTTTTGAGTTCCTATCCAGCTGGTACTGCCTTTTCTGTTCGTCTAACCTAATATTGATGAAATAAATTCTTTGTAATGAATCGATTCAACCGAGTGTACCCTTGACTACAAATTCATGACATTATGACATTATAACAATTTATCTACCCTCTTCTCAATCCTCCCAACCTTCTTTTACACCTTCCCTGAGAAACCATGGACTACTAAACTATCAGAGATATATTCTAACTCTCAAATATATGAGAGGGATTTCTAATTCATTTCTTTATCAAATTCGACTGAAGTGAATCTAAGCATTTGACTGAGTCTTCTTTAGTTCAAGCCACCTGAAGTTGGACATCAGAAAATACTTCAATTCTTTTCATTTGAGGTCAACTTATAAAGCTCAAGTAATAACAGCAGTGGAGCACTGCTCATACCTTTTTCATATGCCATTCCTACAGGCATTCATCGAACTCCAAGCTCTCCTAAACTACACACCACAAGCTATTGGATCATCTTTTTGTAACCACCTCGTGAGGCCATTGATTATTTTATCGCTCTTTCCTCTCTGGCTTCATTGTTTTCGTTGTTTTAAATGAGCATTTCAATGAATTGCGATTACATGGACAGTTCCACAAAGACATCAAGAATGTGAAAATTTGTGTGAGTGACTTCAAAATGCAGATTTAAAAAGAGAAACTGAGCGTTTGTTGATGGCTGTTCAAGCTCAAGCTTTAAATACTATTTCAGTGATCAAAGGTATGTATTTCATTGCTTCGACGAACAAGTGTTACTTATGTAATTAATGACCGGAAAATATTATGTATATTGTATTAGGCTGAACAATGTTAGCTCAGAAAGAATATATATGTCATGATTTGGTTTGTTTCACTTTACACTTGTCCCTCAGTATAAAAAAAACATGGATATCACACTTCAGACGACTGGTACAATTATGTACCAGAAATGGCTTTACGCAAAAGGTAGGATTTCATGGGATCTTGACAATCAGACAGAGAGAATAATTAACACCACAAATCAGATCTCATTGTTAAAATATAACATAAGGCGCCGCGCTGGCGGAATCGTTAGCACGCCGAGTAAGATGCTTTGCAGCATTTTATCCGTTTCTACATTCTAAGTTCAAATTCTGCCGAGGTTGACTTTGCCATTCCTTCTTTCGAGATCGATAAAATAAGTACCAGTTGAACATTAGGGTTGATGTAATTAACTTGTCCCCTCTCCTGAAGTTTGCCAAAATTTGAAACCATTATTAGAAAATTACTTTTAAAAAATCGGATGCTTCATAAAAAATTAGTTGCAATTTCTTTACACAAAAACATTGCAAACAAAGAAGAAATATCTTGAAATATGATTATCTTAAAGTAGAGATATTAAGAGTGTTGAAACGATCAGCAGCAAAAGTAAAAGTGGTACCGGATATCATCGGGCCATTAGGCTGACTTCTCAAAAAAGCTATCATGCAACCTAGAACGGTTGAATATTCCTAAACTCTTCTGTCATTTGAAGTGTTAATATTTTTAGAAAAGTAGTGTTTGTCTAAGCACTATATAGCGGCACAAGAACAAGCATTGAGGACAAACTATATAAAGCGCAGAATTGATAACACAACTACTGAGAGCAAGAAATGTATAATGTGTGGTGAGAAAGGTGAAACAGTATGGTACATTGTTAGTGAATGCCCGAAATTGGCACAACACGAATACAAGATATGACAGCGTAGCAAGAATGAGCCATTGGGTGCTCTGTGAAAATTATGGCTTAGAAAGATCGGAGACCTGGTATGACCAAGTCCCAGAGGGAGCTACTGAGAATGAGAATTGCAAAATCCTGTGGGGTGCAATGACATCGGGAACCTAATATTGTTCTGATGAACAGAAAAGGAAAACATGCATGATAATCGACACAGCATGTCCTGGTGACAACACAATCGAAGAGCAAGAAGGAAAGAAAGTGAACAACTATGATAAATTGAAGTGGAAAATACGCAGGTTGTGTGCAATGAAGAGAGTGGACGTGATACCAATAATGATTGACGTGCTTGGAAGTATCAGCACTCCACTACCAACGTGGCTCAAAAAGATTGGTGCAACTGTAAAGATAGAGCACCTACTAAATTCAGAGTTATCCGCGGGGTTCTTAAAGCATAATCAGTAAACAAGTGTCGCCTTAGTCTGATGACTGTGTGCATTTGACAATTTGCCTACAAAATAAGCTGCGAGTTTTCATCAAATAATAATAATAATCCTTTCTACCATAGGCACAAGGCCCGAAATTTTGAGGGAGGGGTAAGTCGAATACATCAAACTCAGTGCTTGACTGGTTCTTATTTTATCGACCCCAAAGGATGGAAAGCAAAGTTGACCTCGACGGAATTTGAACTCAGAACGTGAAGATGGATGAAATACTTATTTCTTTACTACCCACAAGGGGCTAAACACAGAAGGGACAAACAAGGACAGACAAACGGATCAAGTCGATTATATCGACCTCAGTGCGTAACTGGTATTTATTTAATCGACCCTGAAAGGATGAAAGGCAAAGTCGACCTTGGCAGAATTTCAACTCAGAATGTAGCGGCAGACGAAATATCGCTAAGCATTTTGCCCGGCGTGCTAACGTTTCTGCCAGCTCGCCGCCTCAATATTTTTTCTCTTTCTACTATAGGCACAAGGTCTGAAATTTTGAAGGAGGATCGGTTACATTGATCCCAGTGCTCAACTGATACTTATTTTAACAACCCCGAAAGGATGAAAGGCAAAGTCGACCTCGGCGGAATTTGAACTCAGAACGTAACGGCAGACGAAATACGGCTACGCATTTCGCCCGGCCTGCTAACGTTTCTGCCAGCTCGCCGCCTTATTCAATAATAATAATAATGGTAATGATGATGACGATGAAGAAGAAGAAGAAGAAGAAGAAGAAGAAGAAGAAGAAGAAGAAGAAGAAGAAGAAGAAGAAGAAGAAGAAGAAGAAGAGAAGAAGAAGAAGAAGAAGAAAAGAAGAAGAAGAAGAAGAAGAAGAAGAAGAAGAAGAAGAAGAAGAAGAAGAAGAAGAAGAAGAAGAAGAAGAAGAAGAAGAAGAAGAAGAAAGTAAGATCCGTGGGAACTAGTGATGGTCTACAAAGTTGGCAATTAGCGAGTAAAAGCAATTAAAAACAAAAATGGAATAAATTGTTTTGTCTTTAAGCAAAAACAAAAGAAATTAACAGTGTAAAATTTATCTGGAATGTAAGGCTGTTCCTTGCCCATGTGATTTACCAATTTATTCCAATCTTGACCTGTTTATAATAATAATTATTATAATTAATATCATCATTGACCATGCTTACTTACTTCCAAACAAAAATCAGAATAATGAGCACACGACCTGATTATCACTAAAGAACATGATGGTCTGATTCCTTTCACTGAAGAAAGCAAAACCGGCACCATCGGTAGATTAAGAGATCTGTAGCGAGACTAATTTCTATTATGGCATATTCAAAATATGTAACTGATATGAGATCATCACCAGTGACGGCTCGTGGCTAAAATTAGTTGTGGTGCTATTTCAGAAAATTTTTAGCCGTCAATTTAATATTGTGTAAAACGAAACAAACATATTAAAACAAAAATTTATACATATACTTTATAAAATCCAAAACGAAAAACTTATTTTTTACTAATAAATTGTTACAGTTCAAGCTTGTTCCATTCATTTAAAAATGAAATCCACTCTTCTTTTAGTTTGAGCGAAAAAGTTAATAATTTTCTTCTTGATCCCTAGATGACACTTGAGAAAATTTTTCTCCATTGAAAACACTACAAGTATGTTTTGTCCAGTGGTTCTCAAACTTTTCAAAAAATTTTACATACCAGTCCCCTTATAGTTTTTTTTTTTTTTCGATGATTCGCGGTCCCCTATAAAATACAGGATAAACAACATGGAAAAAACTGATATACATTTGTGTACCGTAATTTCCGGACTGTGAACCACTCTGCCCATAAACCGGCAACTTCGAAAACCCCAACTTAATTCACGCAATAGCCCACTGGGACACAATAAATACACATGAAAATATGGGGATTCAATTGGTCAATTGGTTACAAAACAAATGAGAAACGAAGACAGTCCGAAAATATCCCGAGCATCCTGTATTAACAAGTGCATAAGACCCATTTATGCCTATTTGGCAGAAAGAAACTGCAAGTCATGCGCCGAAAATTACAGTTCTCGAGCTTTTGACATCACCTTCCCCTTTCGCCATGTTTTGGGATGTTATTCTTCTCCATTGGCAGGTCATTATCATACTGATTATCGAAGAGGTGCATATCAACCAATTTAGCTACTTTCAGCAGAATTGTAATAGCATCCCAAAATGTACAGAAATTTCTGGATCTTTTCACTTTGACCGGCAGATTTTTTAAATAATTTCTTTGTAACTAAGCACTTAAACTTCGTATACTGGTAGTGTGTTACATAAAACATCTTTTTCTCTTGGCTTTCTTGAGAAAATTCTGTAGTTTGTAAGCTATTTGTTGTTTAATTTCTTGCATTTCGGCAATTTCAAACAATCAATAACGTCTATTGAGGTGAATACAATATCTGCCGTATTTTGTCAACAACATTTTCTGGCGGTGTCAAGCCAGGAGTGGCTGTGTGGTAAGTAGCTTGCTTACCAATCACATGATTCCGGGTTCAGTCACACTGCGTGGTACCTTGGGCAAGTGTCTTCTACTATAACCTCGGGCCGACCAAAGCCTTGTGAGTGGATTTGGTAGATAGAAACTGAAAGAAGCCCATCATATATATATATGTGTATATATATATATGTGTGTGTGTTTGTGTGTCTCTGTTTGTCCCCTCAACATCGCTTGACAACCGATGCTAGTGTGTTTACGTCCCCGTAAATTAGCGGTTCGGCAAAAGAGACCAATAGAATAAGTACTAGGCTTACAAAGAATAAGTCCTGGGGTTGATTTGCTCGACTGAAGGCGGTGCTCCAGCATGGCTGCAGTCAAAATTACTGAAACAAGTAAAAGAGTAAAGAGTAAAGAGTAAAGAGAGGGAGCCATCTTTGTGACATCAAGATATGACCGTGCCATTTCAGTCCAAAAGTCAGAACAGCACATTTCACGGAAAAAAAATTTTGCACCTCCATCATTTCAGCAGCTCAGTTCATTTGCAAAATTCATGCATATCGGATCTACAATAGAATACTTTCAGTTCAGTATGAAGCTTTTCTTCTGTAGGCAGTTCATTCTTACAACTAGTGAAGCTTTTCTTGTTGAACAATTTAGCAGCTCCTGTTTAGTGGAAGAATATCTGTCCTTAATATCAACACATATGTAGTCACACACTTCCTTTTCTTCTGCTATGAGTGTCTTTGAAGGATTATTTCAGTACTTCGCGTTTCTTATTTCGAAAATGGAAGTTTTGAAATCCGTTATATAATCATTGACTTTAAACACACTAATTTCTCGAGATTGCATTTGGTTGTAAATTCTTCAGCACGAGGCATAATCTTCACGTATTTTTAAATTCCTGTTACTTCTGCAACGGTTTGATCTGCATTTGAAGTTGAATTAATTTTCAGTGAGGCAGCTTTTTAAAGGTTGCAAATTTTCATGAATTCTATTCACGGTCCTTAGGTTAAAGTTTAACTTTGCTGAAGATGGACACGGAATGCTGACGCCCATACGCTTCCTGAGAATGGACACACGTTGTTGTGATCTTGAAAAGAATGTTGCAATAGCCAAAATGTTAAAGGAAAATATTCTTACGTTCTGCGTAATTCTTGCTGCATTTTTCATTATTAAATCAAGTTGACGTTCTTAACAGTGAATGAAATGTGCGCTACTATAAACTGCTTCTATTTTTGCTTGAATTCCTGCTTTTTTGCCTTTTATGATATTTGCACCATCAAATGTCTAAGCTATCAGTTTTTGTCCATTTCCTTGAAGGATTGTTTCTAACTATTCGAGAATACGTTTTGATATGTTATCTGCAGTTTGGTTTTCTGGAATAAAGAATCCCACAAAATGCTCAAATAGTTCTTCATTCAACAGGTAGAATGATCCTTTGCGTGTGTTCCAAAACATCTGTTGTGTCATCAGCCGTAACGGCTTCAAACGAGGCTTCTTTAGTTTCTGTCCTTATCTCCTCGCGTAACAGGCAGTCAAGTATCTCATTCTGAATGGTCTTGGAAACACCTTTGAAGACTGTACCGGTTTCTAAGTGATTCTTCAAAACTGGATCTACTTTAGATGCAAAATTTATTAATCCTCTAAATAACCCTGGATTTACTGAATCATCTTTTTCCTCGTGTCCATGTAAGGGAGTTTGAAAGATTCCACAAAATAAAATAGTCTGTTATTCTGGATAAAATTTCACGACTCTTTTTAATCTTCATGTTGTGCTCATTGATTGAAAGTCTACATACCTCACTAAGTTTCTCCTTCAGATTTACGTTTCCTAAAAGTGACAGGGAAACCATATTTTCAATATGTTTCTTTGACTTCTCATGTTTTTCGAGGGGTTTTTTTCTTTCATATTGTCTATACTTCTAAAACCGTCTTTTGACAACGTTACATCTAAGCAGCAAACACTGGAAGTGGAAGCAAAACAATGAATCTTTCACTTCACAGCCGCAGAACCAACTTTTCCGTCTTTACCATTCAGAATTAAAGCTACGAATATACCTCTTGCTGTTGCTGGCTGAGATATTTGAATATCAGGTGTTGAACGGCCTCTTTTTTTAACTGTAACATTCTCATGGAGAGACAACTGTGAAAACTTCGGCTGTTGAAGTTCACTTACTGTCACAGAACTTATTTCTTGGACATGAAGGAGGTCATGGTTAAATTATTTTAATTTTCTATACAATAAAACAACCGAAAAAATCTGTGAATTAAATAGAATAGTTGGAAGCATGATAATCATCTACAATTTATCATATTCAAGAAAATGGTACACGGTTTTCAAGCACAACACAGGCTGAATCAAAAATAAGCAAGGCCTTGCACTCGAACAACGGAGTCGGCACTGTGTGAGTGATAGTGCTCTCTCTAACCAGAGTGCAGCTTTTTTCTTTGGACATGTGCGCATGCGCACATCAGCCAAACACTGCATCGCTGGAACTGTGAAGCACACAGCTCCATACAAGGATTTTTGTAATTTTTTCATGAACGAGGAGATCGCTACTGACATTAAACTTAAGGATATTATATAATGTACAAGTATAAAGAAAGAATTAAAGGGGGGAAAAGGCTCATTATATTGAATGCTAGCGATAATATTGAGTGAAAACAGGGGTGCTGCAGTTCTGCATTGCCTGTACTCGAGCCGTCATTTCTCATCACGTTAACCTATAGTATTTTGTCAACATGTGAGTGCGTTGACATTTGTTGAGTCCTGTGTTGTGATTGGTTGAGTGTTGCACGGGAATTGGATCGAAGGTCCAAGCACGTCGCGCGTAATATATCTCAAACAACTAATCCGTACGTGTTCCGGAGCCTCTTTTTTCCAAATTATTTACGAGTGAGAGGTGGGACTTCCAAATTATTTACGAATGAGAGGGGTGAGACTTTTTGAACAAGGCGAATTATGCAGATTCTGCCATTTTCCCAGGAAAATTGATATACAGCCATGTAGCCAATGACCATCCAAGTTGAATTATCAGCACGATAGATGAACAACAATAACAGAATTTTTAATATTTCTTGCTTTGACCCATTGTACCCTTTTGCGAAGGAATAAAGTCCCACTGTTATTTTAAAGTTAGTTTCTTTTGTTACTTCTACGAATGAACACGGAAAATATATTGTATAACTAGCAGAGGCACCTGGCGTTGCCCGAGAATGAAATTGTTCCTTATAAGCAAAAAGCAAAATATGTTGTATAGAAATTTGTTATTCTAAATTCAGTTTATTCTTCAATTGGTGTACAATTGGGAAATCAATTCTGAATTCATAATAATAATATAATAATAATAATAATAATAATAATAATAATAATAATAATAATAAGAATAAGAAGAAGAAGAAGAAGAAGAAGAAGAAGAAGAAGAAGAAGAAGAAGAAGAAGAAGAAGAAGAAGAAGAAGAAGAAAGAAGAAGAAGAAGAACAACAACAACAACAACAACAACAATAACAACAACAATAATAATAAAACAAGCACAGAAAAAGCTAAACGCATGAAAACTCGTGCTAAAACTGCTGCCTTAGATATTCTGAATGATAGATGGCAAGAAAAACCTCTCTATGGCAAATACCCAAAGAGAGCGAATAATGCAGATGTTGACAAAGCCCTGACCCATTAATGGCTAATGGCCTCTGGTTTAAAATCTGAAACAGAAGGGTTTATCATAGCAGCTCAAGATCAACGCCTACTAACAAGGAACTACCAGGCCAACATATTAAAGAACGGCAGTAGCCCAACATGTCGTGTATGTCAACAACAAAATGAAACCATTGATCATGTTGTCTCCAAGTGCAGTCTTCTAGTGCCTACAGAGTATCTCAACAGGCATGATAAAGCTGCACAATATATTCACTGGGTAATTTGCAAAAACCTGGATTTGCATGAAAAAAACTTGTGGGAACACAAACCACCTCCAGTGCTTGCAAATAGGTCAGACATCATATTGAAAGACTTCAGACAAAGAACATGCCTCCTTATTGATATGACTGTCCCAATCTATATAAACGTATCTGTCAAGACCTACCAAAAAACTGAGCAAATATAATGATCTTGAAATAGAAATCAGTAAACTGTGGAAGCTGAAGACAAAAACAATACCTGTTGCCATAGGTGCCCTGGGAATGATAGCAAAAGGGGCTGGTTGCTACCTAACTCAGATACCAGGAAGCCCAAAAATGGCGGAAATTCAAACGATAGTGCTCATAGGAACTGCTCATATCCTACGCAAAATACTTTCTATGTAATCTCAAGTTTTAAAACAAACATAATTTTTTTTTAGACTATGGCACACTAGGCATAACAACATCATGAACTTCCAACCTGTTGTCTCTTGAGGTCTCTGGTTGAGACTTGGAGCCAACTTGTACAAATATAAAGCAAAAGTCAAACATAGAATAATAATAATAATATAATAATAATAATAATAATAATAATAATAATAATAATAATAATAATAAACGAAAAATTTTGTCATATACACAGCGTTGTTCATTCACAAATACAGCAAAGTCTGTGACGTCATAATTTGTCTCTCTTGCTATGTCTCTTGAAGTTAAATCATTAATTTGACGGATTGTTTTTGGCAGTCCAGAGCCAGACTCTTGCAAATTTTTGCCTCCCATGGCCAAAACTTGATCCTCAATTTCAGTCAGAGCTTGGTTAAAAATTGTTCCAGAGAACTGAAAATTGATATCTGGGTTTGCCTGTTGAACTGCATCATTTAAGTCCTCAGCCATGTCCTCACGATGTTTCATCCAAAGCTGTAGGGGACTGCTAAGTTGACGCTGACGCATGTTCAGTATAATTGCAAAAAGGTTACGGAGGTTCCTTGTAGAATCTGATACTGATGCTTCAGTCAATCTAAGGTCCCAATGTTCATCATTTTCTAAAAAACCTTGTTGATAGTATGCTTCCTTATAATTTTCACACATATAACCATTTACCATCCATAATTTTAGAATGATTTGCGACCACGTACTTCATGCAAAAGGAACTGTAAGTAATAGCCTTCTACTTGGCTTGCGGAGGGACACTGTGAATTCTTGTAAGAGCGTCATCCCCACGTTTCCTCTTGAGCCATTTATTGTTTCTCCAGGTGTAATACTTGGGTAATCGTGGATAAAAGAGTGTTTTTTGCATCTTCATCTACTTGACACAACTTTAAAAAGGCAGTAAGGGTAGTTTCTTTAGGAGAAAGTACTTGTTGCAAGACTTTGTTTTGTATAGATAACCCTGTGACCATTCTCTAGATGGACATTCAGATGAATGATGGTTGGGTGCCTCTCATGATTGGGAAAATTGAAGATGCGCCAAATCGTAAAGTTTAGGGGATGTAAACACACCAACACTGGTTTCAGGCGGTGGTCGGGACTCCCACATACATACATACATACATACATACATACACACACATACATACAAACATACATACATACATACATACTTACATACATGCATACATACATACATACATACATACATACATACATACATATATACATACATACATACATACATACATGCATGCATAAGCCCCCATACATACACACACGCACACAAAGCGTCTTTCAGTTTACGTCTACCAAATCCACTTACAGAGCTTTCTAGTAGTTACTTGCCTAAGGTGCCACTAACTCACACATCTAAGCTTATCGCTGTTGACCAATATTATCGTTAAAGGTGTGAAATTGTAAGGATTTTTAGATGATAACCGACGAAGTGTGAGCAACGTCCATGTCACGTGTGAATATTCCATCTGTTCCTATATTGCATTTCTGATTAATTTTAAAAACTATATAAATATATATATATATATATAGTATATATATACTCGCTTAAATGCAACACTTCGTGCGGAATTTTAAGCTAGTTTCTGCAGAGGGCTAATTGGGCCTGAGGGCTAATTGGGCCTGAGAGCTAATTGGGCCTGAGGCCCAAAACTAAACGGAGCTAAATAACATGACTATAATGCGTTTATACTATTTACCTTGGTGGGGTTTGATCAGAGGTTAAGGGCAGATTAGAATTAATTCTCTAATGTAATCATGTCATTGTTCCAGTCCCAAGTTGGATTCCAACTATTGGCCAATTTGTTCCAAAGTTCTTATCTCGACGTAAAATTAACGAAACGAATGCTATTTATCTCCCCTTTGATCTCTACCGTCATCTGACAAACGCCAATCAAAATGGCGTGAATCAGCCATGCTTTACCTGCTAGAAATTGCAACCCAAATGCTTTAAATCAAATCCCAATGCCGGATGTTCAAGAACCAAATGAAGGGTAGATTTTCAATCCTTGGATCATCCTGATTCCAAAAGTTATATCATGTCTATGTAGAGCAAATGTAGACTGAGACACAGGGGTCTCAGACAGAATTTTGTTTTCATTATTATAGATAAATAAAACATCCTAAATTTCAAACCCTAATCATCCAGTCTTTTCACACATATTTTATCCCAGACTACATAAGTTCTATGAGAGCCACAAGGCTAGAATTTAGTGATGGGGATGGAGAAAACATTGATCTCAGTACTAGAATTTTATAGAATCCACAGAGATGAAAGACAAAGTCCTCACTTCGGTAGGATCGGAACAGAGAAAGTTGAGAGCCAGAAAAAATATCGCATTGTGTTTTATCTGAATTTCTACTGATTCTATAAATCCACCACTATCTATCTTAGACTACACAATAAAATGTCCTTCTTGTGGGGGCATTTTTTGTGGGTGGGGCAAGGAACGAGCTGCCTGCTATTTCCAGGAGGTTGATTGATTAAGAAATGGCTCTTTTATTTGCGCATTGCTGGCTTTATTTAGTATTCGAGAGACAGATATCTAATATAGAGCCATTCAATAGTTTAGTATCTAATATCTTCCTTTTCAACATGTGAATAAATAAAATACAATTGAGTCTACAGCCCGATGTGGACTGCTCTTTTTATATACATCTTCGTTCATGCAGCCAAACTATGATGATGATAAATATCTGCTTGTGAAGAAACGTGGATTAGCGTTTAGGGTAGTCGGTTCGCGATCGTAAGCTCGTGAATTCAATTCCCAGCCGTATATTGTGTCCTTATCTAAGATACTTTATTTCACGTTGCTCCAATCCACTAAGTTGGCAAAAATGAGTAACACCTGTATTTCAAAGGATCTCATCCTTGTCACACTCTGTGTCCCGCTGAATCTCCGTGAAAGCTACTTTAAAGGTACGCGTGTCCGTGGAATGCTCAGCAACTTGCACGTTAATTTCACGAGCAGGCTGTTCGTTCCGTTGAACGGATCAACTTGAACACTTGTCGTCGAAATCGGCAAAGTGCCACTTAGATATTTGCTTGCGAGATTAAATATTTCTAAAGTCGTTCGAGATACGTATTAGAAAAACAAACAAATTAACCTTATTTCTACCTACTCAATTACGTTTCGATCATTCTATTCGTCAGTTGTTTTCAGTTGTCTGCATTATGGCCGAATTTAAATTATATTTATATCCACTTTCAATGATATTAACTACTCTGTCTCTATCAAGTTATGCCGAAATTACTAATGCCAAGACGAGGTTTATTGGTAATATCAAGTTACTCAAGAAATTTCAGATCCATAAACGAGAAGAAAATAAATCAATCATGGCTGTATATAGAAACTAGACCATTTTGCGACACCAGCTGCATGATAAACATTGGGTAAGTGGACGTCAGCATATTTAATACATGGAGTATCAAAAAGCTAAAGTAGAATAAAATATGCAGGAAGATAAATCAGTACTGCTTCATGACAAATAGAATAATGGTTTTGCTTATTGTTTTGTTTTGCCTTTGCTTTTATCCCTATCCCCTCCATCAAATACGAAAAACAACTCTGGACCTGTTACCAAACGGTTATATTTATCAGTATCAACAAATATACGTTTCTTAACGTTTTCGTGGAGATTCATTTGCTACTACTTCGATAATACATTCACTGATAACGCTCAAAAAGGTAGAGAAAATAAACGTACATAGGAAATGGAAAACAAATTGATTTCAAATTTTGGAATAAGGTCAGCAATTTTATGGTAGGGTGTAAGTCGATTACATCGGCTCCAGTGCTCAACTAGTACTTTCTTTATCGACTCCGAAAGGGTGGAAAGCAAAGTGGACCTCAGCGGAATTTGAGCTTAGAACGTAAAGAGAGACGAAAAATAGAAAAGAAATTAAATTACTTTTTGATTATTAAAATTTTTCTCGCCTTCTAGGTTGTAAGGAGCTGCAGGAAATGGCATGTATATATATATATATATATATATATATATATATATATATATCTATATATATATATATATATATATAATAAGAAATATTGAATTTCTAAATCTCTCGTAGAGACATGTACGGTGGTGGGGCGATAGAATGGTTGTATACTGTCAATCTAACAAGAACGTGATCCTGAAACACGGTGTCCCTAGATGCAGTTCCGACGGCCGGGGGTGTTTGTCTCCCCTTCGTATATGTATATAAGGACACAGGGAAAAAATGTGTCGAAGCTGTCAGGAGGCGTTCGATGCCTCCTAGGGCTATACAACGGTGGTGTACCCCCTACTGTCACGTTCTTGTTAGATTGACAGTATACAACCATTCTATATATATATATATATATTCTTTCCTTCTCTGAGCGTCATATTTATACTTTGCATGTACCACGTACTCGCGTTATGAGTATGACGCTCAGAGAAGGAAAGAAAGAGTGGTTGTTTTACGTTTCAAGCAAAGTTCTTCTTCGGAAACAGGAGACAGGAAAGTCCAAAAGAAAAGGAGGAAGAAGGGAAAAAATCACCGTCAGTCTATGTATGTATGTATATATATATATATATATATATATATATATATATATATATACTTTATTTAAAGCAGCAGAAAATTCAACAAAGCCTGTTACTCTGAGTTTCTCGTTGCCGTTCATCGGACAGTTTTTGCAAAAACTGTCCGATGAACGGCAACGGGAAACTCAGAGTAACAGGTTTTGTTGAATTTTCTGCTGCTTTAAATAAAGCATATTACTCTACCACTGGTATTTGAGTACTCTTTTTTCCACCTTGTTTCACATTTATGTGTTTCCTCCGGTATATATATATATATATATATAAAATATTATTGGTGAATTGAAGAAATGGAGCTGAACGAAGATTGAACAGAAATCGTTTTATTTCATTCTACACGTGTTTCGAAAGGCACAATTTACCAAAATCCGATTGAATAATGAGACCATATTGTGTCTTTCTCTTCAGGAAGAAATAGGAAATCCGTTGGAAAAAACAAAAACAGAACAGAGGCGGAGCACCAACGCACGGTTGCAACACCATATGGTTGTACCTCCAACCGTACTGTCTTCTGCTGTGATTTTTGCTACCAAGGTATCGGTTAAACTTTTGATTAATCTGCTACAAGATTATTCATCTTTCTATTTCACATAATATATATATATATATATATCTTGGCTTGACTTCGCTGACAAAGATTAGGAGGGCTGTTGTCCACGTCGTCTGTACGCTCGTTCGTGGCTGATAAGGCCGATGTGGGATTGACAAATCCGATTGTAATGCTGACAGAAGTATTGTTGTCCAGGGTATGATGATGCTGCTACATTATTTTTTCGCCTCTGACGTTTGTCTTCAAGAAAGGCTCTGCAAGAGATCTTAAAGAAGAAAACAGCATCGCTGATGGTATGGCGCCAAGCAACACGGTCAGCTGTTAGAATAGACCACTCACGATAATCAATGTCACAAACGCTAAGGGACTGCTTCAGGCAGTCCTTGTAATGCTTCTTTGGTGTCCCCACCTGTTGCCGTGGCCAGTGGTGAGCTCACCGTACATGATGATATTGGCGGTGGTTTTTCATCCTGTCAACGGTGTCCTGCTCAACGTAGTCGTGTCTCAAGTAAAATGGCTTCCAGGCTGGTGACCTTTGCACGCTTGAGGATCTCAGTGTTGGTGATGTGGTCGTTCTAGTAGGTGTTGAGGATGGTGTGAAAGCAGCATTGGTGAAAACGTCCAAGGAGCCCGAGAGGACAGCGGTAGGGGACCCAGGACTCAGAGACATATAGGAGCATCGTGATGACAACGGACCTGTAGACTCTGACTTTTGTACTGATCTTAAGATGCTTATTATTCCACACACACTTGTGCAGTCTGCCAAATGCTTTGTTTGCCTTAGAAAGTCTGTTGTCAATTTCTTTGTTGATACTCGCATCTGATGAAATGGTACAACCAAGATATGTGAACTGCTGTACTGACTTCAGTTCTGTTTTGGCAATGGTGATGTGGGGCATCTTGTACTCTTCCTGGGGAGCTGGTTGGTGTAGGACTTCAGTTTTTTTCAAGCTTAACTTTCAGCCCGAAGAGCTGGGCGGCTTCTACAAAGCAGGATGTGATGCGCTGCAGGGCTCTTTCTCTGTGTGCAATGAGTGCGGCATGATCTGCAAAGAGGTCCTGGATCAATTGCTCTTGAGTCTTGGTGTGGGCCTGCAGGCGTCGGAGGTTGAAAAGACTGCCGTCCAGACAGTACCTGATGTAGATGCAGGCTTCAGCATCGAGGTCTGCAGTGGACTGCTTGAGCATTATGCTGAAGAAGATGCTGAAGAGAGTTGGTTCTAGGACACAGTCCTACTTCACGCAGTTGTTGATGGGGAATGGCTCTGATATGTCGCTATTCGGGCGGACTTCTCTTTGCTGGTCTTCGTGAAGCTAGATGATCATGGTTAGGAATTTTGGAGGACAGCCAAGTCGGTTTAGAATCTGCCACAGACCTTTCCTGCTCACAATGTCGAACGCTTTCATCAGATCGACAAATGTTACATAAAGTGGTTTGTTTTGCTCCCGGCACTTTTCTTGGAGCTGCCTGAGAACGAAAACCATATCTGTTGTGCTTCTGTTGGCTCTGAAACTGCATTGGCTTTTTGGAAGATGATTTTCGGTAATGGACAGAACAAGTCTTTTGAGAAGTAATCATGCTAGAACTTTCCCTGCAGTGGAAAGTAGGTTGTTCTCCCGATAGTTTGTGCAGTCTGATTTTCCCCTTTGTGTTTGTATAGTGCAATGATGACAGCATCACGAAAATCTTGTGACAGCTTGCCTTGTTCTCAGCATACAACGAGGAGCTCATGGAGTTTAGCATATATGACAGGACCCTCATGCTTCCATATCTCTAATGCTATGCCATCGACTCCTGCTGCCTGTCTACTCTTCAGCCGGCCTGTGGTAACTGTGATCTCTTCTAGGATTGGCGGCTCATCTAATTCCACTCTAACTGGTTGATGCTGGATGTGGCGGTTTGCATTTTCCTGGACAACTCAGTTTGCACTGAAGAGGGCCTGAAAGTATTCAGACCAGCGGTTGAGAATGGATGCTGTGTCTGTGAGAAGTGCCTGGCCATCTGAGCTGCGTAGGGGACTCCGGACTTGAGGTGTTAGACCGTAGACAGCTTTGAGAGCTTCGTAGAACCCCCTGTAGACGCCAGAGTCAGAGCACAGCTGGATTCTCCGTGCGAAGTTGGTCCACCACTCATTCTGAACTTCACGGAGTTTGCGCTGCAGAAAGCTGCAGGCTTGGCGAAAGGCCGCTTTCTTCTCTAGGCAGGTGGGGTGTGCCAGGTGTGCTTGGTGGACAGACTTCTTTAATAATTCCTGGATCAGCACATCGTTTTCGTCAAACCAATCCTTCTTTTTCTTCGTAAACCCAAGGATTTCTGCAGAGGTCTGTAGGATGGCGGTTTTCGCGGTTTTCAGTTGTTCCCATAGGATTTTTGGAAAGGGATCTGAGGGACGATTGGATTTATCAAGTTTTGCCTGTAGTCCTGCCTGGAAGTCTACTTTCACTTCGTTTATCTGCAGATCGCTAGTTTTGATTTTCCTGTTGTTGACCAGTCCTGTCTTTTTTGCTGGTTTGGGCTTGAAGTGGAATTTGAGTTAGCAATGGACCAGGCGATGGTCAGTATGGCCTTCTGCGCTAGGCATCACTCTGGTGTGCATGACTGGTCTCGTTGGTGCACTAGGAGGTGGTCAAGGAGGTGCCAGTGTTTTGATCGGGGATGCATCCATATGTGTGTGTGTATGCGCGTGTGTGTGTGTATATATATATACTGATAAAAATGGTAAGACAACAAAAGAATGAAAGAGACCTCGTTATTATGTAAATAGAGGAATTTATCTGTAAATGTAATATGTGACAATTATTCGGCATCCAAAACTCGGAGTTTTATCATTGCTACCGAATAATTGTCACATATATACATTTACAGGTATATATATATATATATATATAATATATATATAATATATATATATATATAATATAATATATATATATATTTTGCAATTAAGGACAACTACTTAATAAGGAAAACTTAACAAGAAATTGTCAGGTAGATAGCGTAAAAACCTCATAAGAGAAAAAATTTCGAAAATAATTATTTCTTATTGAACATATTAATTATATATAGAGGGCATAATTATACATACATGCCAGGAGGCATTATATACCTGCCAAACGCTAAGAGGGACAATCAGTCATTTCTACTACCAAAAATATTACTAATCCCACCGAATGCAACTTTTCAAAGTAAGACATTTAAAAATAGGCCTGTATCACAGTGATTCATACTTACGTAATCATCAGCAGGCCTGAATGTATTATAAATAAACAACGACCTGCCTCGCTTAAGCCGAACAGCTAACTGATCAACATCAACGAAGCACATGGGTGAGTTATATATATTACATCCGGGTGAATGGCAAACTTTTACAAAATTGCATTTCGGGAGAGGAAAAAGTTTTTCGGAATAAAAATTTTGCAATTAAGGACAACTACTTAATAAGAAAACTTAACAAGAAATTGTCAGTAGATAGCGTAAAAACCTCATAAGAGAAAAAATTTCGAAAATAATTATTTCTTATTGAACATATTAATTTATATATAGAGGGCATAATTATACATACATGCCAGGAGGCATTATATATACCTGCCAAACGCTAAGAGGGACAATCAGTCATTTCTACCAAAAATATTACTAATCCCACCCGGATGTAATATATATAAACTCACCCATGTGCTTCGTTGATGTTGATCAGTTAGCTGTTCGGCTTAAGCGAGGCAAGGTCGTTGTTTATTTATAATACATTCAGGCCTGCTGATGATTACGTAAGTATGAAATCACTGTGATACAGGCCTATATTTTTAAATGTCTTACTTTGAAAAGTTGCATTCGGTGGATTAGTAATATTTTTGGTAGAAATGACTGATTGTCCCTCTTAGCGTTTGGCAGGTATATATAATGCCTCCTGGCATGTATGTATAATTATGCCCTCTATATATAATTAATATGTTCAATAAGAAATAATATTTTCGAAATTTTTTCTCTTATAGGTTTTTTACGCTATCTACCTGACAATTTCTTGTTAAGTTTTCCTTATTAAGTAGTTGTCCTTAATTGCAAAATTTTTATTCCGAAAAAACTTTTTCTCTCCCGAAATGCAATTTTGTAAAAGTTTGCCATTCACCCGGATGTAATATATATAAACTCACCCATGTGCTTCGTTGATGTTGATCAGTTAGCTGTTCGGCTTAAGCGAGGCAAGGTCGTTGTTTATTTATAATACATTCAGGCCTGCTGATGATTACGTAAGTATGAAATCACTGTGATACAGGCCTATATTTTTAAATGTCTTACTTTGAAAAGTTGCATTCGGTGGGATTAGTAATATTTTTGGTAGAAATGACTGATTGTCCCTCTTAGCGTTTGGCAGGTATATATAATGCCTCCTGGCATGTATGTATAATTATGCCCTCTATATATAATAAATGTTCAATAAGAAATAATTATTTTCGAAATTTTTTCTCTTTTATGAGGTTTTTACGCTATCTACCTGACAATTCTTGTTAAGTTTTCCTTATTAAGTAGTTGTCCTTAATTGCAAAATTTTTATTCCGAAAAAACTTTTTCCTCTCCCGAAATGCAATTTTGTAAAAGTTTGCCATTCACCCGGATGTAATATATATAACTCACCCATGTGCTTCGTTGATGTTGATCATTAGCTGTTCGGCTTAAGCGAGCAAGGTCGTTGTTTATTATAATACATTCAGGCCTGCTGATGATTACGTAAGTATGAAATCACTGTGATACAGGCCTATATTTTTAAATGTCTTACTTTGAAAAGTTGCATTCGGTGGGATTA
>NC_043001.1:50835518-50845518 GCF_006345805.1 Octopus sinensis | reverse complement strand
GTAGGGAACAAAAACAGACACAAAAACACATACACACAGATACATACATACATACAAAGGTCAGCAAGGTTGTGAAAAAAAAAATCCCTGAAACGAAATTCATCGAAGCGAAAATCCCTTCTTGGCGAGATGAAGTTGTCTCCCTTTAACCAGTTACGGTTGAATCCGAAAGGTCAATTTACCTTTCACTAGTCAGCAAACGGGGGAATGCCATGTCTTCAAAATGAACTTCCTCTCGTGATAGCACCGACTAAACACTCCACTCTTGGAATTTAAGAAGCGTTCCACCCCGCCCCGCCCCGCACCGTACAAGTGAATTTTTTAGGATCTTTACCCTCTCGGGAAAGCAATGTTTGCATTGACTTCTCCCATTGAAGTATGATCCATGACGTTTCAGGAGCTTCCATTTAATCCTACATTGCGTTTTCTCTTCTTTTAAACGCCATATTTTCCTAAGAAGTACGTTAAAGGTGTTGATATCTGTTGAGTGCTCAACTACTTGCACATTAACTTCACAAGTGGGCTGTTCCGTTGATCAGATCAACTGGAACGCTCATCGTCGTGACCGACGGAGTGCCAGTTTTATATACGTACGGATGTGTGCAAGTATATATGTAGGTAGGTATGTCAATATGCAAGTATGTATTCATGTAGGTATGTATATGTGTATATATATGTGTGTGTGTGCATACATATATTTATATGTATTATGTATTGTGTATGTATGTATGTATGTATGCATGCATGTATGTATGTATGTATGTATGTATGTATGCATGTATGCATACATGCATGCATGTATGTATGCATGCATGCATGCATGTATGTATGTATGTATGTATGTATGTATGTATGTATGTATGTATGTATGTATGTATGTATGTATGTATGTGTTTAACCCAGTACAGCCTGTCGAATGATCGAGCCGTCGGCGACTAAACCGACAACCCTATCCAAGCCAAACAGGCTTGGAGGTTAGTTTTCAATGGGCGCCCATCGGGATAAAAAACAAAAACTGTCATACGGTGAATGAACGGCCACCCAGCGTTTGCGAGACACGGCGAGACGAAAACGCCCTAATCAATGACAAAGTGGACAGTGGTGATTTCATCTCGACAATGCACCTTTGCACACTGCCTCGAGTGTTAGACAGTTTTTTAACAAAAAATGGTATGACCCCGTTTATTCACCCGATCTTGCTCCCTGCAACTTTTTTTTTTGTACCCCCGAATGAAAAAGTCCCAAAAGGAAAACGTTTTACAGATATGGAAAAAAACGACGGAGGCGTTAAAAGGCATCACTTCGCAAGAGTTCCAGGACTCCTTGGAACAGTGGAAAACATCTGGACTGATGCATTACTTCAAATAGTGAATACTTTGAAGGCGATAAAAATATAAACATGTAAAAGTACTTGAATAAAATAATATTGCAAAATTCCGGTTTCATTTGAGTACTCCCTCGTGTTTGTGTGTGTATATATGTATATATATATATATATATATATATATATATATATATATCTATATATATATATATATATATATATATATATATATATATATATATATATAATATATATATATATATATATATATATATATGTATATATATATATATGTATATATATATATATATATATATATATATATATATATCACCCTGTTTTTTATTAACAGTTATATATATATGTATATATGTATATATCCTCGTTAACACGCCGCTAGTATTTATAGAGTGTTAAACACTTTTGGTATGCAAATTAGGTACTCCTTCATAGAGTAACTGTTGCATTTGTTGAGTATATAGACAGTTTGACTGCTTGTTTCTCTGGAGACGGTCAGAATGATGTAGACGCCTCTTCGAAAATCGATTGAGGTTGTTTATCATTTTTTTTTTTTAGTCTGCGGAGAAGTGGCTAAAATTTGCCCAGTTTATAATTATATCATATATTACATATATATTATTTTCATTAATATCTAGCAGAAGCAACAGAGTGGCTCAAGACTCGAGAGTTTCGTGCATTGGTATTTATATATATACTTTGATAGGTTTTGGCCAGCATTGACCCAAGCCATGTCTAACTTAATAGCACCACATATATATATATATATATATATTGTATCTGGCTACTGAAAGAGAATTTTTCAAACTATAATATCAAATGAAAGATTGCTAAATGAACACGGCCTTATACAACTGTCAATGCAGGCGTGGCTGTGTGGTTAAGAAGCTCGCTTTGCAATCACGAGATTTTAGGTTCAATCCCGCTGCACACCATCTTGAACATGTGTCCTCCATTATAACCTCCAGCTTATCAATATCTTGTGAGTAAATTTGACAGAAACTGTGAGGGAGCCCGTTGTTTCTCTGTTTATATATGGAATACTCAGAATATATAGGCATGTTTATTGTGTGTGTGTACGCATGAGTTAATAAAAGGTAAAGGCCCGCCTTCGGTCATGAATGACTTTGGGATTGCACCTAGAAAGTACTCCTTCGAGGCACAAGTCCGGGCAAGTTTCTTTTTATGGAAGACCAGCAGTTATCCATGCATACCAGTCTCCTCTCTGCATGCCACCGATGACATTCAAGGCAAGAGAAAAGGCCGATACAGCTCGGCACCAGTGACATCGCAACTCATTTCTACAGATGAGTGAACTGGAGCAACGTGAAATAAAGTGTCTTGTTCAAGAACACAACACACAGCCTTGTCCGGAAACCGAACTAACTACTTCGTGATTGCGAGCCTGGCGTTCTAACCACTGAACCATGCGCCTTCAAAATATGTATATATGGGTGTGTATTGAAAGAGTGACATTTCGAAAAGTGAGATAATAGAAGAGTGACAAATCTAAATAAAAAAAAATATTAACTGTTAAGTAGCTTTCCTATTCGGGACGGGTTCGAACTTAAAACTGTTCCGATCGTAATTGACATCATGGTTCTGTAATGATATTAAGTGACTTAATAAGGCGGAGAGCTGGCAGAAACGTTAGCGCGCTGGGCGAAATGCCTAACGGTATTTCGTCTGCCATTACGTTCTGAGTTCAAATTCCGCCGAGGTCGACTTTGCCTTTCATCCTTTCGGGGTCGGTAAATTAAGTACCAGTTACGCACTAGGGTTGATGTAATCGACTTAATCCGTTTGTCTGTCCTTGTTTATCCTCTCTGTGTTTAGCCCCATGTGGGTAGTAAAGAAATAGATATTAAGTGACTTAACCGTCACTTAACCGTAACCGTTAAAATAAAAGTGTTAGAGGGTTTTTAGGAAAATAGTTCAGTTGACTCTGGAGCTTTTGGCCGTTTATTGTATTGTTAATAGCGAAGTTTTGTTTTTTGTTTTTGTTTTTTTTTATTATCGTCTTGCCCATAATGGATAAAATTGAATTTGTCAAATCCCAGAAAAGTAAAAACAAACTATCCTTTAAGGAACACATTTACCGACGCCAGCGATCCCGAGACCAGAATCGTTACTTCAGGTGCGAGGACAAAAGTTGTAGTGGTTCTGTAACCCTTCGTGGAATTCCACTTTTTAATGCACATGGTGGCTGTATATCCGAGGGAAAGGTACAAAATCATGCACTGCTGGCAGGGAGAAAAGAAGTAATACAAGCTCTTGATGAATTGAAAAGTGAGGCTAGAGCCACAAATTCTACACCAGCGGCAATTATGCAGGAAACTCAACAGAAACTAGATATAAAACGATGCCGTTGAAATGCCAAATACATTAGCTAGTCGCCCTTATGCACCGGATAAGTCTTACACTCATATACATACACACGTACACATATATACAGACGTAAAAATTCGTAAAAATGAATTTCCAGTGGAATCAAATTCTGCGATAGATTTGATAATCCCAAAGAACTTAAAGGTCACGCAAAGTGGGGAAAGAAACTTGCTTTTGTTTGACACGAAGATAGACAGCGACACTTTGAATGAACGAATCGAAAAGGGTGAGGACTAGGAAAAGGACGAGCTCCATGAGAGAATTATATCTTTCGGTAATGAAGATTATTTACGAAGATTAGCCGACTCTGATATCTGGCTTTTAGATGGAACATTTAAAACTTGTCCACGACTTTTCTATCAGTTATATAGTGTTCATTACAGGTTCGAAGAGCAAATTTTCCCAGCTATTTACGTGTTGCTGACTGGAAAAACAGCACGTATATATTCATCAATGGTAGAACACTTTCGGTTGCAGAAGCAAAAGGAATTCGGTTAAACCCAACATTCATTGTAGTAGATTTTGAGTTGTCTAACATCAAAGCCCTCCTGAAGTTAGAATATCGGGATGCTTTTTCACTTATGTCAAAGTATTTACCTAAGTATTCAAAAGAACGGCCTTGTTGATGCATAATGAAAATAATGAGGTTAGCCTTAAGATTACGATGCATATTTAGATCTCTCGGATAACATTCCAAATTAAGCTGAACCAGTTTATAAATATTTTGGTGATGCCTATGTGCTAGGTAGACCCATAGTTTCACGAAGTAGAGGAAGAATACGACAAAACCAAGTACGTTATCCCCCACGATTTGATCCAACTGTGTGGAGCAGTTATTTATCACTTGAAGGCGTACAATCTCCCAAGGACGAACAATGGTGTAGAGGCTTGGCACATGAGATTTGAAACAGTTGTCGAACGATAATCGATACCATCATCGATTATACTCGAACGAGTATAATCGATGATGAGTGAGTTCATAAAAAAATCATCACACAGACCAAGAGGTACAGCGTTTAATTTCAGGGATTAATTCGAGAAAAAAGAAGAGAGGAGAAATTCAAAGAGAAAATAGTCCTGCAACAGTTTTAGGTAGATAGGGAACCGTCTCTTTAAATGAATATATCAGAGGAATTGCTCACAATTTAGATTTTGGTTCACGCAGTAGTATGTTTACGTATTATTCAATTGTAGATTTTTTTTTTAAATAAAGGTTATAAGTATTTTTGGAGGATATTTTATGTTTACATATTATTCAACTGTATATTCTTTTTTTAAAAAAAGGGTTTTTAAGTATTATTATATGATTTTTTTTTTAAACTACTTTTATACTGATGTGTGTAAATCTTTTTATCAGACAGAATACAAACCCTCGGGGCTCTAACTTAGGATTGACATATAAACATAAAAGCAAAATAAAATAATAACTTAAAATATGTTATGTCACTCTTCTGATACGTCACTCTTTTGAAAGGATCCCATATGTATGTCATTGTTCAGATTTATTTCAAGATTTCTTGCCAATAGAGAAGGAGCTGGTTTCTAACCTAGATCTAAGGCATCTTCATTGGAATTTCAACATCATCAACAGGGTATTTTTTGCATGTATGTATGTATGTATGTATGTATGTATGTATGTATGTATGTATGTATGTATGTATGTATGTATGTATCTAAGTATGTATGTGTGTGTATGTTGTTTTCTGAACGTACACGTATATGCTGTACTTGCTGAAGATCTAATCTATGGCTTCCGTCTGTCATTATTGACCATGGATGAAGTGCGCCAACAGCAGTCTCCGTCACACAACTCGCACTTGTGGGTTGTCGTGTTGCTGTTTAAGTTGTAGTGTTCGTTTCTAGCGATCTGCCTCTCTTCCGCTGCATTCATCGAGGCGTTCGATAGGACCTAAAACCTAGGTAGTATGGCACAGAGAACAGGCTATACCTCATGATGGATCCAAAAAGATCAGCACGGCCATTACGATTTGGCCCCATCATCGTCACAGGAGTTGCCAAAAATAAGTTCTAGACAGGGGTTCTAACTCCAGTTTTTTTTTCTCAGATTTTCCTCCCGAAGCGCTTCCCATGGTTGCGTATGATCGCAAAGCTGCGGAGAAATCAAGATTTTCTTTCCCTAGATGGGTCACCCCACTCCAAGCTAACGAACACCATCTTCCCGACCAACTTACTTATTTGCCCCTAGCTGGGACCCTAAAAGGTGCTACAACTCCAGATCAGTATAATCATGGAAACAATAGTGGGTAAGAGATGGTTCCACATTGCTCAAAAAACCTGGAATGCCGAACCAGGACCCCACTATAACACTGAAATTTACCCGGAATTATCAATCATCGTACTGCCATATTCAGAAAATATATAAATTATATATAATAGTATATACACACTTGTACAGGCATATATTCGCACTCGCCACATACATGAATACGCATATATGTACATATGTATAGAGGTACATATATATACATATACACACCCCCCTATCAATCAACACACCTACAACAGCAGATATACAAACGTATGTACATGTATATACGTATAAAGGAAGCAGACATGTGCATGACAGTCGCCCTTATGCACCGGATAAGTCTTACACTCATATACATACACACGTACACATATATACAGACGCACAAACATACGCATTTAATATATACTTATATATATACTTATACTCACACGCGTATACAATCACACAATTAAAAATGGAAAAAATGAAATATATGTATATATATATATATAAAACAATAAAAAGTGTTAAGACAAATGGAAGGCTTGCTCAGGGACATAAAAAAGGAGGTTCTATCCGTGATCTTGGTGGTCCAAAACCGTAACAAGTATTTTGTCATACGTGGACATGATCCAAAAAGTTCAGTTCTTGAATTTAGACATGTAGCGGGGTTTAAGGAACTTCTCTAGATGAACCATCTTTCCATATCACAAAAACCGCACTTCCCACTGAATCTTATAGCTGATACCTTGTTCTTTTAAGAACCATATATTAATTTGGCTGTTTTTCTTTTATCCCAGGGTCTGAAGCTTAAGGTGTGGTTATTGAACCTAGCTTCAAAATTTCCCCCTGTAAGACCCACATATTTCTTTGACGGAGCTGTGTCCTTAGCGGTCGTAGACTCCACGGTGGCTTCATAAATAATGGTCTCGGTCATACAGGCTCCATTTAGCGGGCACAAGTCTTTATCTCTGCGGGAACAGCTGGCTTTGTGTTGTTGTTGTTTTTGTGTGTGTGTGTGTGTTATGTGCAATTATATTTTTAAAATTTGTGGTTGAACTAAAACTAATTTTTAGGTTATGGCTATTAAAAATTTCCTATATCTATGATTTATTGGAAAGTGCCTTTCTATAAGTGACAAGAAGTATTAAAGGTCACTTCGGAGGAGTAAGCGGGGTGTGAACCAGATCATTTTCCTGTGTCTATGTTTTCTTTTCTTTATTTCTGGACTAATAACAGGTGTATAAGCTGTTTCTTCGTTAAATCGATTATCTTTAAGAGCTTTATTATATAATGGGGCAACATTATTAAATATGTCTATATCGGAGGAGAGGCTAGATATTCTCCCACTAATATTCTTAACTAAATTCTTAAACACTATGAGGTGGGTGGCAGGAACCTACATTAATATAACTAAATCTATCGTTGGACTTCCTACATACGTACACACTCACAGTGTGTACGTATGCAGATTTTACGAACGCAGGTTTTTTTCTATGGTGAGAATGTGGATGCGTGTATTTTTTTTAAATTTTTATTTTTTTTAATTTTTATTTTTTTTATATTTTATATCCTTTATATTTTATCATACCTATTAGAGTAACTTCCCTTTTTGCTTCGGCATTTGAAACTCTGAGTTCTATTATGACAATTTACTGATTGTCCTGTACTATATATGTGTGTATGTACGTATGTATGTATGTATGTATGTATGTATGTATGTATGTATGTATGTATGTATGTATGTATCTATGTATGTATGTATTATGCATGTATGTATGTGTTATGCATGTATGTATGTATGTATGTATGTATGCATGTATGTATGTATGTATGTATGCATGTATGTATGTAATGATATCTAGAATTTTTATAGAAAACTTTTTCAGTGATCTCGGTTGTTAACAGCTAGGCGCTCAACCAAACATACTGACAAGATGTAGCGATATTTTAAAATTTCGTCACATGTGAATCTAGCTAATGAGGACTAATCAAATTTACGATAACAACCGTGTTTTGTAAAGTCCGAAACTCGAGTCCTAGATTATCAATTCTGAGTTATTCATTTTTACGATGTTTTGCCTTGACGTAAGACAAAAAATGTTTATGTTCGCTGCCCGCATACATCTTTGCCGGTATATATTTCAGTGAAGCTTTACATAGCATCGTATATATATATATATATATATATTATATAATATATATATAATATATATATAAATGAAAGAATGGAGTCGAACGAAGATGTTAACGAAATTCTGTTACCAAAATTCTGTTAACAAATGTTTCTGACACGAATTTGCTACCCTGGTATCGGTTCAACGAATTTTCCATGCTGACGATAAACATAGGATAATTCATTCACCTATTGAAATATATATATATATATATATAATATATATATATAATATATATATATATATATATATATATATACACATATACATACACACACACACACACACACATATATATATATATATATATATATAAGGGATATTAGCCAACCGAATATGGCTAGGGACAGGGCAGGGTGGTGGGGGTGTCACTGTTGCATTTAGCCCCAGGCGAACATCAACGTCACCAGATAGGCCTGACGCCATCACGGCGTCCTCTATCTTGCAAAGGGAGATCATCCACCAAGAAGCAGATACCACACACGGACCTAGGTTTCAAGGTGTATTGCCTATTATCAACGTGTGGTAGGCATCGCTTCTCGATGAACGACCAACTATGCAAGATATATATAAGGATTTTCAAGTAAATACATTTACTGATTTCGAAAATCTGTTCGACAGCAATAATAATTCTCTAAATGAGATATAGACAGTGACTGCTCCGTAATATAAGGGATATTAGCCAACCGAATATGGCTAAGCGATGCCTACCACACGTTGATAATAGGCAATACACCTTGATACCTAGGTCCGTGTGTGGTATCTGCTTCTTGGTGGATGATCTCCCTTTGCAAGATAGAGGACGCCGTGATGGCGTCAGGCCTATCTGGTGACGTTGATGTTCGCCTGGGGCTAAATGCAACAGTGACACCCCCACCACCCTGCCCTGTCCCTAGCCATATTCGGTTGGCTAATATCCCTTATATTACGGAGCAGTCACTGTCTATATCTCATTTAGAGAATTATTATTGCTATATATATATATATATATTAATAGTAATGGTATGACAACAAAAGAATAAATGAGACTTCGATATTATGTAAATAGAGGAATTTATCTGTAATAAAGCATGTGACAATTATTCAGTTGTCATAATAAAACTCCGAGTTTCGGATGTCGGGCGGAAATCTGCTCCGGCGTCTCGTCAGTTATCAAGGCAATCAAAAAATGCTATGAAAATGACCGTTAAACAAGGGGAAATTACTATGTGATTGACCGCTATTAAGACAAAAGAGCTATTAGAATGACCGTTAAGTAAGGGGAAATAACTGAAGGGGAGTAAATAAAAAGGTAAAAAAGTAAAAATGCCATAGAAATCGCGTATGCGTGCATGTACATACATACACATGCGCGCACGTACACCCACGTACATGTGCCTATATGCATATGCTCACTCACACTCGCGTGAAACACATACATGCACACCCACACATACGCCTATATATGCACATATATATGCAACCATACATGTACACATATACATATCTGCACATACCTATACGCACACGTGCACATACCTATACGCGCACAATCATATTCATATACACGTCTAAAATATGCACATAAGTAGATGTTTGATTTCGATGTGATAGCATCGAACTCTTACTTTTGACTCCATTTATTCTTTCTTTTTTTATTTTTCACACGCGTGGAAAGCCTAAGCCTAGAAGCAGGTGTATTAGTTTGACGCTCGGGAAGGTGATAAAGTCTTTTACGTTTCAACAGACAAGAACATTAGAAAATAGGAAAAGCTTTTAGAGTTAGCAGTCAATCATGGCGACTGGTAGAACAAAGGTAGTTAGACAGGAGAGCTAGGAAGAAAGGGTGATAATAAAGTATCA
>NC_043001.1:50785518-50830518 GCF_006345805.1 Octopus sinensis | reverse complement strand
TATAACACATAACCATCTTGATTCCTTGAAATTACACTGAGAAATTTATGATAGCATTTAAACACATTTTGTAGGGTGTAATAATGGAGGAATGTTAAAAAATATATTACTAGGTGAACATACTATTGTAAATATTACAATAGTAAGTTCACCTAAAAGGCTGTCACAAAATAAACTTTAAAATTCATAGATAACATGATGACAGAAAAACGGAGCGGTTGTATACGAGATTGATTGTTGTATTTTTTGAGTTACTTCCCTTTAACCAGTGGATTAGATATCCTAACAAATTTGCCTCCATTGTTCATTCTCCTTTATGATCTATGTTCCAAAACTAAATATTGGTTCTCTCAGTTGATTAAAGAAGCCTCTAATTTAAAAAAATAATAAAATTAACACCTAGACTTAGATATTTATAATAAACTTACTAACAAATCTTTTTGACTGAGTGTATTCAGGATAATAAGGAGGCTAGTTCTTTTAACTTTGTCCAATGCTGCCTTAGCCCTTGATTATGTTTTTGCAAGGCATGCTATAGACATGGTTGTACAGTTAAGAAGTTTTCATGAACTATAGGCGAAATCTGTTCTGAGAGCCTTCCTATTCATCATAGTCCTCCAGGCTATAGAAGAGAATTTTAAAACTGACTGTCTTTGGGAACTACTATATGCTGATGATTTTGTTCTTCTAGCTGCATCTGTAGTAAAATTAGAAAAGAAATTCCAGGTGTAGCAGCAAAACCTTGAATTAGTAAACTTTGCAATTATCTTAGCTAAGACCAAAGTTCTAGTTAGCAGGAAAACAAACGAGATTCTAACTCCTTTCAGGAAAATGGTTCTGTTTTGATATGTATGCAAGGTGTAGATGGAAATTCCATCTGGTATGCTCACTGCAAGCTATGCAGTGCAGTGGAATCCTAGGAACATTAACAGAGAAAGTAGCCTTTGTATGAGGCAGATGCACAGGAATAATAAACATTAAGAACACAGGGGAAATAGAGTTTCTTGTACGTCCAGAAGGTTCCCTAAAAGTAGTAGCTTTTGTTACCTATGTGACCAAATTAGCAGTGGTGGAAGATGTTCTGAAAGTAAAGTTATTAGAATAAGAAGACAATGGAGGCAGTTCAGAGAGCTATTACCTTTGTTGGTGAGAAAAAGGCGTTTCAGCGTGAAAAGTATTAGGCTGTCAAGAAAGTTCTTGTGGTTTTTAACCTTTAAATTCTTGACTCAAACAAAGCTTTATTAATCGAAATAAATGCCGTCAGAATCAGTAGACTTTTGTCAATGCGAAACAAGTTTATTTCTGCCAGTAACATAAAAATCCTACATTCTGGTGGTGATGAAGTTGAAGGCATGATTGGCATCATCTTGGTTTTTTAAGCGTTTCTCATACAAGAAGTTGTCAAGATGCTTGAAAAAGTGGTAGTTGGTAGGCAAGAGGTCTGGTGAGTATGGCGAATGAAGCAGAGTTTCGTAGCCCAATTAGTTCAACTTCTGCAGGGTCAGTTGTGCGACGTGCGGCTGAGCGTTGTCATGGAGAAGAATTGGTCCTTTTCTATTGACCAATGCTGGCTGTTGTTGTCAGAGTTTCTTATGCATTTCATCCATTTACTGACAGTACTTCTCCACCGTAATGGTTTCACCTGGATCCAAAAAGCTGCAATGGATGAGACTGGCTGCAGACCACCAAACAGTCACCATAACCTTCTTCTGATGCAACTTTGGCTTCGGGAAGTGCTGTGAAGCTTCGTCAGCGTCCAATCACTGAGCTGAGCATCGCTGGTTGTCATAAAGAATCTACTTTTCATCGCAAGTCACAATCTGGACAAGAAATGGGTCATTCTTGTTGTGTAAAAGCAGGGAAAACAACACTTCAAAACAGTGGTTTTTTTTTGGTTGTCGTTCAATTCATGTAGCACCCATTTCTCAAGTATTTTTGTTTTTCCAATCTTTTTTAAATGGTTGGAAATTGTTTTATACATTACGCCTAATTCAGAAGCAAGCTCTCGAACAGTTGTGCGTTGATTGGCTTCAACTAAGGCTGACCACTATGCTTATCATCTTCAAGACTCTCGTCACTGCTACAAAATTTCTTGAACCACCATTGTGCTGTACGTTCATGAGCCAAACACACCATTGATATCGCGAGCTGTTTCAGCAGCTTTTCAGCCTAGATTGAACTGGAATAAGAAAATTGTATGAATTTGCTTTTTGTCCATGTTGTATTCAACATTCCAGAAAAAAAATGGCCTAATTATTTAAAAAGAAAAAGTGTAACACGATCAGATAGAGCGAAAAACGGGCTTTAAAATGATATATAAATTCAAAGTAATTTAACGAAAATTTATTTGAAAATACATCATTTAAAATCAAAATTTTAAATTCCGCAGGAACTTTCTTGACAACCTAATTGATGGTATATGTACAAACAGCAGTGCTTCTTAGTTGTGAGATGTGGGTCATGAATACAGAGGACAAATGAAGACAAGAAAGAAATGAAGTTAGTATGCTCCATTGAATGTGCAATATCAGTGTTTATGAACAACAGAGTACAAATTTGATAGAGAAAAATTGAGCATAAGAGAAATTAGATGTGATGTGCAAGAGAGAAAACTGCACTGGTATGGTCATATGACATGTAGAGCTGAGAACAGCTTTATAAAGAATTGCCAATCATTAATGATGGAAGTTGTGGAAGAGAAAGTCCCAGGAAAACATTGATGGAATAGTGAGGGCTGATCTCAAAATGCTGAGCTTCAAAGAGGAGATGACAAAAAAACCAAGATTATTGGAAACTTGATGTGCTCAAGAACTATCAATTTCAATGAATGAGAAGTCCTAAAAGCAGTATATACACATCTATGCACTAACTGGGCCCTGCTCCTACACCGAATCTGTCCCTTCAAGCGTTTGCCATTTTTTCATCTTCCAATCGCCACTCTTCTAACTATGATGCTATTCAGTTGCTATGATCACATGAGAGCAGATATACACATATTTCATCCCCTTTTGTGCTATAGTTATTCCACCTCCTTTGGAACCATTCCCTTTTGAAATATATCGCTCATTCTTATCCTTTTCCCCTTTATCTTCCACTGATTACACTTCTTTGTGCTTCAAGGTATCTTTCCTTCAACTATGAGATACATTTTAGAACTGTCATATTTAATCTTTAACACCTCCCCTCATTTGCTATCATTCTCCTCACCTTGTCACATCTGCTGTTAATGCTCTCAGCCTAACTTTATCCCCCACTCACTAGGGTCACCTCACTACATACTGCTAACATTCATCACCATACATCTCTCTCCCACCACCAACCCCAGCACATTATCTCCATATTTACTAATCTCCTTTATGATCTATGTTCCAAAACTAAATATTGGTTCTCTCAGTTGATTAAAGAAGCCTCTAATTTAAAAAAATAATAAAATTAACACCTAGACTTAGATATTTATAATAAACTTACTAACAAATCTTTTTGACTGAGTGTATTCAGGATAATAAGGAGGCTAGTTCTTTTAACTTTGTCCAATGCTGCCTTAGCCCTTGATTATGTTTTTGCAAGGCATGCTATAGACATGGTTGTACAGTTAAGAAGTTTTCATGAACTATAGGCGAAATCTGTTCTGAGAGCCTTCCTATTCATCATAGTCCTCCAGGCTATAGAAGAGAATTTTAAAACTGACTGTCTTTGGGAACTACTATATGCTGATGATTTTGTTCTTCTAGCTGCATCTGTAGTAAAATTAGAAAAGAAATTCCAGGTGTAGCAGCAAAACCTTGAATTAGTAAACTTTGCAATTATCTTAGCTAAGACCAAAGTTCTAGTTAGCAGGAAAACAAACGAGATTCTAAGAAAGTTCTTGTGGTTTTTAACCTTTAAATTCTTGACTCAAACAAAGCTTTATTAATCGAAATAAATGCCGTCAGAATCAGTAGACTTTTGTCAATGCGAAACAAGTTTATTTCTGCCAGTAACATAAAAATCCTACATTCTGGTGGTGATGAAGTTGAAGGCATGATTGGCATCATCTTGGTTTTTAAGCGTTTCTCATACAAGAAGTTGTCAAGATGCTTGAAAAAGTGGTAGTTGGTAGGCAAGAGGTCTGGTGAGTATGGCGAATGAAGCAGAGTTTCGTAGCCCAATTAGTTCAACTTCTGCAGGGTCAGTTGTGCGACGTGCGGCTGAGCGTTGTCATGGAGAAGAATTGGTCCTTTTCTATTGACCAATGCTGGCTGTTGTTGTCAGAGTTTCTTATGCATTTCATCCATTTACTGACAGTACTTCTCCACCGTAATGGTTTCACCTGGATCCAAAAAGCTGCAATGGATGAGACTGGCTGCAGACCACCAAACAGTCACCATAACCTTCTTCTGATGCAACATATAATGCCTGCTGCCACTCATCTGAACCATTTTTAGATTAACCCATCCTTTATCATGAAGTAATGAAAAGTTGTTGTTTAGATCCTGGCAAGCTGACTTATAATTAAATATGTTCCAATTATGACTATACTGTTTATTTATTTCAGGCTCAGTGCCTTTTATTTCAAGCTATTTGAAAGATATTTGTAGATCCAGATATGCAAAAATCTATTAGTATAGAAATCATGTTTAATTTTCTATATCAGTGCTTCTCAGAGTAAACAATGATAAATTGTATAGTACTGCTACTTACTTCCCTTCCTGTATTGCCACTTATCACCTTCCTCTGCCACTCATAATGCTTCACCTCCCACCTCCATACTGACATTCTCCTCTGACTAAATCTCAACCCTTCTTCTGTTCACTCTGTTTAACCCCTACATCCATCTTTAACCATCTGTCACTCTCCTCTCATGCTCTAATGAATATATCTACTTACCGTTACTAATTTTTTGTCCACATTCTCACTTATATTTACCTTCTCATATTTTGATAGTTCACTCTGATACCTCATCACCGCCATCTACCCAACTACTTGCACCCATCTTTATCTAATGTGACATAACCAAGTATCACCTCTATAGCAAGACACTGGTGCCAGTTCCTCTATAATATTTTAACTCTTAACATGTGACATAAAGCTACTTCCCTCTTTATTATAATCACTCAAGAAGTCTTTTTCTTTGTGCTGCAAGTTACTTACTGACCTCACTGGAGCTGGTGTCATGAGAAATGTAATGAGGTTGGGAAGGGCATCCAGCCAGGCCCATCGCCAAACTTTGGTACCTGGGGGTGCTTTAAAATATTTGGGGTGGGCACTTATTTGTATTGATACTAAAGTGGAGTTTCAAAATAAGTGTGTCACTGTAAATCTGAGGGTGAACCATTAAATAGTGAGGGGGAAGTGCCATCCAGCGCACCCTTCAGTGACAGACATGCATCCAGCCACAGAAACCATTCAAAAACAGACATTGCAGCTTAAAATAGTCCTCTGGCTCATTGAATCCTGTCAAATCTGTCCAATCAATGCCAGCATGAAAACCGGATGTTAAATGATAATGATGATGATTTAAAACATTCAAAATACTTTTAAATCCAAGAATTCGAGATTCTCTTACATCTCTGACAAACAAATATACTTAAGAACAGCACCAAACCTTGAAAAAAATTAACTCAAGTCATATAATGCCTGCTGCCACTCATCTGAACCATTTTTAGATTAACCCATCCTTTATCATGAAGTAATGAAAAGTTGTTGTTTAGATCCTGGCAAGCTGACTTATAATTAAATATGTTCCAATTATGACTATACTGTTTATTTATTTCAGGCTCAGTGCCTTTTATTTCAAGCTATTTGAAAGATATTTGTAGATCCAGATATGCAAAAATCTATTAGTATAGAAATCATGTTTAATTTTCTATATCAGTGCTTCTCAGAGTAAACAATGATAAATTGTATAGGAATGCTGAGAACAAAAGAAGCAATGATAGGGGACAGGGGTTGTAATAAATACATCTGTACAGCTTTATTTTAGTTTTTGTCTCTTAATTAATTAATTGTAGAAAACATTTCAATGTAATAGTATGATAAAGTGCATGTTAGCCGTAGTTACAAGAAAGACAATAACTAAGACAGCATGAACAATAATAACAGTAATAACTGACTGAAACAAAACCAAATATATACTATGTAGTTAAATTATAAACTAATGTTGGGTAATGTCTTGCATTTGCCACTGGATGGGTAATTTTTAAAAGAAACAAAGTTAGCATGCTCCACTGGATGGGTAATGTTTGAAAGAAATGAAGCTAGCATGGTCCACTGGATAGGTAGTGTTTGAAAGAAATGAAGCTAGCATGGTCCACTGGATGGGTAGTGTTTAAAAGAAATGAAGCAAGCATGGTCCACTGGATGGGTAGTGTTTGAAAGAAATGAAGCTAGCATGCTCCACTGGATGGGTAATGCTTGAAAGAAATGAAGCTAGCATGCTCTGCTGGATGGGTAATGTCAGTGTGCATGCACGACACAATGTAAAAGATTTAAGAGGAAAACTGTATATAAGAGGAATCATATGTTGTGCGCAAGAGAGAGAAGACTGTACTGGTTTGGTCATGTAATGTGTATGGATGGGGACAGCTGCATAAAGAAGTACCTAGCTCTAATTACGGAGGGTACCTGTGGAAAGGGTAGACACAGGAAGACGTGAGATGAAGTGATGAGAAAGGATCTTAGGATGCTGGGCCTCACTGAGGAAATGACCAGGGACTGGGAGATGTGGTGATTTGCTGCACTTGACAAGACATGTCAAGCTAAGTAAAATCGCTATCTTCCACACATACAGGCTTGTCCTTTCAGGGGCCAGTGCCACATAAAAAGCACCTGGGCCAGTGTTGTGTAAATGCACCCATGCCAATGGCACGTAAAAGGCACCCAGCACACTGTTAAGTGGTTGGTATAAGGAAGTGCATCCAGCTGTAGAAACCATGCCACAACAGACAGCTGGAGCCTGGACAGCTCCCTGCAAGCCAGCTCCATGTCAAATCGTCCAACCCAAGCCAGCATGGGGAGCAGGCATTAAACGATGATAATGATGATGATGATGATTATTTCTATGCATGTAATAATGATGGCCACTGCAACTGTGGTATTAGGTAATGTTCCAACTGGAGTGTGTATAATATATATGTGTCTTAGTGTTTGTCCCCCACCACTATCACAACCACATGACAACTGCTGTTGGTTTGCTTATGTCCCTTTCAGAAAAAGAGACAAATTAAGTACCAGACTTTAAAAATGAGTACAGGGTTTGATTGCTTGACTAAAGCCTTCAAGGTGGTACCCCAGCATGGCTACAGCCAGTGACTGAAACAAGCAAAAGCTATGTGCATGCATTTAATTCTAATGGATTTTAGCCAGGGGGGGGGGGGTAAAAGTATTAGTAAAAGAAAGGAGGTGGAATGATAGCAAAAAAATCTGAGAAACAGTTTTATATGTAAATTGAATGGAAGAGGTTGGAAAGAGTTGATTTTAACATTGAATATATCCCCCATGTAAAAACATAAGGACTAAAGAAAGACCAATAATTTTTACAGATAATGAAAACAACTTTCTTCTGACAATCCAGGAAATCCGGCACAAAAGATTCTTCTTATTAGTCCATTACATGACATATTACAGCTGCTTTCCTTTAATGGTAATTTAGGCTTCTTCTCGTCAGACTTCAATATCAAGCACTAGGTATTAAGTAGAATTTTTTTTAAATTTTCAATGTCATAACACCAACCACAAAAAGTGGATATTTATGTAGATTATATTGTATATTTCAGAGAAAATAATTTTGCAAGGATGAAAATGCAAAACAGGAAAAGAGTCATTGACTATTTTAGAAGCAAGCTGATATTCAACCAACCCAAATAGCCATGGCTCTGATGCCAAGTTCAGTTTAAGTTGGTTTTTTTATTTTGTTTTATTGTTTACTAAACACACATGCGCAATTTGTTTTTGTTCCTTTTTCTCTTTATTTTAATTTACTGGCTTAAAAATAAAACCCCTGTACCCACTTCCATAAGATTGGGAATTGGGATGTAAAATCAAACTAAAAAAACTACATACATCCGGATGAAAAAATATGTAACATGAAAACGGAAAAGAAATAATTCAAGCATTTGTATATAAGAAGCCCACTGTAGTGTGTGTGTGGTGTCTTTCCCTTGCATATTCTGGTGAAAGCTATATACATCAGCATGATAACTAATAAACAGTGCATCTGAACAAAAAATACCTTATTAGATATATATATATATATATATATATATATATAATACACATCCAAGTAGCTCCAACCTTGCCTCTCCTTGTCACACTCACCATGTGACCTATTGCAAAACTTACAATCACAAGACACATGATCAGAAATTAAATAAACCAAGTAAGAAAAACAAATCCCAAACTAGGATGGTCAATGCTTACAAGCAAAGTCTTTAAATTATTTATGTACAACACTTATAACAAAGATACCATCCTAAAAACAAAATTTGTTTTTTTTTTTGTTTTGTTTTTTTTTAGTTTAAATCCTGTAACTAATGGACCACTCCTTTATTGCAAGTTGTCAACATTTGGTTACTAAAAATAAATTCAAGGTAATTGACACCAAAACAATTAAAATGCTTTGCTACTAGGCTGATAATTTTGTATTTGTTTTTCCTCTTTTAAGCATTTCTCTTGAATGCATTACACAAATTAGCAGTTGGTTGAGCCAAAAAGGATACAGATCTCATGGTTTGTCATCTCACTCAGATTGGAGCCTGGTGCAGCCTCCTGGCTTCCCAGGCCCCGGTTGAACTGTCCAACCCATGCAAGCACGGAAAACGGACGTTAAATGATCATGATGATGATGATGATGATAAATGCAAACAATGCAGTACAGTTAAAAAGCTTGCTTCACAACCATCTGGTTTGGGGTTCAGTCCCACAAGGTAGCATCTTGGGTCATTGTTATCTACTATAGCCTCAGGACAACTAAAACCTTGTGAGTGTTTTTGGTAGACAGAAACTGAAAGAAGCCTATAGAGAGACAGACAGACAGACATGTGTATACATACATATACACACAGATGTGCGCGTGTGTTCCCTTGTCTTGACATGGCGCAATGGTTGTAAACAAACATAATTATGCTCGTTTACAAGCATAAAGTAGGAAATAAATTATAATTTATTTCCTAACTTTTGTGAAAACCTTTAGTGAAAAGCAGGTCTAACTATGGGGGAAAATATTAACCTTACTTCGAAACAGATGAGGATTGGCAAAAGGAAGGGTTTCAAGCCATGAAAAATCTACTTCAACTGATTCCATCTGATTCACGCAAGCATGGGAAAGTGGATGCCAAAACAATGATGATGATGATGATGATGATGATAACAGTTTATGTTCCCATGTTGACATTTATACCCAGATCAGCTCTGACTGAGTGAAGCAGACTGATGACAAAAACTTTCCCAGCTGTAATCTTCTTGTCTTTTCTTCGTATGTATAGCATCCAATATTACATTACTGAATGTGTTCAATCTCTCTGTTTTTTTTTTTTTTCTGAAGATGGCCACAGTCCAATGACTGTAACAGGTTAAAGATAAAAGATACAATATGAAAGAGATTCAGCTGTTATATTTAACAAGTTGGGCTCCTTCACCAGTTTATGCAAAATGCACGATATAGACTGACTATTTCAGTAAAAATATGTATTGTTTAGAACAGGGGTTCTCAAACATTTTTTACCTTTGAACCCCTTTGATTCCTATTTTACTTGAGTGGACCCCCCATAGCCATTCAATGCTTAAAAATCCTATAGTATTTTTATAATTAAATATTATTAGACATTGTATAAAAATTGTTAAAATATTTTGTGTATTGTGAATGTATAAGCAATTTATTGTACATAAACATTACTAGTCTGAAGTACAATTTTTTCATGGCCCCTCAAATATTACAATAGACCCCCAACTTGCTATATTGTATCCATGGGCTCCGGTTAAGAACCCCTGCTTTACAGGGTACATTTCCCATTCACTACTGTAGGACAACAATAGCATATGCTCAATGGTTGAATCCTTACACTGGAACATGTCACATTTATGCAAAGAAAATTAGTTTGTATGATATACAAGCCTTCCATAGAGAGATTAGCAATTTCTAGGAAATAAAATGACTACAACATTATAACAGGATTTACTTGTGGAAGTTATTGTTTAGCCTTAGGTTAACTTTAGTCAAAGACATTCCAGCCATGAGCTTCCCAGCTTATTTTTAGAGAGTATCTTTAAAATTACATTATGTAATGTGTCCTGCCATTTTTTACGATGATGGAGTATAATTTGAGGGATATTCACTTATGTTTAGAAGCATGGCTGACCAGAGATTCTCGTTGGCTTGCCACTACCGAATATTTAACTGAAGGCCGTTCACTATATTCATCAAAATTGACAAATATATTCATTACTACTGTTAGCTTGCACTAGATGATCTTAAATCTGCTTACAAGGCTTGTAGAAGACAACAAGGAACCATTCTTCTGCATCCTTCCTTCAATTAATTCATGAAGTGGAATCTTTCAATCATGGCCCAATAAAACAATGTATCGTGTAATTTACCTCATACTGAATTATATCAAAGGCAATAACATTTTGTGACTCACATCTTAAATGATGTTTGCTACACACAAGCTCATCTAAGAATGCATACTAAGAAAGACCACTCAATTGTTATGCATGAAGTCACTCACCAACACAATGCAATTACTGGTCCAAAGACATACTGTTTCCTCTCTCTATCTTTTCTACAGTAGCCTAGTCTTCTCTAAGCTTGCTAGTCTCGTACCAGCTCTGTTCAAGCATTCCTGATTCACTCATAGTCCTCCTCCCATTACCCATATTGTACTAATCACAAACCACTATGTCCAGCCCTTTCTCATCAGAATTTCAACCCTCTAGAATTCCCCACCCCCAGCAGTCATCAACATCAGAAAGGGCCTGGGAATGCCCTAGATGCAGCCTCTTCCTCAAAACCAAACCAACAAAAAGAAAAAAATGCTGTTATCTTTAAGCTTGAAGAAGGGAAATGAGCAATACTAATGTACTTGTCTTTCCCCAACACCAAGAGTAATCAAACTAAAGCCCATGGGCCAAATTCAGCCAACCACTTTCATTAAATATTGCATACAAAAATTCTTTTATTTGCTTTATCTACCTTTGGTCAGTGAACAATATAATACAGTCATGACATATAACACAAGTCTTATTACTGTAGTGGTCCCAAATAAATGTTTTATATTAATACAAAAATTATAAAAGTGAGTTCCCTTCATTTCGTTAAAAACTAAAACTTTCCCTAGTTGTGATATTTTAAGTAGTAAATATTTTCAGTTTCCTAAATAAATAAATCAACAAAAGCTAACAGCATTTCATGCATTGTTGTAATATAGTTTACAGGAATAAGGCAGCGAACTGGTAGAATGGTTAGCACCCCGGGCAAGATGCTAAGTGGTATTTCGTCAGTCTTTCTGTTCTGAGTTCAAATTCAGCCAAGGTTGACTTTGTCTTTCACCCTTTCAGTGTCAATAAAATGAAGTACTGGTTAAACAAATACTAGAGCCAATGTAATCAACTTACCCACTCCTCCAAAATTGCTGGCCTTGTGCCAAAATTTGAAACCAATATAGTTTACTCAATTCTAAGAAAGGAGGGAGTAATAAAAAATATTTACTTGTCCAGGTAAATTGGCTCACACCATATTTATATGATGGCCACAATAACTGTACCATCCACCACTTTCAGCTTTAAACTGTTTTACTTCTTCACAGCATGATACATCATGCATGGTACATAGCAATTTTAATGTCATTACATGTGTAGCAATTCCTTCCTTCATACAGATGATGTTTAACCCTTTAGCATTCACCTGTTTCGTTCAAAACTAATGCTTATTTATTTAGAATTGTTTTGAATGAATCATGCATTATCTTGTAGCTTTGAGATCTTGATGAGGTAACTTAATTTTTAGAATATTGTAAGCTTGGTGTGAGAAGCCAGATCTGACCAGTTTGAACATAGAACTATTTTGACTGGATATAGCCAGTTTAAATGTTAAAAGGTTGGACTATTTTGACTGGATATAGCCAGTTTAAATGTTAAAAGGTTACAAAAAATTCAAATACATGCTGTTTCTACAGGCTTTTATTATCATGGTTTCAATTATTATTTACTTCAGCTCACAAAAGCCTCTTTCCAAAGAAAGTTCCCTGCACCTTGCAAATCATTAAAAGAATATATGTAGCAAAATGGTTTCAATCTTGTATCAAAACCAGGATAGAACTTAACCCAATGAATCCTTCAGTTCTGCTTTGGTGGTATGTTTTTCACCAAATAACTGAACTATCAAGGTTTATTATGCTCAAACTGACCTGATCAGGTCTCTCACACCTATCTTACAATGTCATTCTAAAAATAAACAATCACATCATTGAAATCTCAAAGCTACAAGATAATGTATGATAAATTCAAAACAATGTGAATAAATATGCATTACGTTTGACAGAGAATGTTCCTAGATTAATCGGAAACATAGATTGCCAGTAGCATGGCAATCTATGTTTCCGATTAATCTAGGAACATTCTCTGTCAAACGTAATGCATATTTATTCACATTGTTTTGAATTTATCATACATTATCTTGTAGCTTTGAGATTTCAATGATGTGATTGTTTATTTTTAGAATGACATTGTAAGATAGGTGTGAGAGACCTGATCAGGTCAGTTTGAGCATAAAACAGGCAGAGTATTTGGGCCAGATATAACCAGTTTGAACACTAAAGGGTCAAGGTAGAAGTCAGAAAGCCAGAAATTGTAGGGTGTTGAAAATACTGGGAACAATAACTTTAGAAAGGAATGAATTGAAGTGAACTTTGCCAAAAGTATGACATATGGTCATGGAATAACTACAAATAGCTGGGAAAATTAGACTTGTGATGATGACAATAAATAATAGGAATTAAGTTAAGAAAAGAGACCTGAAGTCTGTTGTCAAATTAGCAAATTGTTTTGTTCTTCTTTTAATTTTTGCATAACTGGATAAGAAAAAGTGGTACTGGTGCCACATTAAAAAGCACTCATACTAGATGCCACATAAAAAGCATCCAGTACACTCAGTAAAGTGGTTGGTATTGGGAAGGGCATCCAGCCATAGAAACAATATCAGAACAATGGAACCTGGTGCGATCCCCAGCCTCACCAGCTCCTGTCAAACTGTCCAACCAATGCCAGCATGGAAAACAAACTTTAAATGATGATGATGAATGATATCAAGTGAAGTCTTCCACTTCACCCTCTCTAATGTTAAGATACATGCAATTAAAACCCTAATTGTTGCTAGAAATGCTAAGCTTTATAACTGATCTCTTCTAGAGATCTCATCCTCCCAAAGCAAAAATCACATCCAAAAGACAAGTTTTTCTTTTCTGGACCAGAAGATATTTTAGTGCAGAACAACTGCTAACTCTCAACTAAAGTGAAATGAAAGCCACAATGAAGTTCAGCTCCTACATCAGGGACTCTTCTCCTTCTTCTTCTACTACTACTACTACTACTACTACTACTACTACTGCTGCTGCTGCTGCTGCTGCTACTACTACTACTACTACAAAATTAAAAAAAAAAAAAATGAAATCCAACACCACATCTAAAGGGAAGCTGTCCAGCTAATTAGCAAGGACTCACTTATAAACACACTCCAGCCTCTAAACCACATGTGGGCTGATTCCTCATCTCTTCTAAAACTACTACAACATTCTCAGCTTCTCAGAGCTAGTTATTTATATCACTGCCACCAGCCAATCCTACTCTTGCCATCGAAGTTCTATACTATCCACTTGGTCAGATCCTTCCTCCTTAAAAACATCAACTTGTTGGAACTCCATCTTCAGCCATATTTTTTCTGGTATGCATCTTGCACCCAAACCATAAAAAGAGGTAGCATGAGAGCAAATCAAAATAAGTATTTCTATCTCAAAATTGCAGAGATTGTTTGTTTTGTTTTTTATTTCATCTAAATACAAAACCTGTTATAAACAATATAAAAATTTAGAGGGCAAGGGTAATGTTTAAATTACATAGACTTGCTAAATAAATGAAAAGAGTTCTGCTGCAGTATTCACGGTTAACTCTTAGATACATTTAAACTACTAGTCCATCTATTTAAAAAAAGAAAGCTTTGGTGAAATAAAACAACATCAAAAATATTAAGATAAACTGTAGTTTATTAGGAAAACATTAAAAAAATGTTTAAAATAATAAAAAGAGAATAAGAATAATAAATTATCTAGAAAGGAATGTTTTCTTAAAACTGAAACTAAACATCTAAGAAAACTCTATTTAGCCCTATTGATATATTTCACACACAAAACTGCATTTTTGCAGAGATCAAAACAGAGTGTCTACAAAGAAATATAAACTATTTAAAAGATGATTTTCAAATTACCAACAGTAGATATGGAAATACAAGCACACAAAGTTATTTTAATGCACATACATACACACACATATTATTAACATATACACAGATCATATAAGAGATTAATATACAGCACAAAAAGAATTTCTTCAGTTCAAATCTACAGTAAGAAATGTTATTTACAAAGAAACAAATTGTTCCTTACAAACAAGTGATTCATGAAGACAAACCACATGCTTCAATTCTGTACATGCTTTTACCATATCTGTCTGTACTCTATATGTATTTGGGATCACCACATACAGCAAGTACATATATAAACAGATGCCGTCGTTTCTGAGCTAACTGTTAGGGAAGACTGATAGCTGCTCACAGATTCACAGCATTTAACAGAAAACTTCAACTCAGGGGTTCACCAATAACAATTTCTGCCAAAATGCTGAAAGAATAAGAAAAGAAAGTACAATGTAAAAAAATGTAGCATATTACATCTTTAGAATTGAAGGGAAGACTGAAACTACAACAGAAATCTATCTGACACTGAAATTACTATTCTTACGTAAGATTATCTGAGATTTACAGGTTTCGGTTAGTGAAGCTCTCACAAAACAAGTTTTATTTAGAAGTTGCTTTCTCATATGTTGCCAAATGACAACCAAGATGAAGATTATTTTAGAAATCAGTATTTTAATTATTGATGTAGAATTGAAGAAAAGTCATAAATATTTTATACCAAAATTTTACCTAATTTCAAGTTTAGGTAAACATTATTTGTTTTAAGAAAATCAAACATAATAAACAAGTAGAAATTAAAACTAAAAAGTGATGTAAATTATTACACTAGTTAACTATAAGCCATTAATAAAACAAAGTTCTGAATACATTTAGAAAAAAATTTTTCTTATCAATTTTTCATTAAAACCATGACTTTAAGAAGTGTCTCTGTACTGTGATATCATGATATCATAATGCATTTTTAAATATGCACACATGTCAGTCATTCTAATTAGTTATGATATAAGGTGTCACATGGCCATCAACCAGAGGCAGATGACAGAGTAACAATAAAGATAAAACAATAATGGTAATTAGAAAGATTTCTTCATAAACATACCAAATGGCAGAATCATTTGTTGAGTGACAAAATACTGGTCAGCTTCCGATACACACTAGGGTCAAATTTATTTTGTAATTCTTCAGCAATCATACTACATGTTCTTTCGCTAAATGTTCTTGCTGAGAGCATTTTCTGAAATTTTGCAGGATCTACATGTTTCACAATTGCTTCTATTAAATTAATGTCTTTGCGTTCAATTGCATGCATCAGGGGTGTCATACCATTTCGGCCATCATATACCTCTGGATCAGCACCATTCTTCAGTAACAATGACACATTAACACAGTTGTCAATCATGACATTTTTATTATTTCTGGAGACAATTTTTCCATGTTCCATTATGGCACAGAGCAGTGGTGTTAGTCCTGGATAAAATAAACATGGCAGCATAAGCAAGCTATGAAAACATCTTCAATTATATAACACAACTTAGAGAGTAGAGAATAAAACAGAATTCTACTATCATCAAACAAATGGTCAATCTTGATATATAGAAAACAAGTAAACAGGAATTTGATACTGTGAACCCAATGCAAACTAATAGTCTACAAAAGATGCAGTGGGATCTGAGGAAGGCTGACACAGAAGGAAAAATTTGTATTTAAAACACGTACAAGAGCAGTAAGCAACAAAAGCACTAATGAAAGGCAATCATTCAACTGCTCAGAAGAGTTGCAAGATGTAGTTAAACAGCTCCTTTTACCAAGATGACTTAATCAATAGTGATGGTGGATGTTCAAAAAACATAGCAGCCAGAGTAAGGATATAGTGGGGAAATTTCAAGGAATCATTACCCTTATTGGCAACATAGTGCTCCCAGACTGTATGACACTTGTGTACCAAATACTATGAGGCAGGGTAGCAAGACATGGGAGTTGAATGTGGAGGATATGCAAAGGTTGGAGAGAAATGAAATGAGCAAGCTCTGCTGGGCACGTGGTGTCAGTATGATTGAACAATGGAGCAGAGCCAGGAGAAAGATGAGTATTAGGGGAACCAATAATAGTGTGCAAGCAAGAAAATTGCACTGGTATGGACAACTGAAGAGATGTCAAGATATCTGGGTGGAGAAAGTATGCAGTAAAGAAAGACCAATTAAATTAAAGCTGGATTGCATGAAGGTAGCCACAATGGACCACAATAAGTGGCCAAACACTAGAGGGGATCTACACAACTAATGCCTGTATGCAAAAAAATGGGAGGAGGAGGAGAAGGAGAATGATGACAATAACAACAATGACCAGTGTTGCATTCTAGGCAAAAAAAAAAAGACTGCTCAGTTAAGTTTACTTGACTAACAAAACACATTCTATTCTTACAAAATTAATGGTTAATGATGAAGTAAAAGCATCAAACAGTAAAAATAATTAATCCAACTAAAATAATTCAGCTTTTGCTGACATGGAGAAATGGATATAAAACAGGAAGAAAAATAACTGAAATATGACATTCTTTATCTTAATTATTTTCACTGATATTGTATTTTCTAATGAATTTTGTAAATGTATAGCATTTATTACTAATTTTGTTTTTCATTAATTTTTTAAGGAAATTTCAGTGAATTTAAAATAATTCAGAATTTGATTCTTTCTAAACTATACATGTAGATTTTGATTGAAATTTCCCTTACCATCACAGTTCTTAATGTTTGGATCAATTTTCTTTGATTCAAAGAGTTGTTTCAATGTTAGGTTGAACTCTTTCCCCTGTGTGGCTGCACAATGTAGAGCACTGCGTCGTTTCTGATTTTTTTTTACCAGAAATAAAATGAAATGTTGATTAAAGATTTGCAACAAATTACAAAAAGACAGAAAACTATAAAAACACAATTTCTCCTGTCATTCTTCTTGCAACTTTTTCTTTCTAAAATGTTTGTTATACTGATGTATTCAACAATTCATTCAAAAATATTTGGCTACATAACTTTAAATTTGAATGAGATTTACAGTCATTTTCATTCTACATAGGATCATTTTATTATAACACACATCAAGAAAATTTTGGATTTATATACACAAAAGACATCTATGATTAGCAGAGATTTATCTAAAATTAATGAAGTTATCTTTGCGCATAATAGTTTAGTATGTTGAGATTTGATAGGATTAATTTCAGTATCAAATACCTATATATTTATTTGTGTATAAAACGTACTTGAGTATAATGTGCACTACTTGTGATGGGCTATGAAATTCCAGTAAAATATGTCTTATATACAGTGACTTTGTTTAATGATAGTGTTATATATAGACGTGTTCAATTAGATTTATTATAATTGCAGTGTAAAATACACTGAAAAAATTACTGCAACCTGTAAGCAAAGAACATATTCAAAAGTGACCCTTGATCTTTGTCAATGTAAGCAGTAAAAGTGTATGTAAAGCCAATCTTAGTTTTACTACTTCAACAGTAGTGTATATAATGATAGCCAATTATAATAATCATATATTTCAGGAACAGAAGTATTTATCTGTTTCAGTTGATGTTCACATTTCAATGATGACAGTCTTTATGTAATATCCTTATTGATTATTTATTAAATTAATCTTTGTATTAAATAATTAAAGTGGTATTTTCATTGATAAAGTTATTACATTCTGGTCTTCTGTACTGAAGGTTGATGGCAGTAATTCTACAAGACCTGCATCTGTTAGGTGTGCAGAACATTGAATATATTAGAAAATGTATAACAAGTTTACTTACCTCTCCAGGTATGTTTGGATTGGCACCATTGCGCACTAGTTCACACACAACAGCTGGCTTATTATAAAATACAGCTAAATATAATGGTGTCTATTTTAAAAACAAAGAAAATAAAGATATATTTAATCATTGAAATGTTCAGTAAGATGTGAATGATCATGTTAGTTGACATTTCATGATAATAAATAGCAACTGGATAGTTTAAATTGATAGAGTGTTTGAAGAGGATGAATTTAGATTCAATAATATTAACTAGCCACAATAACATACTGAATTAATTATTATAATTCATCACTACAATAATTATCCTCATTTAAACAATGTAGCTGTTTGATGGTGAAAGTCAACTTGTAACTGAATAAGACTACTTCCTAAACTCAATAAATCCATGCAAACGTCCATAGAGACCAAGAAGTTCCCCTATGTGAATTTGTTTCCATCTACTAAATCCACTCACAAGGCTTTGGTTAGCCCGAGGCTATAGCAGAAGACACTTGCCCAAGGTGCCACGCAGTAGGACTAAACCCAGAACCATGTGGTTGGTAAGCAAGCTACTTACCACACAGTCACTCCTGCACTTAATTAGAAGAAAATAAATTCAGAGAAGTTGAAAAAGATGAAAAAAAAAGAAAAGGCTTGTTTCAAAGACAAAGCTAAACAGTTGTTTGAGTTGACATATTTCAGAACGTTTATGAAAGATATATTTCATGTAGGTTTATCGAAACTAGATTTTTCTTTCTTTACAAGATGATCAAGAGATGTACCTGTGCCTATAAGAGAAGAAGAGTAGGATATTTTTAAAAATATGAGGTTGAAGAGAAAAACTTACTTGGTTTAAAGAATTGCAGTCATTAATTATTTCAATTTTTTTAATCCGTTTAATTCTCTCAAGAAGAGCTTTAACCATGTTAACATCAGTTACGCACACAGCAGCATGGAGATAGTTGTTGCCGTCAGAATCAATAGCAAGCAGTTCCTCATCAGTCCTGGAAGCAACACAGCGGCGAGCTATTATCTGATGAGATGCACCTTGAAAAACAAAATTCAGAAAGGAAAAGATGAAACAAAAGAATTTATATTTAGATAAGGAATTTATTTTATTTTTATGTTAAGTTAGGAGAATCTCTACAGGCCTAAGTCTGCAGTAAAAAATGGGACACAAAGGAAATCAGGGAAAGGCACTCAAGAATCAGTGTATTGAGCATATTATCCAAAGTATGTTTACAAATGACTGGGGATATTTGTAAAAGAATATTTAAACCAGTCATGGACAATTTGTGGTGCGCAGGACTTTTTGAATGACATGCCTAATGAAAAATTAGCGTCAAATTTTGTTTTAGTAGTGATGCCCATCTAATAATGGGCCATATTTCATGTGGCCCACTTCTCAAAAAAGGTTGTCTGTATTAAATCTAATGGAAGGAAGATAGAACTTTCTAATTTGAGTGATAGTTTAAGTGTGATGAATCTAGTCAAATAAGTCATCAGCATTAACTTATGAGAAGACAGAAATCATGACATTCATACTTCTCCAAGGGCATTAAAAATATTGGTTTCAAATATTAGCACAAAACCAGCAAGTTTAGGGGAGGGGTTAAGTCAATTACATCAACCCAAAAAGGACGAGAGATAAAAGTCAACCTAGGCAGAATTTGAATTCAGAACATAAAGACAGACAAAATGCCACTAAGTATTTGCTTATGTGCCAGCTTGCTCCCAATGTTGAAGATTTAAATAAAGTGCAGTAAATGAAGGACTCAATTCACTAAAAAGTTATAACTAATCCACAGCATTTAGAATAGCTGTAATATATATTATGCAAATGAACTTGAAATACCAACAAACACAGCAACTAATAAGAATGTGACTAGTCTGTTATTCAGAAGTAGAAACCAGATTACATTTAAAATTACTAGGCTTCTAGGTCAAAGTAAAAATTTGAGTAGTTGAGTACATGCTAACATATATAATGCAGGGAATGCTTATAAAGTTAAGTAGAAATAAGTCAATGAAGAATAAAACAATATTAGCTAACATATCTTTATTATTTTTACTTAGCCTTAGCTTTTTAATGCTTCCTATAATGAATATTAAACACTATCTAAACTATTGTTTTACATGCTGGTGTTATCCCAAGTTATAAATTTCAAAACTGTTTTTTTTTTAAACTATACCAGCTTCATCAAATACCCAGAAATGGATAAATATTGCCCAACCAAAAAACATCTGGAAAAGAATGTAGCATTGAGTATATTTTGTTAAGTTAGAGCAGGTATTAACAGAATCATTAGAATGTTGGACAAATATGTCTTATGGCATATGTTCTGACTCTTTATATTCTGGGTTCAGATCCAACCAAGGTTAACTTCACCTCTCATTCTTTCAAATACTGGACCTTGTACATATGTTAGAAATTATCTGAACAAAAACAATAACAATTTCCAACTTGGGCACAAGCTCCTGAGTTTTGGTGAGAAGAAGTAAAGCTGAAAGGCTCAACTTTAACATTATTTTCCTGACACTAGAAGAATGTGCTACTAATTGCTACTATCCAGTGCTCTAACAATAACAATGATACATACAAGTACCTAACAAATACCTCTATAAGCATTACCAAATATCCAGTCAAACATGAAACTGATTTGGTAAATATATAATTGCTATTGCTTTCTAAAGTATCTATCTTCCTTAATCTTGATGAAGCACAAATGTTTTTGATATTCAAAAACGCTGCACCTCAATGAGAACACAGGATACAAAACTGAATCATGAGTGCAATTAGTGATGATGGCTAGAAATATGAACAATGCCAATAAACTATAAGACATTTCAATGCTTTACTATCTTGACTATTGAAAGTATTTATCCATGCCAACATGAAAAATGAAAACCATAGACATTACCATAGTACAGATTTGTGGAATCTTATCAATAAAATATTTAATTAGCTCTTCTTAAATAGGAGTCCGATAGAATTTCAAGACTAAACAATAGTAAGAAAATTTGTCGTTTGTTTTATATGAAAGACACACCTCTAAACAAAACATTACAGTCCACTAAAGCAACAAGGAAACTTCTACAGAGTCACTTGACCTGGCAGAAATAGCAGCTAAATCAGACCCAAATAACAGCCAACCAGTTTTAAAAACTGAAGAACACACTGGATAATGTAGTCTTTGAAACACTATGTTTCATACAAAAGACACAGTCAACAAAATCTGAACTCAATGCGAAGACAACCTAAGTTCCACTAAGACAGACAAAGTCCACCAACTCACCACCTTAATAATAATAATAATAATCCTTTCTACTGAAGGCACAAGGTCTGGAATTTGGTGGGGAGGGAACTAGTTGATTACATCGACCCCAGTGTTTCACCAGTACTTAATCCATTGACCCTGAAAGGATGAAAGGCAAAGTCAACCTCAGCAGAATTTGAACTCAGAACACAAGGACAGACAAAACACCACTAAGTATTTTGCTCAGCATGCTAACGATTCTGCCAGCTCCCCACCTTACTAATAATAATAATCCTTTCTACTAAAGGAACAAGTCCTCAATTTTGGGGGGAAGGAGCCAGTCGATTAGATCAACCCCAGTACACAACTGGTACTTAATTTATCAACCCCAAAAGGATGAAAGGCAAAGTCAACCGTGGCAGAATTTGAACTCAGAACATAATGACAGACGAAATATCACTAGGCATTTTGCCCAGCATGCTAACAATTCTGCCAGCTCACTACCTTAATAATAATAATATAATAATAATAATAATAATAATAATAATAATAATAATAATAATATAATAATAATAATAATAATAATAATAATAATAATAATAATAATAATAATAATAATAATAATAATAATAATAATAATAATAATTATTATTATTATTATTATTATTATTATTATTATCATTATTATTATTATTATAATCCTTTCTGCTAAAGGTACAAGGTCTGAAATTTGGGGGGAAGGGACTAGTTGAAGACATCAACCTCAGGGTTTCATTGGTATTTAATTTATCAATCCCAAAAGGATGAAAAGCAAAGTCAACCTCAGCAGAATTTGAACTGAAAACATATAAGATGAACGAAATACTACTATACATTTCATTTGGCATGCTAACAATTCTGCCAGCTTGCCACCTTCATAATAATAATAATAATGATAATCCTTTCTACTATAGGCACAAGGCCTGAAATTACGGGAGAAGGGACTAGTCGATTATATCGACCCCAGTGTTTCACTGGTACCTAATCTATCGACCCTGAAAGGATGAAAGGCAAAGCTGACCTCAACGGAATTTGAACTCAGAATGTAAGGACAGATTAAATGCCGCTAATGGTTCTGCCAGCTCACCGCCTTCACAATAATAATAATAATCTTCAATCTCTCTGGTACTCATATGAACTTTCGTCTGTTTTAAAAAAATGATAACATAACAATGCTGACATTGGTGCAGCGCAATACCAAATGACTATAATATTGTGCAGGGGTAAGCTGAAAAGCTAAGGAATTATACTAACCCAGCTGTTTAATTGTGGAAGTACATGACCTAGTTGTTAGAGCAGCGGACTCATGGTCGAGGGATTGCGGGTTCAAATCTCAGACCGAGCAATGTATGTGTTTATGAGCAAAACACCTAAGCTCCACACAGCTCTGGCAGAAGGTAATGGCAAGCTTCTGCTAACTCTTTCACCACAATTTTCTCTCACTCTTTCCTCCAGCATCTAGCAACTTACCTGCAACGGACCAGTGTCCCATCCAGGTGGGGAACCTATATGCCAATGAAACCAGGAAACCAGCCCTTGTGAGCCAGGTATGGCTCGAGAAGGAACAAACAACAAGAGCTGTTTAATTAAAAACATGATGGACTAGGCGCAACTGAACTGATACACAACCATTTCTGTAAGGACAGTGACAAACTACCAATAAAGGTAGGCACAAGCACATTCAAGAAAATAGCAATACTAGGATAAGTAAATACTGTTTAGAATTTTCATACAGTATTTGTTAACCATAAACATATTTCTTAGTCTCAAACATTCTCATTAACCCTGAATACTTCTATACATATTTTCTATTAAACATATTCAATAGCAATGGACATTTTAGTTAATTAAAGGTTAACATTGTTGTTAACCTTAAAACATTTCTATTTCTCTTTTAGGCACAGGGCCTGCAATTTGGGGGTAGTGGCTGGGGTAGATGACCCCAGCGCTAGACTGGGACTTTATTTTAACAACTCCAAAATCCTGAAAGCGATATGTCCAAAGTATAACTAACTCTTGTTTCAAGAAATATTTTACTGACCCCTGAAAGAATGGAAAGTAAAGTTGACCTTGATGGAATTTGAACTCAGAAGGTAGAGTTGAAACAAATACAGTAAGACATTTTTCTCTGACAGCGTAACAATTTTAGCTAATTCAGTACTTTTAAATATTGTTTCTAACATAGGCACAAGAACTAAAACTTGATGGAGGGGATAGTCAATTATATCCCACTCCAGAAGTTGCACTGTATCTTATTTTATTGACCCCTAAAAGAACGAAAGGTAAAGTTAATTTGAGTGAGCTTTGAACTCAGAAATTAAAGAGTCAGAAGCCAGAACAAATATTGTAACAATACATAATTTCTGATTTAGACACAGGGCCAGCAATTTTGAGGGGAATGAGGGTAGAGGACCCTAGTACAAGACTGGTACTTTATTTTAACAACTCCAAAAGCATGAAAGCCAAAGCTTGACCACCTTGAGATTTGAATTCAGAATATACAAAACCAAAACCAAAAACAAAAAAGAATCATCGAAGGTATTTTTTCAACATTCAAACAATTCTGTCAGCTTGCCATCTTATTGATAATTATTCTTTTTCTTTTTTTTTAATAAAAAAAAAATTTTTCAATAACAAATAATCTAAAAACATAACATAAACAAACCTGATTTGACTGCATTAGCATCAGGATTGAAAACAGCTTTTCCTTTCTTGGCAGTGTTGAAATGCTTTGGGAAAACGTGTTCATCTGACAAATGTGGTTTGATATCTGATGCAGGAGGTTTGGGTAAAATTGGCTTTGGTGAAGATTTTGTGGTTGGTGTTGGTGGCTTTTGAACAAGGATAAGAGCATTTGAAGTAGGTGACATGATATACAGTGGTGGGGTGTTCAATACTAAGAGAGGAGTAGAAGAGACTGCTGTTGATGTTAAGGTTCCTGGGGTTGTGGTTTGGTTAGGTATTGCTTGTGTAACAATAGCAGGATTTTGTAAATTGGATGTGGTACCATTTATTATAACATGTGGTGATTGGGAAGAATAAACTTGACCGCCTTGTCCAACAAGTTCAGCAACAGGGGAATAAATCAGTGGGGATTTATTGGGATTTACCGTACATGGTACCGAAACTGAAGGCAGATTTTGCCCTCCATCAAGAGAATTCATCCAGGTTTGCCGCATAGTGACGGTCTGCGCTTGGCTAGTAGCATTCATTATAATCTGTTCTTGTTCATCATCATTCAAAATAGTTTGACTTGGGCTGTCAGCACTCAGAATGGTTTGATTTGGGCTCCCAGCATTTATTATGTTCTGATGTGGGCTCCCAGCATTCACTATGGTCTGACCAGGGCTCCCAGCATTTATTATGGTCTGACCAGGGCTGCCAGCATTCACTGGGCTGCCAGCATTCATTATGGTCTGACCTGGGCTCCCAGCATTCACTAGGGTCTGACCAGGGCTCCCAGCATTTATTATGGTCTGGCTTGGGCTCCCAGCATTCATTATGGTCTGATGTGGGCTCCCAGCATTCATTATGGTCTGATGTGGGCTCCCAGCATTCATTATGGTCTGATGTGGGCTCCCAGCATTCATTATGGTCTGATGTGGGCTGCCAGCATTCATTATGGTCTGATGTGGGCTGCCAGCATTCATTATGGTCTGATGTGGACTGCCAGCATTCACTAGGGTCTGACCTGGGCTGCCAGCATTCATTATGGGCTGACCTGGACTCCCCACATTTGCTATAGAGTGACCTGGGCTCCCAGCATTTGCTATAGTCTGACCTGGGCTTCCAGCATTCATTATGGCCTGACTTTGGATTCCAGCATTCATTATAACCTGATTCTGACTACTAAGATTCATCATAATACGACCTTGGTTACCAGCACTTATCATAGTCGCAGCTGTGTTACGAGTATTCATTACATTTTGATTTGGTCTACCAACATTCATTTCAGTTACTCCTTGACAAATAGGACTAACTCTGTTCACTCTTTGGCCACTACCATTTATGGGTTGTTGTTGGCCAGCACTTCCATTTATCATAATCGGTTTTTGGTCATAATTATGCAAGCCTTGCAACTGGTGGTCAGAACCCATTATAGTGGTACGTTTGTCTGGGCCAATATTCATTACAGGTTTCCTTTCACTACCAGAATTCGTTACAGGTCTGCTTTGGTTACCCTCATTCATTGTAATTTGCCCTTGGCTGCAGATATTGAGTAAGTTACCATCTATAAACTGCTGGCCCATATATGGAGGAGCATTTAAGATACTACATCCATCAAGTGTATCATTCTGCTTCAAAGAATTTAGCAAAAATTGTTCTTGAAGTTTCTTATCCATTGAACTTGGCCCACAGTTTTTCAGACCTGGCATTCGTTCATAAATGGCAGCCATTCGATTTAAATTTTCTTGCTCAGTAATATTTACATTTAGAGTCTCATTCATCTCAAAGTTGGGACAATGCTGATCAAGAAGCTGAGGAACACACTGAGGAGGTGGTGAAGCCTTATTATATTGATCCTCTATATTAAAAGTTTCTGGAATATTGTTAGGAGTAGATTTTTCAAAGCCATTCTTCAATGTTTCTTTAATGTTTTTTATATGAGAAATTTTAGAAGAACTAAAGTCCTCCTTACATAAGTTGGGATACATATTTTTATTGTTATCTTCTTGTAAAATAGCCATCAAATCATCCAATGTATTTTCTTGATTTAAAATGGCAAGATCATTCTGACTATCATTTTGATCAGGAGATCTTGAGCACTCTGAGATTGTATATGGTGCACTTTGAGCACTGTCAGATTCATAATTTTCACCATTAACTGAAATTATTCCTCCATTTGTCACTGGAAAACTACTGCTGAGCCAAGACTCATTCAATTCACAGCTTTTGTAAACAGGTCTTTGGTATTTATAGTATGGTACATCATGAGAATCATATGATCGTTTAGATTTATTCTCAGTAAACACAGGATCTTGGGAAGAGGCAAAATAAGCTTCATGAGTCCTCAAAAGACTGACTGGTACACCATTAGTTGGACCTCTTTTCAAGCTTTCACCTTTGTCCAAATCGTCATCTGTTTCCTCATCTGATTCTGATTCTTCTCCTGCAGAAGCTAATTCAACTGATTTCATTGAGCCATCTGATATAGTAAGATTTGAAAAATTCCTTTCGAGAACATCAGACTCAGAACCAACAGTCAATGAGTTTTGGGCTTTATATTCTTTAGGTTGTTCCTCTTCCTCACTAAGATTAGCCTCCTCACCAGAAAGAAACTGCTGGTCTCTTTCTAATGTCCTTTCTTCTGGTAATTTCCTAGTTTCAGTCTTAGTTTCTTCTTTTGTCAATTGCCCCATTTTTTTTTGCTTTGTTTTGTTTACAAAATAATCACGTTGAAGTTGGTAAGTAATATTTGAAGGTGTTAACCAAATAAACTGCAATTAAAAAAGAAGGCAAAAATTAGAGATAACATGCAACTTAGAGACACTAAAAAGAATACAATTTTTATTTAAAACATGAAGCAGTGTAACAAAAAAATTGTTACAAACAAATATACTAGCTAAAACAGGTTGAGATATGATTGCAACTTTCAAAACTGTGAAATATGACAAGAGGTACTTATCTTTATACATAACTCGTTTGTTAGTTAAATAGTTAATTTACCTCTGAAATATTCTTCTCAACACAAAATTAAGTAATTAAGGAAGGATAATGCAATATAGTTCCAACTGAATATTATATATTCCAAGAAACAATCCAACAGTCTATTCATAATGAACAGTATTTTATTTACTTAAAACTGTTAATAAGATAAAAAGACAAGAACTCGCACCACAAACAACTGAATCAACTGAATAATATTATTGGAAAAAGAAAACTTCTATTTTATGCATTCATTACTATTAATTGCTTGAGGTTTTTTTGTTTTCTTTGCACAATATTTACCCCATACTGCAATCATAAATCATCACAGCTACTGTCACTTCTTACTGATCTACTTTCACTAACATGGCAAGATTGAAAAAAAAATTATAGTAATTAAGGGAGGTAAATATTTATTTAGCAATTGCCTACTTGACACTTTACCACTACTATTTCTTCCAGAACTATATTATTTAGGCAACAGAATACAATTTTAGGAATTCTACAAACTTCACTATTTAGTTACAGCCTGGTCATTCTACAAATGAATATAGCACACTGAAAGCTGGTTTTATGTAGTTTCACTGCAATCTGGTTACATCATTTGAGTGTACACTTTACATCTTATATACTATACACAATCTTTACAATGTAACTGAGATTTGGTGTCTCTTACAATCAACTATATTATTGTAATGTCCACCACATTCAGAATTATAAATGGTAGCTATATTTTCAACAGCCTTAAGTTTGCCTCTGAAGTATGAACTTGATTATCAGCTTCACAAAGAACTCAAGATAAATGATGAACAAGAAGTTTTGAGATTTAATACCTAAGTGGGATTCCTACCTATTATTAAACCTCAAAAAAAAAATGAAGTCATTTCCAAGTTTCTCTCTCTCTCTCTCTGATGAAGGGACTGCCCTTGAAATCTCAGATTCCTCTTCTCTTTACAGCATACACACTTAGCCAAATTCACAAACTTCACTGTATAATTCATATTAATATAGACCACAATTAACACAGTAATATGAGCAGTGTCCTTTGTTTCCACACTTCTTTGATGACATGTCTGGCCATTAAGAAATATTAACTTGAGAAACAAGTTAGGGGTTGGTGAAAGGAAGGGCATACAGCTGTAGGAAATCAGCCTCAATGAAGTCCATCAGATCTGTGCAAGCATGGACAAGTGGACATTAAGATGATGATGATACATTATGCACAATCATCTATACATACAAATATACAGATATAGCATATACACACATTCAAAATAATAGCTATACTTATATATAAATACTTAAACAGATTCAACAGCCTTTTTTGTAGTGGAACTTCAAACACAGGCAAATACATGTGTATTTTACATATATTGTTATTATCAATTGATCAAACTTGCTCTAATTCAAATGACCCTGATCCTCAACCAACACAATTATAACCATGTCTTGGTATCCTAAGTAGAATATCCCTAACCAGTTGCACCTAACTTCCCCAACATTTTCTAACAAAGTAAACTATTCTTTTTCTAATGGTGTCAGATACTTATGGATATTTATTGTATAATTGTTCTTTACTGAGGTGTTCTTTCCATTACATATTCAAAATGGCATGAAAAATGCATGTGTCAGTGTTATCTAGCATAATTTCAAGTATTTTGGATAGTCTCCAATGGGAAGTGCCAAAAAGTAACAGATTCAACCACCATGTGGGAGAAGTTACTTTTTAGATTCTCTGAGAGCTTAGACTGCTATATTATACTGCAACTTTTAAGCTGATCATACCTTGATGGTTCATGGCTTAATATCTGACTCTGTAATTACTAAGTTGCTCTTGAAGTATGTGAAAGAATCTGCTGTTTTTATCGAAGCTCTAGACATTGCTTTAGCAGAAACTTATAACTCTTACAGTCTCTTCAAGGCTTTGAAGTAAAGTAGCGGCTTTTATAGATTTGAATTTGCATGTTATTGATGAGGTTGGGTTTCTAGAACTTAATTTTGTGAGGGTAAATCGAAGACCTTACTATCAATTGATTTCTATATCAAGCACTTCAAATCAATTTTTGACCTTGATGATGTACTGATTGCATATTTTTTTCATTATTCATTAGTATAGTCCAGTCATATTAAAGATTGCTAGATGTTATGTTTATTGGCTCACAGGCAAAGGCCAAATTCAATAACCACAATGTACTCCTAAAAAACTGCTACAAGCTTCTCAGTGTCCACTATCAGTTTTTGAATAAGTATTCAACTTGAGCTTTTTGGGCCATTTTGGCAAATGTATGTCCATAATTTAACATCATTTTCTGGAAGATAATATTTAAGCATGATAGTCCATTTTCTGAAAGAAATTCCTGAAAATGTTCAAATGGTGGTGTTTTGGTGGATTTTTGAAATTTGTGATTTCCATTACACCCAATTTATACTCTATATCTTGCCCTTTGATACTTTGATATTTGTCAAGTAAATGAGAATTTCCAAGACATATGTACAACTTTTTTGTCGCAGATATTAGTCTGACTATAGCAGGAGATCTCAGCTGTACAACGATTGCTATTGAAAGTAATATTTATCTTCTCAGGAAAATCTTTTCAAACTTATTTAAAGACTTGGATGTTTGCAGGTCAAGAAGTATACCAACTCCACTAATTGATACAACAATAGTTTTTTCATGCAGAGGTACGCATAAGATTCTAAGCATTACCAACCTCATGATATTTGAGATTTAATTCATCATGAAGGAATCAATGTTCTTGAATACATATGGCATTAACAGAGGCAACTGCTCCAGCTGTGAACTCAGGAATTTAATCGAATGTATTCATAATGCAAACATTAACCTTTTAACATCCGGGTTACTATGTCAATTGTAATGCTTATTTATTCACATTGCTTTGAACTAATCATGCATTATTATCGAGTAGCTTTGAGATATTGATGATTTGATTGTTTATTTTGAGACTGGCATAGTGTGATAGATGTGAGAGGCTGGATCTGGCTGGTTTGAACATAAATCAGGTAGAATATTTTGGCCAGACTTGGCCGGTTTAAATGCTAAAGGGGTAAGTGATGAAAATATCAGGAGACATATACATTTTAGTAGTTTTAGACTTGTTTGAATTTTTTTGCTCAGTAGCTTGTTTTTTTTTTTGTAACAATGTAGAAGCTGAAACCACAGCAGAATGCTCTCCTTGACTGATCATGTGACAACATGGGATAAACATCTAGGTGTTGATAACATTATACTAAAAGACGTCTATAATTACTAGTTCTATAGATGTTAGCTGTGGTTCAGCTTCAGAGTTAGGTGATCCTGTCAATGTTGTTGCTATGATTCCATTTTTCAAGAATCTTATTTTGTCATAGCTTAATTCTTCCAGTGAAACTATATATCCTGCCTGTTTCTTCCCAAGGTTTCTGATAGTCATTCTCATTTAGTATAATCACTTATTTCGAACATGCCCAATGTCATCAGAATTGCCAGGAGTAAATATTCAGCTGATATAGTTATTTCAATCTTATGAATACGTAAAGCCCAACCACCATGATTTATAACTGTAACTTCAAGTCTGAACAAAGATGTGGACTGTAACTTCAAGTCTGAACAAAGATGTGGACTGCACAAACCATCATGAAAGTAGCCAACCAAAGAGAATAGTAATTCTGAATAAATACTTGCATGAGGATGTGTAGACTTAGCCTCCATAAGCCATAGTGAGTGCAACTCATTTATGAGAGTAGTAACTCTGAATAAAAACCAACACAGAGGAAACTTAAGTGGTGCAGACAAACTCTTTGGTGATGGCATGATCAAACACAACCAATCAATGCTATTAAGTACCAGCAGAAGGAAGTTACCAGCCGGTAAAATGAGGCTGAAGTCAGATTTTTGTTTAGAGATGGCTAAGTTGGAAATTCGTACAATTTTGAAATATGAGTTCTTTCTTGGAAATACAATATTACAGACAGCTTGGAATATTAATGGAATATTTCATTCTAATGTTATTACACAGCAGACAGTATCGAATTGGCTTGCAAAATTTTGTTCTGGTAACTTTGACCTCACAAATGAGCAATGTGATCAACCAGAAACAAAGGTGGATAATGACGAACTGAAAGTCACCGTCGAGTCAGATCCATCTCAAAGTGCCCATGAATTATCGTTGTTGTTTGGTGTTAGCAAGCAAACAATATTGATTCATCTAGATCAAATCAGTAAAGTGAGAAAGTTGGATAAGTGGGTTCCACATGAACTCAATGAAAATTAGAAACAGCAATGTTTAGAAGCCTGCATTATGCTACTTTCTCTTCACAATAATGGATCATCTTTTAATCGAATTATGAGAAATGGATCTAATACAACAACCATAAACGTTCAGCACAATGGTTGGACAAAAACGAGCCACCAAAAAACAGTCCAAAAAGCAAAATTCATCAAAAGAAGCTGATGATGTGTGCTTGGTGGTCTGGCACAGGTGTGATCCATTATGATTTCATTAAACCTGGCTCATCAATCACGGCCGAAGTATACTGCAGCCAACTGGACCAAATGATGCAGAAACTTACACAAAAAAAGCAGCCTAGATTAGTCAATAGATCCACTCCTATTTTATTGCAAGACTACGCCAGACAGCACATTGCAAAAATGACATTGGCAAAACTACAGGAGTGGGAGTTGGAAGTTCTCCATCATTCACCATACTCACCTTATTTTGCCCCCACTAACTACCACTTCTTCCAGAATTTGGATAACTTTGATAGGAAAAAAATTTAATTCCAACGATGCTGTAAAACAGGCCTTCCAAGATTTTATTGACTCTAGGTTGTCAAGCTTTTACAGTTCTGGGCTGGACAAGTTACTGCTGAAATAGCAAAAGTGTATTGACAATATGGGTGCACATTTTGATGAATAAAACTATTCCTTGTATCTATAAAACATTAGCAAACTTTATTGTCTTTTCTACAAATTTTATACTTGACAACCTATCAGTAATGCTAGAGCAGAGGTGTATAGATGTATGCTGTATGCATGAGGTGGGATACAGGGGGTTCTCAATCAAACTCCTAACAAGCAAAGAACACCAGTACACATTCTTTGGTGTAATAATAATGCTGGTTTAGGTGGAGTAAGCATACCTGTGAAAGAAAAATAAATAGTAACATGAGTGAAGTAGTCAGAATATGTTAACAGAATAGTTAAGCTTATACTACTTATGGATAAAGCAATAGCAACTGTTAATCATTTGTATACCATAGTCCAGACAGGCAGATAAGCAAAAAGTCCTCTTGTGAATAATCTCAATAACAAATGACAGCAGCTTCGTTAACTTGACTGGTGATTTGAATGGACAAGCTGGACAGCACCATGAGGGGCACTCCAGAGTACATCATGGCTATGGATGTGCTTCAAGAAATGAAGAAGGATCAAGGTTTTTAGAGTTCTATGAAACAAATGGGTCAACATTTGTCTACAACATGAATTTCAACTAACTAGTATCAGCTACTTGAATACCTTTCAATCAGATGAAAATGTAAGCTGTCTGTCTATCATTTAGATACACAGACACGTCTTTCTCTGATAAAGAATGTGTCATTCAGCACAGGCTGGTGACCTTAGAATGGATGCTATATGACTGAAAGACAAAAAAGGACTCTCAAGAGACGGGTGTGGAATGTAAGAGAACATTCCACTAAATATTTTCAAGATGTTAAATATTATGAGGACAAGATAGAGATCTCCATCATAAGGAACAACCAGAAATTTGTAGGAGACAAACACCAGAAGTAACAGACCAAATCTGTGGCTTGCAGTCAATACAGTTGACTATTCCCTCTCCCCACACCATCAAATTTCAGGCTTCAACTCTGTTAGGTATATCATTATTAATAGAGTGCTGAACTAAATGCCTTAATATGTGTAAGTGTATAGAGTCATGTCCCTTTACATTTTGCGTTCAAATCTCAGGATCAGCAAAATAAAGTACTAGTAAGGTACTGAGGGAAAGTGGTTGATGTAATTGACTTACCCACTTCTTACCCCTAAATTTGTGGCCTCTTTCCTATGTTAGTAACAACTATTATCAGTAGTAGTAGTAAGGGCAGTGGGATGATTGCACTTTACAGCACTTAGTTTAAGTCCCTTTAAATTGTGAGTTCAAATACTGCCTAGGTTGACATTGCCTTTCACTTTTTGGGGTCAATGAAATAGAATAGCAAATACTGGGGTCGATATATTCATCTACACCATTCTCCCACTAATCTGTGGCCTTGTGCCAATATCATAAATCATGATTATTATTATCAAAAAAGCAAGCTGACAGAATCATTAGCGCACCAGACAAAATGCTTAGCAGCATTTTGTTTGTCTTCATGTTCTCAGTAAACTAGGGGGAGTCAATGTAATCGACTAGCCCCCTCCCCTAAAATTTATTGCAGGCCCTGTGCCCATAGTAGAATGGATTATCTCCTAATATAATGTGCGTAGTGTTTTTTTAGATTTGTGTGTGTATGTGTATATATATATTATTTGTCCAAAATCACGCAGGAGGGAGTAGTATAAATGAAGGGAGAGGAGAGAAAATAGTAATTCAGTGAAGGAGAAGTAGTGAGAGTAAAAGCCTTGACTTAGAGGGACTGAGAGAAAGTAATAGCAATGAGAGAGGAAGTGGCAAAGAGTGCATCGTGCATCTTCTATAATAATACTGTTTTTTCCCCATCACAACATATGAATGAGAAGGGAAGGAATGATAGATGAATAGCAAAGGAAGGGATGAAAAAAAATCAGTGTTTTAACTCTGTGTGAGTATATGTGTATGTATGTATGTGTGTGTGGTGTGTGTGTGTGTGTGTGTGTGTGCAATGGAAGTGGGATAGTGAACATTTAATGCTGGAAAAAAAAATCAAACATTTCAACTCGGTATGTGTGTATGTGTGTGCATGTACAAGGGAAGTATGTGAATGTATGTGAACATTAACAGGTGTATTAATTTGATTTACCATCTATATCTCCTACTATAATAATACTCATGTATTTTATCTGACACAACATATGAATGAGAAAGGGAGGGGTGACAGATGAATAAGGAAGGAAAGGGTGATGGCAAACTTGGTAGTGGGATGATGGAAGTTCTACGGTGAAAAAAAATCAAGCAGCATTTCAACTCTGCATGAGTATATGTGTGTGTATGTAAAAATGAATCATGGGAATGTTTGTGCGTGTGTGTGTACAATGGAAGTGGGATGGTGAACATTCAATGCTGAAAAGATAAATCAAACAGAGTTTCAGCTCTGTGTGGGTATATGTGTGTATGTATGTGTGTGTACAAGGGAAGTATGTGAATGTTTGTATCTATGATTATTATGTATCTTATTTATATATAAAATACTACAATTAGCTATCATTTTTGACGGCACAGAGCCAGATACTAATTATCAATACATTAAAAGTCAGTTTGAATCTTGCTTGATTGCTTGCAATGTTACCCAGCCACAATGGCACATAAAGGGAAATATAATGAATTAAGTTTACCTTAAAATGTTAATACAAATGGAATAAAAAAAAATTTCGGGTAAATCAGACAAGTAGTTTTATAGATATTAGAGGTTTTGGAGTATAAATACCCAAAACGGTACATAATGGGAAAATATTCTGAAAATAATCTTCATCTTGAAAGGGGAGAAACTCTTGTCTTTCTACAAGACAGTGACTTAACAATGAAAAAATACGAATTTTTTACAGAAAATGTTTCTATTTTCATTTTTGTTAAACACAATATTTCAATCATTTAGAAATATTTTTAAGTGAATGTGATTTCAAGAATGTAAGCTGTTTGTAAGTATGCATTTATATTTTAGACTTCTTTAAACAACTGAATACCTTACAAAAATTTCTATTAGCATATTTAAGAAATATTTTGAAGTAAAAATGACTTTCAAAATACGGCAAATATTTCATAAAAGACCTGTTCGTAACCTCAGTGTGAAATGATTTTTTTCCATTGGATTTTTTGAGTGCATTCAACACATCTCACCTCCAAAGATTTGGCTGCGATTTCTAGCATGCCCTGCTACCAGGTAACAGCTATTTGCAATATAGGACCCAAAATACCTGTTACATGGTAGCAGGGCATGCCAGAAATAGTAGCCAAATCTTTCCTTTTCTGCGGAAAGGAGCCATTTATGTGTGATTTCAATGTCACATTCATTGAAAGCATGCAAAATAACCTGGAAAAGAAAAAAAAAAACACAAAACAAAACTCAAGAGTTTTCCAGTGACCAAACAGGTCACAGGTAGTCTATTTATAATATATATACATACTTACATAAATACTTATGCATAAATATCTATGCATACATATATACACACATATACACATACACACAAATATACACATGCATACACCCTCCCTACACACACATATACATATATCATTATATTAGTGTCCAATTCTTCAAACTTGCATGCTTCAGGTGGAATTTGTTACCATAAACTTTCTACAACTGGACACCCTCCAAGACACTTGCCTATTACCAAATATAGCAATATTTACCAATGACCAGACATGCTTTTGAACATGTTAATTTATAAATACATCCATATATCTAAGTACATACATAGAGTGGGTAAGAAGCTTGCTTCCCAACCACAAGGTTCTGGGTTCAGTCCTACGTGACACCTTAAGCAAGTCTCTTCTAATAAAGCCTCAGGCCAACAAAAGCCTTGTGAGCAGATTTGGCAGATGGAAACTGAAAGAAGCCCATCATGTGTGTGTATGTGTCTTTGTCCACACTATCACCAGCACCACTTAACAACCAGTGTTTGTTTGTTTATGACTCTATAACCATGTGGTTCAGCAAAAGTAATCGAGAGAATAAGCACCAGGCTTAAAAAGCAAAAGCACTGGGGTCAATTCATTCACCTAAAAATTCTTCAAGGTAGGGCTTAAGCATGGTTCATGGCTGCTGTCTCATGACTGAAACAAGTAAAATATGAAAGATACACACACACATATGTATGTATGTATCACCCACCACCATGTCTGTAGCTCCAATGAAGCTATACGGTGTTAATTAAGCATTCAACTATGAGTACATTGCACCTTATAGCAGAAACAGCTGTAAGCTAATGAAGTTCATAACATAAGTTTCTTTCCTTTGCCATCCCAATTTCATATTACCACTCTGTGTTTGACTGATGCTCCATATACCAGGTTATTAGCATGACAATGCTTAGGCAAAATATTAAAATACATACACACACACATATATATATATATATATATATATATATAAGACAGAATGTGTGTGTGTGTGTGACTGACCATTAGTGATCCCACATAAAATCAATATTTTCATCCGATTTCGTTCACACTTGACAAATACATCACTTATATTCCACAGATGGTTCTACACTCTTTAGACTTTTCCCTTATGGAGTAATATGGAGTAAAGGAGCTTCTGGTGTCAGATCAGAAAAACCTTGTACAATTACTATTGTGGACAAAAGAGGTAACTCTTTGTGAAGGAAGTCAGAAATTGATTGTCTCCCTTACACCGGAAGGTGTGGGTGTGTGTGGCCAACTGACTGTAACTTTTTGCATATTAGCACTTCCTTCTACACATAGACATGCAATTTAAATCAACAATTATTTTTTTCAATCGCTTCAGAATATAACCCATATTATATTCTCTGCTTTTACTCATACCAAGTTGTGACAACTTTTACAATGTCCATTCACTGTAAACTGCCAATATTTGCACGTTAGCACTTCCTTCATGTAACTATACCAAGTTGTGACAGTTATTACAATGTCCATTCACTGCAAACCACCTATATTTGTGTGCTAGCACTTCCATCACATAACCATCTTCAGGTAGCCATGCAATTGTAATCAACTTTTAATTATTTTTTAAATGTCGTTAAGTTTTCAAAGTTTGCTTTTCTTTTTCATACATGACTTTCATTGAAAAAAAGCTGCAGTGCAATTGTGTCAGGCATTACGAGAAAAATAAGGGCATGATACAAAATGCTTCAAAATATAGAATCCCTAATGTCTACTGCAATTGCGATCTCATTTCATGAACTTTCATTTATCACTAAGTACCAAATCTGTGTTCAAAAAATTTGGTAATTATATATTTTACGCTTATCAACTTGAAACGACTTCTAACTGCAGGCTAATTCAACTTAAACCACCCAAAGGTATAAACATAATATACACACACACACACACACACACAATCATCATCATCACCACTACCACCATTAACATTTCCACATCCACTTTTCTTAGTTTACATGGATCAGATGGAATTCACTGAAAGAGATTTCATAAGGCTGGATGACATGTTACCAGCCATAATCTGTTTCCAAGTAAGACATATAGATATGTATACATGCATATGTATGTACACAAATATAGAAATGCACACATATATATGTATACACACACACACATATATATATATATATATGTGTGTGTGTGTAGGAATGTGTGTGTATGCATATATATATCTATGTATACCTATGAATACATATATCTATATATATGTATGCATATATATCTAGATATATGTGTATAAATGTATATATAGTATGTGTGTATATATCATATAAAAGGTAGCAGAGGGATGACAAAAAAAATTTATAAGAAAAAAAACTAAACAAGCATAAACACAGCCAACCCTTCATCAGTTAATCTAATCAAATATCATCACAATTTCAACACTTTCCAACAATCTGGCAATGAAACAATATAAGCTGCTGGGAAATAGATGAGCAGACATGACACAAGAATAGTAACATAAAACAAGGTCTGCAGACCAACTGGTGTGAAAGCATGTCCATCTGTTTCAAATATTGTTGTTGCTAATTTGTATGATGGGTTGTATCAGATAATGTCTCTGCATCTGTTATATTCTAGGTTATAGGTGAAATACTAATATGTGTTAATTTTCTCATAAATTCTAGATAAAAACATCCAGGAACTTGGTGCAAGGAAGGTTGGAATCCAACCTTTGTTTATGTAATCTTTTTGTTTTATATTAAAAAAAAATCCAAATGAATTTGGTCTCTGATTTAGGCACAACTCCAGCCATTTTTTGAGGGTAACATTGTTGATATCAACCCCAGTACTTGACTGGTACTTAATTTTGCTGAGCAGAGGGACAGAAAGCACTACTGACCGCAAAAAGATTTGAACTCAGAATATAAAGAGCTGGAATACAAAATATTTTTTCTGGTGCTCCAAGAATTCTGACAGCATGCATGGATTAAAACTTGCATTAAAAAACATACTTCAAACTTTGAAACTGATGACAGCATAAACCAGTCAGTAAAATGTTGTTTTCCTTGTCCTGTAAAACTTCTTTAGTTAAAACATACCCCAACATTCATTCAGTAAAACTTTCTTATACAAAATCTTATCAGCAAAATGATTCTCGTTCTTGTCTAAAACTCATTTTGTGAAAACACACAATATATTCACAGGAAAACTTTTTATGAAAACTATAATTTTGTATCATTATTCACACATATTATAGACATATTTACCTCCTCTGTTCAAAAATAAACATGCATTATTCAAATGTATATATATTTGAATAAAACATGAATTGAAAATAATAAATTTTCAATTCATTATTTTCCAAAAAACACACCTACTTTATGTCCTACTTTATGCTTGAGTTTTATTTGTTTGTACCACACCTAACTTTATATATATATATATATATATGAACACATACACACACAGACATGCAAGTGTGTGTGTGCGCGCACATCACTCATTCATTTTTACATTAATTTTTTTCAACCTAACATAAGTTAGACAAATGTATTATTGACGTATTTGCTTTAAGCTCCATTGCTAGCCCATATCTGTTTTTCAAGAAAGGAAACTCTTATTTCACATCCATTTGAAGGCATGAAGCATGTGGGTCATTTCATCATTATCATCATCGTTTAACGTCCGCTTTCTATGCTATCATGGGTTGGACGATTCTGACTGAGGGCTGGCGAACCAGATGGCTGCAGCAGGCTCCAATCTTGATTTGGCAGAGTTTCTACAGCTGGATGCCCTTCCTAACGCCAACCACTCCGAGAGTGTAGTGGGTGCCTTTTACGTGCCACCGGCACAGGGGCCAATCAGGTGGTACTGGCAATGACCTCACTCAAATCCTTTTACACATGCCACCAGCACAGGTGCCAGTAAGGCGACGTTGGTAACAATCACACTCGAAGGATAAGTATCAACCATGCCAATCATAGATCCAAATGTAAACTAACACAGTCATGCACCTGCATAGAAGATCTTTTTTAGAGTGACCAGTCTTCTAAACGTGTCAGAGGACTATACTTCACTCTATAGAAGGTAATGGTGAACTTCTGCTGACTCTTTTGCCACAACATTCTCTCACTCTTTCCTCCTGCATCTTGCAGCTCACCTGCGACGGACTGGCGTCCCATCCAGGTGAGGAACCTATACACCAATGAAACCAGGAAACCAGCCCTTATGAGCCAGGCATGGTTTGAGAAGGAACAATACTTCACTCACAAGACATGTTTCTGACACAGGAAAGGAATTTTGCCATAGAAACTAACACATTACATAGTGTAAGGTGTAATACTTCATTTTACTTGCACTAGTGAAGTTGCTTTACAGCCTGCATGACAAAAGAAACCTCACTACTCTTATGTAACCTTTGTTCTTTCAGGGCAAAAACACTAAGAGAATAAATAGTAGAGTATGACTGTAGAACATGAATTTGGGAGGCAGGGGAAAGAAGAGCAAGAGCATGTATGATAGGGAAGTGAACCAAAAAGGCAGGAGAAATGGTAGAAATATGGTAATGGGGAAGAGAAACTAACGGAAGCTTTATAGTTACTAAGAGAGAGAATGAAAGAAATAGAGAGAGAGGGAAAGCAAATGGTAGATAGCCATAGGAATAGTCAATGATATAATACAATGATATGTCAACAAATGAACTGGAGGAACTGTAGCAGTAAAGGAGAGTAATTTTAACTGATAAGAGAGAGGTACAACTGATGATGGTGAGAGAATTGAGTATAGATAGATCTAATGATATGCCCCATTTTATAGATGACATTGAACAATGAAGAGGAGAAAGGGAAAGTGACAGATGAGATAGAACAGGCATTAGAGGCAGTAAATGGAAACTAAGCAAGTTCAAAGGAGGCAAAAGCCCAGACGTAGATATTATACATATTATATGTTTCAGTCCCACCATCCCTCGCATTTCAACATGTTTTGCCATCTTGCATAAGTGATTGGTACTTTTCAAGTTCTACATAACATCAACCATCATAGTTCTTTGTCATTTACACGAGATGCAACAATTTGAAATCCATCTTTAGCAATTTAAACTAAGTGTTCCTCAGTCTTCCTCTTCTACAGACCCCACCCATTTTCAATGTTTAGCCTAATCCATGCACATCACACATTCCAATCAGCACAGTACTCTTGCACATTGATTCCTCTTATATCCATTTTTTTCTCTCAACACATTAGTACTCCACAGTTCATTGTACACTATTGTACAGCTAGCATAGCAGGCTCACTTTATCATTTTCCAGTCTTTGCAAATCCTAAACTACATAGATGAGCATCACACAATTTGCTTTGCACTCCAAAGAATCCTCTTTTAACTTTTTAAATCTGTCCTTGCTCTAGCAACTCATTCTCAGAATATCCTCCTCCATTGCTAATTAGGTCACTTATTGACAACTAGGAAGACTTGAGAGCATTTGAGAGAATCTGTTTCCTATACTCCAGTGGGTTAGAAGATTTCTTCCTTGATCATATGAAGTTTATTTTCCTGATTAGCCAGCCTTTGATCTTAAAACACTTCTTGTGCATTCAGATATTATTTCAAAAAGATTTCATAATATGCCTAGATTACAAACACACAAATACATATATAAAATTCACCTATTATATTCTTTATTTATTTCAACCTTCTCGACTGGCTATGCAGGAGTGCTACCATTAATTCTCCTTTATTTCTAGTTCTCCCTCTGTGGTTGCTCTTTAGTGCACAACTCTCCCACTTTTATTTTTCTTATTTAATTCATCAAGGATCTCCAACAAAAGTTGTTCCAACAAAACCATTAAGTTTTTGGGGTGGTGGGGGAGACAGGATGTTAAAGAGTAGTGGGCATCTGAAATCTGCAGTATTGTGTACCAACTTTATATGGTGAGTTTGCTGGCATTCTGCATTTACGTACAGTTCAGGGACTGGAATTGCTCTCAGTCCAAAAGTTTGGCACTACACTCTCCAAGATCATCCATTATATGTATGTGTGAGTGAGTGTGTAACCTCAAAAATACTGGTATTGACAGTTGGAGTCATTAGGCTGTAGCCAGCAAAGTACAAAAGAAGCTTTTATATGCCTATTCAAAATATATCTCATAAGCAAACTTAAACTCGAAGTAGATGAAACTATAAATAATAAAAAATAAATACAATCTCGTCAGTAAAAAAAAATTCTAAAACGGACAGAGGAATCAAAGGATTACTTTGGTCCAATGATAGAACGTCTGTCATATTTGCAGAAGACATAGGTTAGAGTCCCACGAGCAATAGTGGGACTATTTCTATCCAAAGGTTTTTAACCCAATACTTACACCCTATTTACTGCTTAATCTACTTCGAGTTAAACCGTTAAAATCGAATTATTTCCTATTCTTTTGAAGTTTCTAAATTTTTAATGTACACGTTATATATATAATACAAACGCTAGCAATGGTTTCATGGCGAAAGAATTTCCACAATCTTCAAACGATCCACTTAAAATGGCTAGTAAATGACAAGTGGATCGCTTGAGATTGTGGAAATCCTTTCCAGTTGAAATTATTGATAGTGTTGTTAATCCACTAATAAGTATGTATAACTATATATATCAGTTCATTCTGTTTCTAGTAACTCATTTGATGAAATGATTAATTTTGCATTGTTTCTTATCCTTCCCACAGACACTGCAAAGACCCTAAAGCGGACGCGAGTGGAGCAATGGCCGCTATTATATACATAATATATATTTGATGTATGTTTGTTCGTATATATAAAATAAATACATTGTGATATAACATGAAGAATATGTGTGTCTGTACACATATATTATCCCAAGTGTACAGTATTCTATATATCAATTACAGCCGATCTTACCAGTTGGGTTCGCGACTCGTAAGATCGACCGTTATGGATATATACTACTGTACACTTAGGATAATATATCCACTCTAATGAGTTCATTTTTTTCCTGACTTATGGACTCTTAGACGACTTACACACACACACACACATATATATATATATATATATATATATATATATAGATATATATATATAGGCGGAGGTAAAACGCGTGCATACACACACTGCGAGCTCAGCTTCAATATGACTGCAACCACAGGTCGCCGACCCCGACCTTCTACCAATGCCCTCGGCCCAGCAAAGAGTCTGACCAAAGCACACACACACATCCCTATAAGGCGGACACCCAACAAAATAAACTGTCTCCCACCACCCCAACATATACTCCTTCACACACAGACGTACACATTACACACCACACGCTAACATAAACAGCCCCCCACGACTTTATCCTTTACAGGAAGAAAACAGACCAACGAACACAGCCAATTATACCTACAAACCCAGAAAAAATTATGCACAACACCACTACACTTATCACACACACACCATCCCCACAGGAGCACCACACTTAATGCACACTTCCCCTACAAATGCTTTAAGATAACTCTTACCGGCTTCACAGCATACCCAACGAAGGGGCATAACTCATAACCTAATCCCCCCCCGCCCTTTTTCGTTTCACTGTGAAAAATCACAGCAGCCGCTGACTGTGTTAATCCACCTCCGGCAATTATTGTTACCTAACACTTCATTGTATTCTTTGAGCGAAACCGATTGGTAATATCTGTCGTGATGGATATATGATACTATATATATATTTCTGATAATATACCCACTCTATTGACAGATATACGAGACGAGTGCATCTTTTCCCTGACTTATGGTCTCTTAGTTGACTCATGCACGTGTAATTCGTGGTACAGTGGGTATATTATCCGAAATGTTATTTATATATCCATCACGGCTAACTCTGATGAGCGTAAGGTTCTATCGGATTGTTACCTAACACTCCATTGCACTCATCGCGCGAAACCGATTGATAAGATCAGCCGGATGGATATATAACACTATATACTTCCGATTTTATCTCTCTCTCTATATATATACATATATATATATATATATATATATATATTATTCTCCATATCGTTATATTACGTATATATTTAATATATACGAACAAACATACATCAAATATATATACTTATTTTCACATATATTATCATTTATTACATGTGTACCCCAGCCGTCAATAACAAGGGAGATACTGAAAAATGTAAATGCTAATGAGAGTATGAGAATGTAAATATAAATGCTAAAATAATAGGAAATCAAGGAAAGGAAATTATATTTATCATTCCCCAAATATTATACAGGTTTGATTACTTATAAATACACGAGGGATCAAGAGAGAGGGAGAAGTTTGAGTAATCATTTCTACCCGCGCTTACATTCGCACTCACACATATACAATTTAATAAAGAAGTATAAAAATGTTCGTTTTCTTAGTAGCCAAAAAACAAACTGACGAATTACATCTAAAAAATAAACATATAAATAAAAAAAATTCTTAGTAATGATTCGTTGAATTTTCTCTTTCGCAGGAAAGAAAAACGATTTAGTTGTGCTAATGATTATATGTAGGCGTTGACTTGGCTGTTACGTCCTGCTTGTTATTTTACTGCAGTGACTGCAGTAAATAGCAGCAATGTCAATGCGTGCTATTAGTCAGTTCAGATACGATGGTGGAGAAAAAGAGAGAAAACAGCAAGTAATTTATCTGTTGAATAAAAACATAAATAGATTTTTTTTTTGCGCGGGACATCTCTTAATCGTCGCCCGATTTACAGAAAATGACAATCAAACTTCAAACCTTAAGTTCGTAATTAGAATAAAAATAAGGAGATATTCGATAATGTTGTCGTAGTCTTTGGGTACAGTGTATCCGAAATGATTGGGAAGCTAAATAAAGACAACCAGTTATGGCCTACTGCTTAATTAAGTATTCATTAATGTGGATTTATGTAGGCGCAGAAATACTCTTACGCTGATTAAATAATATTACCAGATGTTATTCTGTTCTGAATTTAATCCCCACTGACTTTGAAACAAATAAACAGCATCAAACTTCTCAGAAAACTTTTATATAAAACACATCGAACTTCTCGATTCGAAAAAAAAATAATAATCTTCAAATATATATGTCTGTGTGTGTGTGTTTTCATACAACAAAAGAAATCAATATTTGTATGCCAGTAATATGAATTTTATAGGCGGCAGCAGGATGAAATGAGGAATCATCCAAGGAGATTCGAACCTGAATTCGAACCCCCAAAATATGTGAGGGGTCGAACTAGATATGGGAAATAAATTAATATATTTGCCGAATATTTTGTTTCGTCATGTACAGCCTTTCGCTACATCACTATTTATGAATAGACAGACAGAGGCTAAGTGGGCGATGTAAAGTAAAAATTGTTAAAAGCGAATAAATTTAATTAATGGATATGAGATATTGGCATAAAATAATATACATATCAAAGGTGATGAAATGGCCGATCAAAAGACCAATTAATCTTGTCATATTTCGTCATTAGGGCCAAGTGCGAGCTGTGTATTAGGGGCTTCAAAAGGTGTAAAAGTTACAACAA
>NC_043001.1:50718018-50780518 GCF_006345805.1 Octopus sinensis | reverse complement strand
GGTCGATTTGCTCGACTAAAGGCATGGCCACAGTCAAATGACTGAAACAAGTAAAAGTGTAAAAGAGTAAGAGTGTATATATATATATATATATATATATATACATACAAGTATGACCGCGTTACGGCTGCCCGGGACTTACAGGATTTCACACTTACGGAAATTGTAAAATATGACCGTTAATTTCGCGATACAGTCTGTAATTTCACTCTTACCACAATTTGTATTGCGTAGTTTTAAATTGTTAGCAATTTAAAAAAGAAACTATACTTAGTTAAGTTCAAAGTATATAGTTAACGATCTGGAAAATTATCACATTACACCCATAGATGAACGCTCATATACACATGTATGTATAATCTGAAGTGGAGGCGCGTGGCTTAGTGGTTAGGGTGTCAGCACCATGATCGTAAGATTATGGTTTCGATTCCTGAACCGGGCGACGGGTTGTGTTCTTGAACAAACCACTTCATTTCAGGTTACTCCATTCCACTCAGCTGATAAAATTAGTAACGCTGTGATGGACTGGCGTCCCGTCCAGCTGGGGAACACATACGCCATAGAAACCGGGAAACCGGGCCCATGAGCCGGCCTAGGCTTTAAAAGGGCGCATTTATTTTATGTTATTTATTCATGTATAATGTGAGTGTGTGTGTGTGTGTGTGTGTGTGTACACAGTTCCAATAACAGCAGCAACGACCGTATCGGCTGTATCCCTAACGGAAATAGCAGCAGAGCCATCGCCAATGACATCTGTAACAGCAATGGCAGCGCTTCCATTAATGACAATGGCCATGATAACAGTATCTTTACCAACGGTGTGTGTGTGTGTTTATAGCAACACGACCACCACCACCAACAAGGATATATACGAGGTGGTATCAAAAAACACCCTGACTAGTTCTGTAGCGCAACAACAGATGGCAGCACAGGGTTGCGTGAGCAGTGACCTTTATCAGGCAGTGTGCCCTAGTGATATCGCTATGTTTACTTCGCAAGTTGTAAAATTTGTGTTTTTGTGATCAAGTGTATGCTCTGTGGAGGTGCAATGGCCCAGTGGTTAGGGCAGCGGACTCGCGGTTTCGATTCCCAGACCGGGCGTTGTGAGTGTTTATTGAGCGAAAACACCTAAAGCTCCGCGAGGCTCCGGCAGTGGGGTGGTGACGACCCCTGCTGTACTCTTTCACCACAACTTTCTCTCACTCTTCTGTTGGCATGCTCGCTTAGCCAGCGGGGTGGCATTATTTAAAGGCTAAAACGATGCGAAGCGCATTGTGACCAGCGACGTGTAGCAACATCTGATAGCCTGGTCGGTCACGGTGATCACGGTGATGTATGCTGTAGTCTGCGATATTGTCATGGACAGGAAGTTGTAACAAAGAGCCAACGCGAGATTTTGCGTTAAACTTGAGAAGTCTGCTACAGAAACATTAAGCATTCTTCGGCACGCAATATTTCAAGTTGCATGGGCACTTCAAGACCTGAAGAACGTCCCAGGAAGACGATGAGCGATCTTGAAGACCTGCCACGAGCGTCACCCACGGAAATGTGGTATTGTGCATCGATAATTCATTACCCAAGGTCAGACCGTTCATCGAGAGTTCTACTGCAACGTTTTGAAGCGCCTGAAGGAGGACATTCGGCGAATGCGACTGGATCTGTGGAGCGCGAAGAACTGGATTCTTCTCGACAACAGTGCACCCTGTCACCAAGCTCTCCTCACTCGTGAGTTTTTCGCCCATATCAACATAGTAGGGCTTCCGTACCTGCACTATTCTCCAGATTTAGCACCTGTATACTTCCATCTCTCCTCCAAGATGAAAATACAGCTCAAGGTCACCGTTTTAACACCATTGTCGAGATCCAGAGTGAATTGTAGGTCCTCGACTTTCTTACGGAAAACGACTTCCAGGCCGGATTCCAAAAGTGACAGGAACGTTGGGACCGGTATATTGCTGCGCAAGGTGACTATTTTGAAGGAAATTCTGTTAAAATTTAAGTAAATAAGTTTTTTTTAAATTAAACATAAATATTCCAGGAACTTTTTGATACCACCTCGTAGTATGAAGAAGATATGAAAATCCATTTGAAATAAGACACCTCCGAAAGTGGGGGGGGGGCGCCACGTCAAAACGGTAGAGGAGTAGGGGCCGAAACCGGACGTGGTTCCTCCTGATCCTATAAGCTGGATCCTATAAGCTGTAGTGGTAGCAGACCACGCAACACGGTTGAAATTCCTCCTGTGGCCATAGATACGATAGTAATTCAAAATCAAATTAAAAAAACCAGTTTATGTAACAATTTGTCGAAGAAAAATGGTTAAACTTCTAATGTTCAAACCAGCCTTTATCGACGAGTGCTGATACAGAGGTTGCTACTAATTATACTGAGCAATCGAAGAAAGTGATTGCTGAAGGGGGCTACACACCAGAGCAAGTATACAATGTTGGTGAAACTTCACATTCCTGCCAGAACTTTGTGTTGTGTATTTAGAAATAGTTACCTTCATGTATAAAGGTGATCATGTTGTCTATACTCCGTTTTGTTTTGTTTTCCTGAAAGTCTGTTGGAGCGCAATCTCAATAGGATAATTAATTTCGCATTACAGTTAGATTTCGTTTTCAGTTTGAAGTAGTGGACTGCTAAACAGTACGATATTATTAAATATTATTTAGCGATGTGTCACATTATGTCATTGACCTCTTGTTTAAGTATTCTAATTATATTTGTCTGCAACCTCTACATTCAATAACAAGCATTGTATTTGATAATCCAGTATATGTAATGTGTGTGTGTGTATGTGTGGGTGGGTGTACTTATGTATATATGTATGTTTGTATAAAATAATAATACAACACGAGGATAGAAATCAACAAGCTTTACTGATAGATCACGACGTACGTTTCTGCACTTCACATCAGCTTGAAGTTGCAAAGTTTATCATCATAAAGCATTTTGTAAGATTCCTCTTATTAATTACTATGTATTTGAATATTGCTTAACAGCTGCACGGGGCCGTTTCATATTCATATTTATATGAATATGAACCCTGTATATGTGTGTGTATATATTATATATATATATATATATATATATATATATATATATTATATATATATATATATATAATCAAAATAAGCAACAAGAATATCTTCGGTAATTTGGTACGATCGTTTCACGTTACATCATTTTATTAAACATTGTAAGTATTACAACAGTTTTAAAATGTTGAGCAGTCATCAGCCATTTATAGAGGTTTTCCATCAATACATATACTTATTTTCATGTTAGTTGATAACATAATAAAGAGGGTAGATATATAGACAGACAGAGATGTTGATTTGAAGGATAAGCGAGCTGGCAGAACCGTTAGCACGCCGGGCGAAATGCGTAGCCGTATTTCGTCTGCCGTTACGTTCTGAGTTCAAATTCCGCCGAGGTTGACTTTGCCTTTCATCCTTTCGGGGTCGATAAATTAAGTACCAGTTAAGCACTGGGGTCGATTTAATCGACTTAATCCCTTTGTCTGTCCTTGTTTGTCCCCTCTGTGTTTAGCCCCTTGTGGGTAGTAAAGAAATAGGTATTAGAATTTATCTTCTGGCTGAAGAATATTCTCTAAGTTATTTTGAACGGCAAGAAAGTGGGGAGGGATATTCCGTTGAATGGAGACAAAAGAAATTTTCTATTTATAGAAGTATGTAGGGGTGAAATAAATGTCAGAAGTTATTCTTAAAGAAATTAAAATGGAAAGGGGATTATAATTCCTTAGATGCTGTTTATTGCTATTTGTAGTTGATGAAATTGTTACTGCTGTTGAAGATTTGATGGTTGGTAACAAACTCTGGTTGAATGGGCTGTGAACAGCTGGAATCTAAGAACATTATTTACATTATTTACATTCGATATTTGTCCTCATCTTGTTTGTTGTTAACGCAACATTTCGGCTGATATACCCTCCAGCCTTCTTCAGGTATCTTGGGAAAATTTCGATCCTGGTTTCTCATTCCTAAGGTATTATTCGATGTTGTTGTTGTTGTTGTTGTTATTATTATTTTATTATTATTATTATATTATTATTATTATTATTATTATTATTGTTGTTGTTGTTGTTCAGGTCACTGCTTGGAATCGAACTCGGAATCTTGGGGTTAGTAGCCCGCGCTCTTAACCACTACGCCATATGCCCACGGGCATATGACGTAGTGTTGTTTCTGCTACGGTGGTCGTTGTTGTTGCTGTGATGGTTGTTGTTGTTGCCGTGGTTGTTCTTCTTGTTGTTGTTGCCGTGGTGGTAGTGGTGGTGGTTGACCAGTATTCGAAGAGAAAATACGTTGGAGTTTTTCAAAATGTCTGTTAATCGATTTAAATACCATTTCAATTTGTTTACATTTGTTTTGAATCTGCTTCTCGGAGCGATTTCTGAAAAGTTGAATTGTACGTCTGGCTATTTGGTCGCAGCATAATGTGTCTGTTTTCCGTTTGGGCAAGACAGTACCATGAATTTATCAGAAGGTCTATTTCATTCTCAGACCAACTTTGTTTAGATTTTTGTTGCTAAGTAGTCATCTTACAGTTTTTTATCTTTTTTGTTTTTTAATATATTTGTTAATTATTGATTTACTCCTTACGTTAGTTTTTAGTTGTGTTGAAACAGAAATTAGTGTAGATTGTACTTGTTTTATGAATATTTACAGAGGCGTATGAGTGGCTGTGTGGTAAGTAGCTTGCTTACGAACCACATGGTTCCGGGTTCAGTCCCACTGCGTGGCACCTTGGGCAAGTATCTTCTATTATAGCCTCGGGCCGACCAAAGCCTTGTGAGTGCATTTGGTATACGGAAACTGAAAGAAACCTGTCATATATATATATGTATGTGTGTGTATATGTTTGTGTGTCTGTGCTTGACAACCGATGCTGGTGTGTTTACGTCCCGTACATTAGCGGTTCGGCAAAAGAAAACGATAGAATAAGTACTAGGCTTATAAAGAATAAGCTCTGGGGTAGATTTGCTCGACTAAAGTCAAATGACTGAAACAAGTAAAAGAGTAAAATAGTATGCTTGAAGATAAAATATGTATATGATATGTGTATGCTTTGATGAGGAACTTTGTAATTCGAAAGTGAAGGGTGCTTGAGTTTTGTAAAATTCTGTGATAGTTGATACGTATAGTTTTGTATATGTGGCTGTTAGTTTAAAGAGAGCGTTTTCAACAGAGATATATGAGTATGAAGTCAAAAGTATATTCGTAAATTCTGAATGAGCTATGAATTTAATAAAATCGTATATATATTGAATAGAATAACAGGAGAAATTTATATTGTACTCACGAGAAATCATTTCTTTTTCCACAGATTATCGCAGGCAGTATGGGGTTCAAAATTAATCTTCTGTTGATTTCTTATCGCAGCTTTCGTAAGACTTAGGAATTAAAATTTAGAGATGTTTGATTTGATATGGTGTCTGTTTCTTCAACTACTTACTAAACAGAGCATTGAAAAACACGTCCGGGTGCCACGGCTGCTCATATGTATGAAAAAATCTTAACTGACCGGTTGGCAAGACAGATTAGTCCTGTTGCGTGGCACCTTGAGTATGTCCTCTATTATAGCCTCGAGCCAATCAAAGCCTTTTGAGTGGATTTGGTAGGAGAAACTAAAAAGCATATAAATATATGTTTCTATGTATACTAAGCAATAAAGGGTTTAGCAACGAATTGCCTTACCACATACCGAATTTAGAAATAGCAGTCAAAGAGTTATAGCTATTTCTTCTACTAAAAAGGGAGATCTCAGTAAAAACAGCAATTGGAAGGCAGACACAAACAGGTAAGAGAGAATGAATTGACGGCAATCTATCATACATTTTAAGTTATCTACGGACGTACGTTTCGAAATCAAGTTTTTAGGAAAGCATAAGAATTAAATATTAAATAATCTATCTTACCAAAAACTTCTTTTCTCTTCAGCGTAGAATACTATAATCATAAATGATATATATTGAATTTTGAGATACTTAAGGCACCAACTCAACTCAGTATGAGAGCGAGCTAGAATCGCAACTAGTATCACCAAATTCAATGTGTGAATGGAAAGATTGTGTCACCAGCCCCTTCCCCCCGCGTGTAGCCAAAACAGATGCTGTAGTCATCTACTGAGATAAAATATGGTTATCCGTAATAATGAAGGGTGACAAATGTATGTCTGTATGAATATTCATGTAATATATACATATATATATATATATAATATATATAATATATATATATATATATATATATATATATACACACACACATATATATATACACACACACACACACATATATATATATGTATATATACATACATATATATATATATATTTGCATATGTATACAACATATATATGTACACACACACACACTATATATTATATATATATATATAATATATATATATATATAATATATATATATATACACTACCAACCACATAGTACCAGGTTCAGTCCCACTGCGTGGCATCTTGGGCAAGTGTCTTCTACTATAGCCTCGGGCCGACCAAAGCCTTGTGAGTGGATTTGGTAGACGGAAACTGAAAGAAGCCCGTCGTATATATGTATATATATGTATATGTGTGTGTGCGTGTACGTTTGTGTTTGTCCCCCTAGCATTGCTTGACAACCGATGCTGGTGTTTATGTCCCCGTCACTTAGCGGTTCGGCAAAAAAAACCGATAGAATAAGTACTAGGCTTACAAAGAATAAGTCTCGGGGTCGAGTTGCTCGATTAAAGGCGGTGCTCCAGCATGGCCGCAGTCAAATGACTGAAACAAGTAAAAGAGTAAAAGAGTATATATCTATACATATACATCTATGCATATAAATCTATATATATACATCTATACATATACATCTGTATGTATACATTTATATACATACATATATACATGCATACATATATCTATACATATATATACAACCATATATAATATATATACATATATATATATATATATATATTAAGGTATGTAGAAAAATACAACATGGACAAGAACGTATATATATATATATATATATATATATATATATATATATATATATACATAGTTAATCCAACAATTAAACAAAAAAACACAACAACGCGAGGACGTGGAACAAATATAGTATTATTGGACGCTCAGGAAAGAAGGATACATATAAATCTATATATATATATACATGTATATATATACATCTATACATATACATCTATATATACATATGTATGTATATGTGTGTATGTATGTATGTATGTATGCATGTATGTATGTATGTATGTATGAGTGAATTAAAACTTGAAATGAAAACATTCAAAGAGAACGTGAGAAATCTTGCAAATGAAAACAAACAATTCTCTATTGCTGCGTCCATACCGGAAGTTGATATTGAAAAACCTTTTGAAAGAAGTGAATCATATAATCAAACTTCTTTTCAAAAACCTTTCTGTCCCTCCCGTGATTTAATTGGCAAGAAAAAATTCTACCCACCCCCCACCAAAAAAAAAACTGCTGTGTACACATACCAAAACCATGATTTAAAAATTTTGCCGATGCCTAATCGATGCTAGCTTTTATTTCTTTGCCGAGACATTGACACATTACTAATATATATATATATCATATAGGGGTAGTCAACTCGCTATTATACAATTTATTACAACTGTTAAGTATATTACACATTCTTTTGAATATTTTAAGAACGATTGTAAAAATATACACATACAAGCAAAACGCCCCCCGTCCAATGGACGGTGCTGAGTTGTCAAACATTTAAACCACATTTTCTCAAAACAACTTGTCCGACCGTCCCATAGGCCTCCCCTTTGAGAAACACTGATTTAATCTAAATTTGAGACACCAACAAAAGAAGAAATAAAGATAGACTTTTTTTCTATTCTAAAGAAAGACGATTTTATTCACTTTATCGATCGCATTCTCACCTGGAATCGATTTTTGTAATTTTTTTCAAGACTTATACACGCCCTGATACCGTAGGTATCTACATATCAAATTTGAGCGCAATCGGATGGAGGATGCCTGAGATCCTAGAAGACACACACACACACACAGACAGAACGGATTTTATATAATAGATGTTAAATTTTAAAATTCAATTGTTTCCTAAGGGACCTCGTATTAAACCGGGTGGTAATTTTCAAACGACTGGGCTGCGCCGCGGGCTGAAACCTTAGAAGGAACATTAGATTTCGGAAGTGTAAGTGTAACTGAAATTTTTTGTCAAACTTTACTTACTAATTGCTGATGATTTGATAAGTGAATTTTTTTATTATAATATCAAAATTATCAATTTAAAATTATAAATTTCTCTCTCTCTCTCTCTCTCTCTCTCTCTCTCTCTCTCCTGAATCAGTGCCTCCCAAGACATCCCAGATTTTGTCGCCCCCTAGATGTTGCCGCCCGCGAAATTTATTTCCCACTAGAGTTCCGGACCTCAGTAATGGACTCATTTACATACAGCCAATCAGAGCTCACCTTGAAAATCCACATACTGTGTACTACTACAGTGAAGCCAGTTAGACATAGAATGGTGTATGTCACTCTGAGAGTACAGTTTAGCAGGTCTCACATAAGCACATCACCCCTCCACCATCCTCATAGATCGATTGAGCACCATCTTCTATGGAGCTAACGTTAGGTACCTATGTGCAGACTGACATTAGCAATACTGCATGTACCCATTAATATATGCTAGGAGGGCGCAATACGACACAACACCATATTGATTACTATGTTTCCAGGAACACCAACATTTTAAATTAGGAATGTACAGAATTAGTCAAAAAATTAGGAAACTAGACTCATTTGGTAAATTACGCAAATTGGCAACACTTATGGCATCATCGGTGAGCAACTCTCCATTCACTTTATACTCTAAATTTCACATTTGTCACTCCTATTAACCCGTTTAGCACAGTTAGATTTTGCTATAACGCACATTTTCCACTGAACTGAACCAGGGTATTTTCGTGACCAGGTGGACACTAGTTTGATAGTTGAGCTATGACTGGCTGTAAGCAAATGAGTTCATAACTAGGGTCCGGAACACTCGTGGGAAACTAAATTTTGCTTGCCGCCCTAGGTGGTCTCCTAGTTTGCCTAGTGGTAGATCCGGCTCTGTAAGCACCAACAGAGCAGTTTCCCTTCTTGCGCACTAGTTATTGGTATTCAGTACGATGGCTTATGTAAACTAACTATTGTAACATTCATCTGTAAATAAACATCTTACTCAAATCTAGATATTTTGCATGGGTTTTGCATGGAAGCAGCACGCAGCCAAACCAAATAATACAGCTCTCAACTAAACAATGCAACACATGCGCGCATCTGCATATACATATGCACACACACACGCACATTTGTATTTATGTATATGTGTGTATACATATATACATGTATATATATACTATTATACACACACATATACATATATATATACATACATACATATGTGTGTGTGTGTGTGTGTATGTGTGTGTGTGTGTGTGTGTGTGTGTGTGTGTGTGTGTGGAGGCGCGTGGCTTAGTGGTTATGGTGTTGAACTCATGATCGTAAGGTTGTGGTTTCGATTCCTGGACCGGGCGATGCGTTGTGTTTTTGAACAAAACATTTCATTTCACGTTGCTGCAGTCCACTCAGCTTGGCAAAAATGAGTAATCCTGCGACGGACCGGTGTCCCGTCCAGGTGGTGAATTTGTACGCCAATGAAACCGAGAATGAAACTGGCATGGCTCGAGAAGGAACATTTATTTATTTTATATATATATACATTACCGATTTTCTGCGAACTAATGCTTCACTATGTCATTTAATCCGGACACAATTATGTGAGAAGACTTAAATTTCCCGTAAACATTATTTATAACGTTTTACTTTACCAAACCTCCAGGACATGCATTTGTTTATTCACAAATGACATATGTAGGCGGAACCACTTTCTTGATACCTAACTGTAATACAATGAAGTTGCAAATATTTAAAACTAAATCTATCACATGCTGACACAATAAGGATCCACTCTCTGGAAAGAACAGAATAACAGTCTTTTTTATTTCTTTTTTAATCACAATTTTTTTTTACAGTTTTTACAAGAAGAAAAGAAAAAAATCATTAAGATTATAAAAGATCAACTTATCAAGACCTCACCACCACAAAGAAAAAGAGGAAGATTGTGACATCCTTAGCTCAGCACCGCCCTACCTGCCTCTGTTCCGCTTCGCAACCCCATCAACCTGATGTTGAGTACATTTGTATCGAAGTGCCCCAGCGCCTCTGTCTCTATGCAAGTAGGCTTCACGAACGGAACTGTAGTTGATGAGTTCGACCTTCATCCATTATCCTGCATTCATAGTGCGGGTCAGTTCGACACGCCGCTCTGAACAACATAATAAGAAGGGGCTGTGAGACGGCTGTCTTCCCGTAACAACTGGAGCCAGTAGGTTTTGACCGTGGGGACTGGTAAGCGCCCCGATGAAATGATCCTTCTCCCATGCGAACGAGGCAAATCCCTAATCTGGGACATGACGTCCTACGTCACATTCTCCGTCTCCAGCAAACCCGGATATCGCCGCTCATAACACAGAGGAGTGAAAGTTAAACAAATACGGGAGCCTGAATGATCGCTTGTCTGTTCGTTTCGATCGCCGTCGAGAATTCAAGTGTTCTCGGACCCTGCGCTGCTGATTTGCTACATAAAAATCAGGATAACAGCGCCCCGTGTGAGAAATGAGCCTCATGAGGTGGGGCGAATGTTGTAACGAACGTCGCTGGCCATTCTGCATGGCAACTTTGCAGTTATGTCCGTGAGATGTGGTTGAATACGCCATTTGGTCTGGGGTGCACAACCTGTTACTCCCTACACCTCCACCATCTTTTGCAGCTAAATTTCCCCAAATCATATTCAGTGCAGAGAATATTGCTCCATATTGCTCCAACCTATGAACATAGCACATTTATGCAAAACTTACGTAATTTTTTAAAATAGAGTGATGGATGGTATATATATACCATCTGGTAGCGTCTGTTTATGTTCAGGGTTCTCAACTTGCGCAGTCAATAAGCCATTTTGTGGTAGATTAATATACAAGGAATAGCAGCCAAATCTTCTTCAAATTACTATCTAGCATCGTGATAAGAAAATGAATACGTTAGACGATGTAATCCACGATATATAAGAAGACAGGTTGGTCATGACTGGAACACTTATCATAAGTTTGATTGAATAGAGTTCACTCGGGACTAATTAACAACAAATCAGCAATTATTCAATGTAATTTGATTTCAGTTAAAATGCCACCTTACCACCAAATTTGTAGCATTGTCAGTCATTTAATATCATTTTATAAACACTGGATGCACACGCGCGCGCACATATATACATATGCATACTCGAGTATACATGTGCGTGTATATGTACATGCACAGAAGCTTGCATATAAATCAGCATGCATTTGCGCATGCACAAAAGTATCCTTATGCACGTAGTACCCTCATGCGCATGTTTTCTACATTGTTCTTCATTACTGGTCACTTTTTTTGTACTTTTGTACTGAAAAGCCTGATCCAATATCTTTCGTGAGATTTTGTTGAATGAATTATTTTCATGATCTTTTTGAACATTTAAAAGATTTGATGAGAATTTGCAAGATAATATTAGAATTTTTTCATCATTTCAGAACTGGCAGAATTTAGGGAAGGGAACTGAAAATGTTATTAAAAATTACGAATATTATCCATCAAATACCATATATAACTTGAATATGTTGTAGCTTTTATTTTGTCTACGTGTTGAAAGATGCACTTATAATTTAAATACTGGCGCATGAATTTGCTCCCATATATCCCAATATAGGATTTAAATGGTTTATTTGTCACCAAGATGAGAAAGGATAGCTTGGTAGATTATTGATATATTGCATAAAATAGCTAAGGAGCATAACTCCATATTATGAAAGTTGTAGTTTTGCAGTGTTGATTGGTACAATGCTGCCTGTTCACATAGTCTTTGGATGACTTGTTATGTAGTTTAAGGGTACTGTTCTCAACTATCATTGATGATCTTCCCCATAATAATACAGCTATAGCCAGTTTTTAAGTTATGGCGTTTGAATAATTTCAAATATTTATGACCTTTAGAGAAATTTTTCCGAGTCACATTTAGAAGCTTTTGGTAACACCCGACTTTCCATTAAGACTGAACGGAGGATTAAATCAGATTACCTATTGTGGGTTTTTTGTGTTCCAGCAGCTAGAGTTGCTTCAGGCTTGGGAGCAAACTTGTAGCGAGATAGAAAAGAGCTATTTTGTCGAGGTGACATAGCACAGTCGTACTATGGCCATTTCATCCAATAAGAACTGGCTGCTGAAGGATACAGGTAGCAACTTCCACCCAGCAGTATACGCGCCTTTTTCAAATAGCTAAATCAGTTTGCAGCATTGGCGACCCTAGTGGCAATATCACCCTTTCTGATATGTGACTATTACAGTGTACATTACCAACGCCACGCAACTCATTTCATTTATATCTGTTTTCATTCTGCGACATATAAACCACCCAAAGGAACGTAGGTCGTGCGGATTTCTTCACGTCACGCTACACCAACTGATTAACATTGATAAACAAGCTAAAAAATCATTCTTATTGCTTCTTGCTAGTACTTGTTAAATTTTAATGCTACATATACTTTGCCTTCTGACTTTCTTTATACACGCTGTCACAGAGCCCTCACATGAAATTAGTGACGACAACTATTGATACAAACTTAATCCGTTCAGAAAAATCTACTAATCCCCCCCTTGCTTTGTTGTAACTTGAAACTCTCGCAAATATTTTTTGCTTGAAAATTTTTATATCAATATTGCTGACAATCTTAACAGTTGTGGGTAGAGTTTCAGTTAATAATAAACGGGCTTTTCATTTTGCTTTCTATGTGGTTTGTTTTATATTAAAATTTAAGTTTACATGTAAAAGAACAACTGCTGAGATACTGGTAATACAACGACAATGAACCCAAATTCTTTTAACACAGACACACGCACATTCAAATAATCCTTATGTACCTTCGTTGATAGGTCCGTGTGACTTTAAGTCAAGCGACATAGGTTCAATGGTATAAGCACAGTTACGGTATATCCCTATATGTTCTTAGAAAACCATCAACAAATCTCAAAATAAAATCACCAAATAATTCTAGTATTAACGATTGAAATACAAGGATGTTTATAAAAACATTTAAGAGAGATTAGTAAAAACCAATTATAACACAACCAAGATTTCTTGTCGTGTATAATTTCTCGTCCATCAGCTCTTATAATTCCCGGTAGTATTTGCATTCACTTATGATTAGCCTGTTTGCTTTCAAACTCTCTCTCTCTCTCTCTTATGAAATTAGCCATAACCTTATTTAAAAACTGGAAAGCCTCGGACAAATATGTAGCTGTTAAAATTTTATGGTGGTTCCACACGTACGCTTTTATCATCTTCAAGACGATGATTTTTCCATCTCTGTGAGTCCTCATTAGATTTTTGTCCCCATGAGACTCAAGTAATTCCACTCCATCTTAATTTATTTTACTAAATCCAACAAAGTGAGCCCTCTCAACAATCTCCTGACGAACATTTAGTATTGGTTCTTCTTTATCCAGGAAGTTTGTAATGGTGTTTAGATAGACTTTACTCCAGACAAGATGAATTTTGGTTATTTTCACTTGCCGCTATGCCGCTGTCAAATTGTTACTTGCATTCAGGTAACATACCAAAATTTTTTTACCGTCAGCTTAGAACTTAAACAAATGCTTAAAAGTGTGCTGTGAACAGTAGCTGTCATTGTAGTAACAGTTGCCTGATCCATAGATTGAGTCAAACTGGTTGTATGGCAGCAGAAAACCTACTTGAATATTATCTGTCAATTCATTCAAGTTAGATATGCGACATGAGACGTTTTCCACAAGATTTAAGGCTCTATTTTTAAGGTTCTTAACCTGACAATATTCCTTGACAGTTGGGCTGAGATAAGAAGGAAGTTAATGTCAGAATATTTTTTAGTGATTTACTCCTATTTATGCGATCACCATGTAACGAGAAAAATGAATTTTAGAGTATCTTTTCATAATCATTGGTGTCTTCAGAATGACGGCCAGCCTGTAGCTTCTGTAATGCTGCTACCTGGTTTACTTGTACAGGAGTTCTCGCAGGTTGTATATTCGCTGTTAACCACGGTGAAGTAATTCACGAACAGTGCTATGTTAGAACCTGTGCAGTGTTGCTGGTTGAGCTGTGTACGTAGAGATGTTGTTGGCGTTGTTAAAAAGAAGATGGTAGCGACGAAGAAAGAGATTGCCATAATGCTGTTGGATGGGTGTTGTCGTCTGGCTCGCAGGTTATATCGTTGCTGTTGATCCAGGGTGAAGTAATTCACGAACAGTGCTGTGTTAAAACCTGGGCGTCTGGCGTTATCGCTGGAACTGGTTGTGTCTTGTGTGGTCAGTAGCTAGACCTTAGAAGGTCTGGAACCAAAAACCTCGAGATGAGGAGTAGCTGGGATTTTATAATGAACAATAGGCTCAACGGGGCTGAGAAAAGGCTGTCTCGATTCTATTTAGGTGTCCGATTGGTTATACGCTGTATATCGGCGCGACAGAGTAACAGACAAATTGCGCCAATGCCAACCAATCAGAGTTGTGGGCACAACGGGGTCTAAATAGCGGCCAAAGGTTAGCTGTTATCTGCTACGTTAGAATGTATGTATACATAATAAAGAGGAGAGGAATTTCACTAGTGTGTACGCTACAAGTTATATGAACTTTCACAATCACGAAAACAAATGCTGATATTTCTTTTTTCAGAAATACAATTTTCTTTTCGCACCCGTTTCCATTAAAAAAGTCCTTGTCAGCTACATTAAAATTTTGTTGCAATGAATATTTCTCCGTCATCAATATTTTTTTTGTGTCAGCTGTAAAATCTGTGTCAGTGATTACAGACTCATCTGTTCCTCAGGAATGGTGCAATTTTGAACGATTCTTGAAACATTTCAGCCAACATAACATTTTACTACAGAATTTTTACTTTTAGCATAAGAAGCCTATGTTTTCTTTACGCCATCGAATATCTAACACTTGAATTTGAATGGTATGAAGCAAATATTGGATAATTATGCTAATGCATGTCTTCTATTAAAATCTTTCTACATTTTTCATTATATGCGTTTTATTCTTAATTTTGTAGCAGTTAGAACGTTTTACACTTGTTAATAAGATTTAATTTGCGTTTTTTTTCGGCATCACTACGAATTGCTCGTATATGCTTACATAACAACTCTTCCAATATATTCTGCTCGCTGTTCATCGTTGAATATACGTAATGCTTTGTTTCTAATGTTTAGTGTGTGTATGTGTGTGTGTGTGTGTGTGTGTGTATGTTCACAGACAACAATGCTACACTGTTGACATATAGCTGCTATTACAACGTAGATAAATTCAAAGAATATTTACAAAGCGAAAATTCTTAGAAAGCAGTCTCTACCAGCACTCAGTACGAAACCAATAAAGTAAGTAAAAGTAGTGCTTTGATTCGAGGAAACTTCGTGGCAATCCGCCACTCAAATACTTTGTTTTTATTTATACATTTGTCCCTCGACCTAAATATTTCTTCCGACTCACAATATTTATTTAAAACCATCTCTGACTAGCAGAAAAGCAAATTGCTACTGAGAAATCGAAAACGAAACTTACAATCAGTTCGTCATACAAAGCTCAAATAGGCGCTGGTACCGTTTTGTTTCCTGTAAGATACAGTATATTACTTTAGGCTTCGTTGTTCATTTCACAAGAATTATCGTAACTTAAAATACAATAATAATTCGCCGTATCGCAGTTCACCTATCGTGCCCTCTGTACATCGCGAATATGTAAATTTAAATCGCGAACTCTTCAGTATATCAAGGGTTTCTGCGACCGATAGGTATTTATATTTTTTCAGATTTTAATTATTTCTGTGATAAAATTTTCACGCTTAAAAATGAATAACTTAATTAATAAATATACAGTACTGTACTGTATAACACATTAATTAAAGTATATTAAAAGAAAATATGTAGTTACCGTAGATGCGTAAACAAAGAATCGCACATACTGTAATGGAAAACTCGGGAGGTGAGTGTGTGGTGTTGTTTTGCATGTATAATAAAATAAATATCTACAAATTATTAAAAAAAAAATGTTGTGACGACCTAGGCTACAAATATATATACAGTACTCTACTGTCTCTACTTCGCGAATTTTCACCTCTCGCGGGGTGGGGGACGCAACTCCCGCGATAGTCGAGGGATTACTGTAATTGAATCTCTGTCAAGTAGACTGTGATGATTGTCTCTTAGATAACATTCATGAAATAAAAGAAAATGGACGGACTAGTTTAGTTACCCATTATTGTTTGTCGAGTTCTTTATACTTTAGTGAAATGACAACGAAACGAGTTACAACAGAAAGAAAGTAAAGTGAAACCAAAAAGTAATTTTGACAGACATATTTTACGAACTATTTGATTTTGGTTTTTATACCATTTCATATAGTCGTTATAACGAATAGATTCGACTTTAATTGAAACTACGTTAAGTAAAGTCAATATGTGTGTACACGATACACACATACATACATACATACATACATACATACACACATACATACATACATACATACATACATACATAAATGCATGCATGCATACATACATACATACATACATACATACATACATACGCATCTACGGTAACTACATATTTTCTTTTAATATACTTTAATTAATGTGTTATACAGTACAGTACTGTATATTTATTAATTAAGTTATTCATTTTTGAGCGTGAAAATTTTATCACAGAAATAATTAAAATCTGAAAAAATATAAATACCTATCGGTCGCAGAAACCCTTGATATACTGAAGAGTTCGCGATTTAATTTACATATTCGCGATGTACAGAGGGCACGATAGGTGAACTGCGATACGGCGAATTATTATTGTATTTTAAGTTACGATAATTCTTGTGAAATGAACAACGAAGCCTAAAGTAATATACTGTATCTTACAGGAAACAAAACGGTACCAGCGCCTATTTGAGCTTTGAATGACGAACTGATTGTAAGTTTCGTTTTCGATTTCTCAGTAGCAATTTGCTTTTCTGCTAGTCAGAGATGGTTTTAAATAAATATTGTGAGTCGGAAGAAATATTTAGGTCGAGGGACAAATGTATAAATAAAAACAAAGTATTTGAGTGGCGGATTGCCACGAAGTTTCCTCGAATCAAAACACTACTTTTACTTACTTTATTGGTTTCGTACTGAGTGCTGGTAGAGACTGCTTTCTAAGAATTTTCGCTTTGTAAATATTCTTTGAATTTATCTACGTTGTAATAGCAGCTATATGTCAACAGTGTAGCATTGTTGTCTGTGAACACACACACACACAACACACACACACACACACACACACACACACACACATACACACATACATACATACATACATACATACATACATACATACATACAAGAGAATCTGGATAAACTGAGATTTTCAGAAAGAGAAATCGATCACCTAATTCATACATTACAAGTGTAATCTGTGAGTGGAACAGTGAAAATATGCAAGACTTTTCAAGTTCCAAATGTGAATTTGTTTGTGTTAACTACATCCCAAAGATGGAGCCTTGTATCTATGTTGGAAACCAGCTCCCTCCTCAGTGGAAGATTTATAATAATTAAAAAATAGAAAAGATACATACATACATACATACATACATACATACATACATACATACATAAGAACCTACAGTATGGGGGAAGTCAGCCACTCATAATGAAAAGGAGTATTGGTGGAACATCCCAGAGAAAACCTCAGTAAAATGTAACCACAATAGACCTGATATATTGATCGGGAATAGAGAAGAGAAACTGTGTACAATAGTGGAAATCAGCTGCCCAGTGGATGTTAATATAAAGCTGAATATTAGTGAAAAAGAGAATACCTACGCTAAACTATTGAGAAATCCACAGTAACTCTACCTAGACTACAAGTTCAGTTTTATACCTGTAATTATTGGGACCTTGGGATATGTAACACACTGCCTAAGTACCAATCTTGAGAAATTAGGCTTCTCAAAACCAGGAAGGAGAAAGCTCATTTGAAGATTACATGTCTAAGCTATCACTGGAACTGTAAAAATCTGTAAAACTTTCCAGAAGTTTATCATTTAAGTATATATGATCATGTCTAGATATGCAAGTATTTGTATGAGAAGACATACATAGGAAAAAACTTACAGGCTTGCATGTATACATAGACACATACAAAAATAACCTGTTGTTAATGTTGAAATTCCAATGAAGGAGCCTTGCATTTAGGTTAGAAACCGGCATTTTTTTCTATTGGCTAGAAATCTTGAAATAAAACTGAATAATGATATACATACATGATCGATGAATACATAAATACATGTTTTGTTTGTTCACTCTCTCTCTCTTATATATGTATATATAAAGGTAGGTAGGTAGGTAGGTATAAATATATATGAGTGTATGTGTGTATTTATGTAAGTATATATACAAACATACACATGCACACAGACACGCACATGCATGCACACACACATAAACAAATATAGAGAGTATACACATACATATTGCTTCATATATACACACATGACACATGCCCTATACATGTACACAGGCACACACTAGCTTTATATAAGCACACCTGCTTGCTCACACACGCATATATGCCAGGTTACTGATATCACCCTTGCCAACTTCTTCCTCTTCCTGTCATTTCAGCATTCGATGACCATCTAATTGAAACTTTTTTCTCTTTATTTTTCTGTCTTTTCATCTACCCTTTCTGTAGAAGAGCATAGGCTCAAAACATTAAGAATTTCCTTCAGTTTTCATAAGCATCATCCTAATACACTCTATTTGTTTTTTTTTACCTTATCTTCGTATTTCTTCTTATTCTGTACCATATATATATGTATGTGTGTGTGTATATATATATATATATATGGTACAAAACTTTTGCAGTGAATGTGAATACTAATACTTAGGTACATTTGTAGCTTTTACACAGAATGTGTCAGATGTGTTGTAAAGGCACTGTTTTTGCATAAACTAAACCAGTAGTCCCTTGAAAACCTTTAGAAAATGTATGTTATCATTTTGTAAGCTCATGTCTGTAATGAGACTTGAACATTATGGACTTTAAGCCATATCATCACTCAACCCTGTTTATGTGTGAGGCTGAGTTATCAGCCATTCAGCTGCTGGTCTTCACATGACAGGCTTTTTTTCCCAGACCCTTCTAGATTATTCTCAGTAATAAGCTTATAAACAGAGCCTGTTTTAAATGCCAAGCTCCAGTGTGTGTGTGTGTGTGTGTGCTAAGTTTTAGTCCAATTCACACACTCTTTCATTGCTTACATTATTATTCTAACAACTGCATGCTCACCCTGACATGTGTTATATGATAGCAGAAATTAAGCACTGCATATATATATTCCTGTATTTAATCCAGCTCCAGAACTAGCATTTGGTATCCTGCTCACTATGCATGTTACAGGGTATTCCTTATATGAAGACTTTTGTAATTTATGACCAAATTCATGACTTGTGTGGCATAAATAAAATCTCATTTAAAATTGGAATGGTGTTTTTGTATTACTTACCTGCAGCCTCATGTATATAAACAACCAACAACTCGCATGGTTTCATGTTCAAGTCTGCATATATACATTTCTTTACTACCCACAAGGGGCTAAACACAGAGGAGACAAACAAGGACAGACAAACGGATTAAGTTGATTACATCGACCCCAGTGCGTAACTGGTACTTAATTTATCGACCCCGGAAGGATGAAAGGCAAAGTTGACCTCGGTGGAATTTGAACTCAGAATGTAACGGCAGACGAAATACGGCAACGCATTTTGCCCGGCGTGCTAATGTTTCTGCCAGCTCGCCACCTTCGTTTGCATATATTTTGGTAGTTTTGAAGACATATACATTTATGAAATTAGGTAGAGCATTTCATCATCATCATCATCATCATCATCATCGTTTAGCGTCCGCTTTCCATGCTGGCATGGGTTGGACGGTTCAACTGGAGTCTGGGAAGCCAGAAGGCTGCACCAGGCCCAGTCTGATCTGGCAATGTTTCTACGGCTGGATGTCCTTCCTAACGCCAACCACTCCATGAGTGTAGTGGGTGCTTTTTACGTGCCACCGACACAGGTGCCAGACGAGGCTGGCAAACGGCCACGATCGGATTGTGCTTTTTATGTGCCACCAGCACAGAGGCCAGGCAAGGCTGGCAACGGCCATGAACAGATGGTGCTTTTTACGTGCCACCGGCACGGAGGCCAGGCGAGGCTGGCAACGGCCACGATAGCATTTATTTTAGAAAAATAAAAACAATGTAGAATAATGAGTGAATCATTGACTGCAACATGTTGTACATATTAAAAGTAATCGAATCTGTATAATGTTTGGGAAGTTATAAATATAATTTTCTTGTTTTCCTGTTATTTTTGGCATTCATATTTACATCCTCATACTATCATTAGCAACTTTCATCATGTACAATTTTCATCGACACCTCCGTCTTCATTCACGGCTTGGGTGTTCTAGTTTGAAAATAATTAATAAAATGAAACAAAAACAAATTGTGAAAATACCACAACAATAGTGGAGCTTATTTTTAAATATTACTTAGGGAATACTAACGGATGTGATCTCTTAACTGAATTAGATATTGCAGAAGATTTATTTCCTGGAGAAGTAAAGCTTCCGATTGAAACTATTGGATTCATTAACAGTAATGAGTTACAGGATGTCATGCCAAATGTGTAGGTTGCATTAAGAATAATGTTTATAATAATTATAACTGCAGCCATCATGGCAGAGAGCTTTACCACATTAAGGCTTATAAAGGACTTATTTATGGCCACTCTAAACAAAACAGCTTTCATTGGCAAATTGTGTAAAGAGAGAATTGTATAATAGAAAAGGCAAACAAGAAAAAAAGTGTTGTAAAAACTTTTGCATATCTGAAGTAAAAAAATAAGTGATTAAATTAACTACAATGCAATTGTTTTCAGCATCTGCTCTTTTCTTTAACCTTCAATTTATTGCATAAGAAATTATAAACTTTCTGGTTTACAAATGTATGCATATACGTTAGGTTACATTGTAATTGTTGAATGGTGTTGTGAAGAGAAAACAAAGCTTATGTGTGTATGTGTGGGGGTGGGGTTTAATGTCTGTGTGTGTGTATGCAACCACTCTATTTATATTCTGATCCCTGTCACTTGTGAGTATGCCCAGCATTGGCCACCATCTCTCTCCTGCTGTTTCCCACACTCTCTCTCCTTCTCCTGCTCTTCCCGCAGGTTGGGGAACCATCTATCTTCATTACAGCAGCACACCTACTTCTGTCCTCATTTCTCTCTCTCTCTCTCTCACCCTCTCTCGCCAGGTAACCTTACAGCAAGACATCTGTTTCTGTCTCTCTGTCTCACTATAACCTTTCATCATCTAACCCAAGACCCCTCCTATAATTCCCTCTATCCTCTCAAAGGATCTTTGTCTTGCAAGTTACTTGGTGACTCCTGCCAGTGCTGGGGCCACTTAAAAACCATACAATCCTCACTGTAAAGTGGTTGGCATTTGGAAGGGCATCCAGCTGTAAAAACCATGCTAAAACTGACCTTGCCAGTACTTCTGCCATGTAAAAAACACTGTCCACTCTGCTTGGTAGTTGGTGTCAGGAAGGGCATCCAGCCATAAAAAAACCCCTGCTAAAACAGACACAGAAGTCTGATGCAGGCTTCTCTCTGGCCAGCTCCTGGCAAACTGTCCAACTCATGTCAGCATGGAAGGTGGACGTTAAATGATGATGACGATGATATATATGTATAGATATGGCACTCAGTTACGACAAGAGTTCCAGTTGATCTGATCGACAGAACAGCCTGCTCATGAAATTAATGTGCAACTGGCTGAGCACTCCACAAACACATGTACCCTTAACGTAAGTTCTCAAGGAGAATTAGCACGATAACAGAGTGTGACAAGGCTGGCCCTTTGAAATATAGGTACTACTCATTTTTGCTAGCTGAGTGGACAGCAGCAACGTGAAATAAAATGTCTTGCTCAAGGACAAAATGCATTGCTGGCAATTGAACTCATGACCTAATGATTGTGAGCTGAATACGCTAACCACTACTAAGCCACATGCCTTCAAGTATAAATATATTCTTCTGCTCTTAAAAGGATTTTTTCCTTTATATATACTGTTCAGTATTTATGTGTTGCAAAAGTATATCTTTCTACTTGTTTTACAATACATTTCAACACTTCAAAAAGCAACTTATGTTTGTTTACATCTCAGTAATATATATATATATATATATATCTATACAATATGTTACATTACTCGGTAGTCAAGATAAAACTCTGAGTTTCAGATGCCGAAGTGGAAATCCACAACACCATCTCTTCGGTTATCTGGCTATTTGAAAACGTTATGAAAAAATACCGTTAAAAATGAAGGGAAATTACTCTGTTATAACTCTGCTTTGCCTGCGTACTTATACATCGCTCGCATTTTTCGTCATAAAATTATATAAAATACATAAAAATATATAAAAATATATAAAAATATATAAAAAATATATAAAATCTTCTTGGGACATAACACAGAAAGCATGTTCTATCCGTTTTCTTTAGGGGACCAAAAACGTAACAGAAATTTAGTCACATGTGGGCATGATCCGAAAAGCTCTGTCCTTGTATTTAGACATGTGGTAGGGTCTAAGCTGCTTTTCCAGATAAGCCATCTCTCCATGTCGCATAAACCGCACCTTCCGCTGCCGTTAGTATAGGGCTTACATCTGGCAAAATCTTCCATTGTATGTTATAATCGATACCTTTATCTCTTAAAGACCAAATATGATTGGATAATTGTGTCGCTTTTCTTTTGTTCCAGTGCCTAAAGAAAAGCGACACAATTATCCAATCATATTTGGTCTTTAAGAGATAAAGGTGTCGATTATAACATACAATGGAAGATTTTGGCCAGATGTAAGCCCTATACTAACGGCAGCGGAAGGTGCGGTTTATGCGACATGGAGAGATGGCTTATCTGGAAAAGCAGCTTAGACCCTACCACATGTCTAAATACAAGGACAGAGCTTTTCGGATCATGCCCACATGTGACTAATTTCTGTTACGTTTTTGGTCCCCTAAAGAAAACGGATAGAACATGCTTTCTGTGTTATGTCCAAGAAGATTTTATATATTTTTATATATTTTTATATATTTTTATGTATTTTTATATATTTTTATGACGAAAAATGCGAGCGATGTATAAGTACGCAGGCAAAGCAGAGTTATAACAGAGTATTTCCCTTCATTTTTAACGGTATTTTTTCATAACGTTTTCAAATAGCCAGATAACCGAAGAGATGGTGTTGTGGATTTCCACTTCGGCATCTGAAACTCAGAGTTTTATCTTGACTACCGAGTAATGTAACATATTGTATAGATAAATTTCCTCTATTTACATAATATTGAGGTCTCTTTCTTTCTTTTGTTATCTTACCGTTTTATCAATATATATATATATATATATATATATCTGTGTGTGTGTGTCCATGCTGCATGGAATGTTGCCAGCGAACAGGTCGTGGTTTCAAAGCAACGAAAATATTTTGACACACACACACATACATGTATATATAATGTGAGTATATATATACTCACATTATATATACATGTTTCTGTGTGTTTATTGTGTGATAATAGTTTTCAAATTGTCAACTATATAGTTTGATCTTGACTAAAATGCAAGTAGCTATTGTTAGCAATTTAAAACTATGCAATATGAGTTTCTGTAAGAGAGAAATTACAAACTTTATCCCAAAATTAAGGGTCATACCTTACAATCTCTGTAAGCACCAAATTCTATAATCTGAGGTAGCCATAATGTGGGTATGCTTGTATTTATATATGCATGTAGTGTGTACCCATCTAAATAACATTTTACTTTTTGAGGGTCTTATTTTTTTTATTTTCATGTTTTTAATACAAGATAAAGCAAATATTGATCTTGCTAAATTTCTTCCAACCTCTTAAAGTTTTTCAAATTTTCACTGGATTATGGTTTTTAAAAGATATTGCTCCCTTCCACATCCTGGATACTGCAGTAAATAGGAGGATCACTACTTCCGTAGCTGAACAGAACAAAACCCTGAAGAATGAGGACCTGGCAGTGAACTATCTCTTCCACTCTGTGGCATTTGAGATGGCGAAGTTCTTATCATTGCCAGCTTACCTTACAGTGTTGGCAGGTGATGCCTGTGAGGGTGCTTGGCTTTTCCAATGCCTTAGCCTCGCTGTTGCTTGTGATAATACCGTGAGTGTGCTGGTTTGCTTCAGTAGTTCCACTTCACCTTGTGGTGCACAATGAATTGAAGCATTTGAAGCTGTATTGATATTTTTTCTTTCTCCTTTTTTTTCTTTTTCTTTGTCTTTCTTTTGTACTATATATGTCTCATATGCATATGGTTGGTATTGGCACAATTTGTCTCTTACTCTGTCACACCAACTTGCCATGTCCAAAAAGGACAAAACATCGCATCACAGCACCATTTATTTCCTCGCTTGAGGCAGGCCCAAGTTGTTTCCACTTGTTGAATATTGTTAATAACATTTAAATAAAGTCATTCTCCATGCATGTAATCTTTTTATCAAACTCACACCCTCGAAACACTTACTGAGCAGAACAAATCAATATTGAATGTCTTGTTTTGTTGTTCTCATGAGAAAACTGTAAAAAAATAAGTTTGTTAATGGAGAAAAGCTCTTTACACCATTTTCTTTTGGCGTATTCTTTCACCACCAAAGCATTTCTTGTTTCTTCCATATATTTTTGATCTATCATAAAACATTTCATAAAAAGACATTTTAATAGACCAAATATACTAGGTTTAAACACAACAGAAATCACAATAACTCTAATCTCAACCCATATCAAGATAACCACGGTTCACGAGAGGAAGAGTGGTTCAAAGAGGAACTGTGTTTCTTTTGATAAAACTTAGCAAAAGGAAAGAAATTTGTGAGCAATGAGAAAATACTTTTAACCTTTTCAGAGCTTTATGATTCAGAGTTAAATAAAGATAAAATAAGTACCACTAGTAATATTGGGCTGTCTGGAAAGTCTGTGCCGATTTTTAAATGAAAGAAAAAGGTCAATAAATACTTGCCATTACATTTTTAATCAACCAAATATGAACCATTTTGTTGCACAATGCATCTCCATCTTACCTTTTACTTGAAAATACCCTCTTCCCAGAATTGAGGTGGTTTCATCAAGAATTCATCAAGCTATCTTTTTATGTCATCCAAGGAATTGAAATTTTTACCATTAAGACTATTCTGCAGAGACCTGAATAAGTGGGAATCCGAAGGAGCAATATCTGGTGAATATGGAGGGTGGGGTAACACATCCCAGCCGAGCTGCAGCAATTTTTGTCTGGTTCCCAAAGAAACGTGTGGTCTTGCATTATCATGTTGGAAAACAACACCCTGTTGGCCAATCCTGGATATTTCTCTTGAATTGGTGCTTGTCCAGTTGTGTGCAATATTTCTCAGAATTAATTGTCTGGTTACTTGGGAGAAGCTCATAGTACAGAATTCCTTTCCAATCCCACCAGACACAAAGCAAGACTTTTTTAGGGTGAAGACCTGCTTTTGGGGTGGCTAAAGGTGGCTCATGTCGCCTACTCCAGGATCACTTTCTCTGAACATTTTGGTAGATAATCCATTTCTAATCACTTGTCACAATTTGCTTTAAAAAAGGCGCGTTTTCATTCTGTTTATAAAGCGAATCACAAATGGAAATGCAATCCAAAAGGTTCTTCTCACTCAACTCACGTGGTACCCAAACATTATAGCAATTTGTATACCCAAGCTTTACCAGGTGCTCATAAACAACTGATTTTGATAGGCTGAGGCTTTCTGCCAATTCTTGGGTTGTGCAATGTATGCTATTCTCAATTAATGACTTGATTTGGTCATCATCTGTAGTGGATGGTCTGCTGATCGCTCTTTATCAATAAGGCTACAATCTCCAGTCAGAACCTTGCAAACCACTTCCATACAGTTCTTTTGGATAAAGAAACATCACTGTAAACTGCGCATATTTCTTTGGTTGCTTGAGGCATTTTTCCCTTTACGGAAAAATATAAGCATCAAGTGCCGAAAATGAACTTTCTTATCTTCCATTTAAAAGGGTTACAGAATTAACACAGGTTATAGGAACATAAATCTTCTTCCACGAAAAGATAGCTTAAACTGTGCTCTAAATGGAGGTGTAGTCAAATCCTATTTTATGGACTCAACCATGTTCCAAAATAAGTCGAAAGGTAAGCTACTATAAATCGGTATGAACTTTCCGGACAACCCAATACATTTGATGACAGTTTATTCACTGTATGTCTCCTGTGAAGGAGCATGGCTTAGTAGTTAGGGTATTTAGTTCATTATCATAAGGTCATGCATCCAATTCTTGAATTCAGCTTGTGTGTTGCATCCTTGAGCAAGGAACTTGTTTTCCTGTTGCTCCAATCTACTCAGTAGTGCCATCTTAAGGCATGAGCACAGGTCTAGGGCCCTAATGCTATGTTATGATTTGCTGTCAATAAGACACAGGCATGGCTGTGTGGTAAGAAGCTTGCTTCTCAACCATATGGTTCCGGGTTCAGTCCCACTGCATAGCACCTTGGGCAAGTATCTTCTACTATTGCCTTGAGCCAATCAAAGCCTTATGAGTGAATTTGGTAGATGGAAACTGAAATAAGCCCGTTGTATATATATATGTGTGTGAGCGTGGTGCATGTGTGCATGCCTGTGTGTATTTGTTTTTGCCCCACCACTGCTGACAACCAGTGTTGGTGTGTTTATGTCCCCGTAATCTAGTGGTTAAGCAAAAGAGGCCGATAGAATAAGTACCAGGTTTAACAAAAGAAAAAGCACTGAAGTTGATTGATTTGGCTAAAAATTCTTCAAAGCGGTGCCCCAGCATGGCTGCAGTCTAATAACTGAAACAAGTAAAAGATAGAAGATATACTATAGAGCCTAGTGTATTAATTTTCTTGTGTCCTATTATACTACTAAAACGGCTCTGCTACTCAGTTATAGGGAGTACCATCTCTCTCTTCTTCACTTACTTCAGCTGTCACATCTTGGGTATTTCACTCAGTCAAAAGTAATGGGGCCGAGAGGGCACTTATGTCTGCTTGCGACTACATAGGTACTTAAAGCAATTACTGAAAACATTCTGCATACTACCAAGCCATACTCACTTCTGAGAGGAACCTGGTTGGACATCTGTATTACATTTGTCTACAATTTGTTCCCCAACGATGTCCTCATCTCGTAACAAACAAGGCTGAAAATAACTCTAACAAGCTATTCTGCATTGACAAAATACAATGCATAAAATAAACCATCAAGCGATGTCCTTTGGTGAAAAATGCAGGACATTATTTAATGTTACAAATGGATGTAGAACAGTCGTGTGCAAACTATGTCCTGTGGAACTTTCTAAATGGCACGTCTAACGAAAATGACTTTGAATTTTTCTATTTTTTTTTTAATAACGTTACCTGCCTGATGATGAGTCATGTCTCACGCATTCCTCTTCTTGCAAAAGGTTGCACATGCCTGATATAGAACATGACAGTAGAAAAAGTTTTAATATGTTACATAATGTTGCATACATGAAGATGGAAGGATGAAGGGATGTAATCAAACATAGTTACTTAGGTGAAGTTTCAGAGTCAAACGCATCCCTAGATGTGTGAAGTAGCTTAATCTGGACCCTTCAGAAATGTACATTATTTACATTCAATGGATATTTGTCCTCATCTTGTTTGTTGTCTTGGGGAAATTTCGAACCTGGGTTCTCATTCCTAAGGTATTTTTCGATATTATTATTATTATTATTATTATTATTATTATTATTATTATTATTATTATTATTATTATTGTTGTTGTTGTTGTTGTTGCTATTGGATTCCGAGTTCGATTCTAAGCAGTGACCTGAATAATAACAACAACATCGAAAAATACCTTAGGAATGAGAACCCAGGTTTGAAATTTTCCCAAGACACCTGAAGAAGGCTGGAGGGTATATCAGCCAAAACGTTGTGTTAACAACTAACAAGATGAGGACAAATATTTGTCGAATGTAAATAATGTATATAATTCCTCATCTCTTAAATATAGAACTGTATTACCTTTGGAAATGGTTCAAAAGTTTGGATGTTGAGTACACGTACATTTAAATAAGTGATGAAAGAGATCTTTCATGACTGAATCAATAATGGCACTTGATGATGTAACAGACTTATATAAACTGATATATGAGGCAGAAAATTACGTGATGCAGGATAAGTGAATAATTACAATTAAATGTCGGTTATCCATTTTAAGTAAAGAAGAGAACTAATTTTAAGTGTAAATGTAAATTCAAATCTAAATTAAAATTGGAATTTAAATAAATTTAAGATGATAAAATAAAAAAAAACAATACAAACATTTAAAAAATATTAGAGCAAACAATAGAACACTTGAAACTTGAAAAATTAAATTAAAACGAAATAAAGTAACAAAACAAAAATAAAAAAAAGTTTGAAGGATAAACAGCTGCAGATGATATTCAAATAAAAGCAGCATAATGAAAAGAACACCAGAAACCAGCTAACACAATTGAAAGGTATATCAAAAGAACAAGCCCAACCGATGGATATAAAGGAACGGATATACTGAGTAATACAAACATTACACCTGAGGATAGCCGTGGCATGAAACTCAAGTGATGAGAAAAAAATTCATTCTAAATAAAGTATATAATCTGCAACACACCGAGTACTCTATTCCACATGTATATGAAAAAGTATGGTAAATACTAGATGCAATTATATTATTTGTTCCCTACGTACGTTTCGCCAATGTGGTTATTTGCATCATTTGTCGTGGATGATCCGCATGCAATTGGATGTTGAAGCACATAAATTTCTCAGAGGAACACTTTATGGTATTATGTTTACATGGACCAAATACTCACTAGTAGCTGTTGTACATCTAAGTGTACACATAAGAAACACTCTCTGTCTGTATATCTATCTGTATGTGTGTATTTATAGGGTATTCCATAAAGAGCGCCGAATTTGAACTGGGCGACACTTTGTGTTTTGAAGTTTGAAGGCATGCTTTTATCACATTTGCTATGACTCTTCACTCTGATTAATAGTTTTTTGTTTGTTTTTCAGAATAGTGTGTAGTGTGTCATGGAGCAGTTTACAACTGAGCAACGCGTTCTCATCATGAAGACATTTTACCAAAACGGTGAAAGTGAGACTCAAACAGTTCAAATACTTCATACCATTTTGGGAAGAAATGAAGCAGCCAACGAGTCTACGGTTTGCAGACTAATGATGAAGTTTAAAACAACTGGTTCAGTTGCAACGGCCAAATCGCTTAGGCGGAATCGTTCTCGTCGGACAAAACAACTGCTGTTGCGCGAGTCAGTGTCACTCTGAGTTTGGGAAAATTGATTCGCCGACGTTCGTAGCAGTTGGGCATCCTCACTACTTCATTACATCAAATTTTACATAAAGATCTCCATATGCATGCGTACAAAATTCAACTTACGCAGCATTTTCAACCACCTGACCACGGAAGGTGGAGGAAATTTGCTGACTGGCTTGTGGAGAGACTTGCAGCTGACGAAAATTTTGCAAAGAAAATCATCTTTAGTGACGAGGTCCACTTCCACTTGAGTGGATTTGTCAATAAACACAACTGCCAGATTTGGGGAAATGAGAAAATCCTCAAAGTGACTGTGTGGAGTGGCTTTTGGACAGGTGGAGTGCTTGGACCGATCTTCTTTGAAAATAATGAGGGGAATGCAGTTACCATTAATGGAGAACGTTACCAAGACATTATATCCACTCAGTTATGGCCGATCTTGGAAGATACAGAGATTGACAACCTCTGGTTTCAGCAGGATGGAACGACCGACCAAATTTCACGCCAGACGCTTGCATTACTATACAAAGAATTTCCGCAACGAGTGATATCCTTGCATGGTGACCAGCAATGGCCTCCAAGACTGGAATCAGGCGTATGATTGGAGACACCGAGCCACACATCTGTGAGAGAGTTATCGAAAATTTCGAGGAATGCATAAATGTATGCAGACTCAGTGAAGACGGACGTATGACCGATATTGTATTCCATACCTAAACGGGAGACATAACTCATTACAAATATGCAGATTAAAACCATGTTTATAAGAATTCGTTTTAATTATTCACCTTTCAAATTTGACGCCCTTTATGGAACACCCTGTTTATATACACCCAGAACCACGCTAAAAGCTTAGGAGTAAAATTTAGGTTTTCTCGGTTTTCTGTGAATTGATTTTGATAAAACTTTTCCCAACTGGTCTACACGCTATGGCAACACCATTGTTATGTTTCCATTATTCTGTGTAACGTCCTTTCTTTTTTATTTCAGATTCTTCAGTTTTGTGGTGAACCATGCTAATAGCTTTTGAATGAAAATAGCCCATCTAGACATTTTTTTTTCCAGAAAATGAAGGGTAATGATACATATTAAGCATACATTGAGTATATATTTAACAGAAAACCATAATAATATTATAACATTTATTGATATAATGAATTATTTAGCCACATGAGTGCCAAGGAAGAAACGATCTGATTGTGAGACCTCCAAAACTATAAGAACTTTAGATTTAAGGAGTATTGGCTGTAAGTTACGTGGGAAACCTGGACAAACAAGCAAAGCCATTTTCACCACCTCTGAACTTCCTTATGTACCAAAAACCACCAGAAATCGCATCCTCCGATCTATGGCTTCCGTGCGAGAACACTTGAAACTGCCTCCTCACAGGAGTTTGAGGCTTCAATGGGCTCAAAAGTACATGACGTTAGACATGAGATGTGTTCTGTTCACTGATAAAACCAGGGCAATCCTTGACGAACCTGACGGTTGAGCAAATGGTTGGGTCTATTTTGGAAATGAGTGTTACCAACATTTACGATGTCAACAACAGGGTTGAGGAGTCATGGTATGGACTGGGGAGAGATTCATTGGCCCAGTTAGGGTGCCTGAAGAGGTTAAAGTGTCTGCAGTTGCCTATTGCAATCTCCTGAAGGAAGTCTTGGATCCCTGGCTAGATGACATATTCCAGTTACTTCTAAGGAATTTCATATTCATGCATGACAACGCTCTCTTCTACTCTGCTAGGACACCCAAACATTCCTCGGGTCTTATGGCATACAAGGTGAAAAGTTGATGGTGTGGCCACTAGCATTTCTGGATCTCAATCTTATCGAAAATCTTTGGTCCATCATTAAACAAGATGTTTATGCTGATGGATATCAATTTACTTCGAAAGATGTCTTATTGGAGACCATCAAAGTTGCAGCAGAAGCATTCCAACCTGCTACTATTAAGGAATCGACAAATTCCATGGCTACTAGAGCTTTTGAAGATATCTGTCGAAATGGCGCTCATGTGGCTAAATAATTCATTATGTCAATAATAAATATTGTAATATTATTATGGTTTTCTGTTAAATATATACTCAATCTATCATTAATATGTATCATTACCTTTCATTTTCTGAGAAACAAATGTCCAGATGGGCTATTTTCATTCAAAAGCATGGTTCACCCCAAAACTGAAGAATCTGAAATACAAAAAAAAGGACGTTGCACAGAATAATGAAAACATAACGATTTTATTGCCATAGTGTGCAAACCAGCTGGGAAAAGCTTTACCAAAATCGATTCTCATAAAACCGAGAAATCCTAAATTTCACTCCAAAGCTATTAGTGTCGTTCTGGGTGCGTGTATGTATATATATATTATATATATAATATATATATATATATATATATATATATATAAAGTTAATCCAAACATGAAAAGACAAAGAGAAAACTCAACAACGCGAGGATGTGGAACAAGTATAGTGTTATTGGACGCTCAGGAAAGGAAAGAAAGAAGCAGGACTTAACGCTTCGAGCGGAGCTCTTCGTCAGAAACATTGGAAAAGGAAAGTTCAAAGGAAGGGAAAACATATATATATATGTGTGTGTGTGTGTGTGTGTGTGTCCTCTTTCTTTTCTTTCCTTTCGTGAGCATCCAGTAACACTACTTATTCCACGTCCTCGTGTAGTTGTTTTTTCTTGCTTGGTCATGTTTGGATTAACTATGTGTATACACACACACACACACACACGCTCACTTTGGTCATAGTCATTAGCTTTCAAATATCCGTATATTCACGTGTTTCAAGAGATGACTACCCTCACTAAATCAAAACTTTGATGATGACATAAATATATGAGATGTCCAAGTGCACAGCTAGCTCTTAGAAAAATTGATTTAATAGATATGACAGGTGAAATAATGTACAGTCACGATATTGTCAAAGGAAGTTGAATAAAGTGAACAAGTAAGGAAATGTACAAATGCCTATAAACATACTCACATACACACAGACAAAGAAAGAAAGAAAGAAATATCATACATACATACATACATACATACATACATACATACATACACACTGACAACATAGGGCTAAAGATCAACGAGAAAAAAATGCTTCCGCTGAACTATTGAGAAATCTACAGTTACTCTACCCAGACCATAAGTTCAGGTTGTAATTATGGGGGCACTGGGATATGTAATACACAGCCTAAGTAGCAATCTTGAAAAATTAGACTTCTCAAAGCCAGAAAGGAGAAAGCTGATTTGAAGACTATAGATCCAAGCCATCATTGGAACTGTAATAATTTGTAAAATTTTATCATTGAAGTATATAGGAACATTAAAGTGGAGCGAAAAAGGTACTTTTTAAGCAGATTTTCGAAATATGGTTTCAAAAATATTTTTTTTTATTGCGAAATTCTATAAAAACAACTGTGTTAAAATCTGAAATGCTTAAATTTATATCTTCAGGCTCTGCAGCCCACTTGAAATGTTGAATAACGAGCGAAAAATTAATTTGTAACACGTTCGCTGTTCCTCATTTTGTTTTTATATTCATTATTACAAATTAATTTTCTTTTGCGAAATCCTTTGTAGACAAGAGTTTTAAAATCTCAAGCTCTAAAATTTATAACTTTAGGCTCCGCAACACACTTGAAATTTTGAAATTTATGTAAAATATATAGACTTTTTGACCTTATTTTCTTTATTATTTTTAATACTAGGCCACTGAACATATGTGTTACATGAGGTCTAGATTACACGCATATTAAAATAAATTAAATTGTCAAAATTGTAGCAGAAAAGATAATTCTTCTTTGGCAAAAGGTATCCATCCTTCGTGTTACAATCAAGTCAGTTAAACCGAAAATATTAAACTTTCCTTTGCTGACGTAGAAGGGCAACTGTGATTTGGCCGATTCTTTCTAATCCACATCTGAACTTTCTGTTTAGATACTGCTTGATCTATTCCACCAATGACCATTTTTCGATTTGACTGTTGATCCTGTAAAAAAATCTTGCACTCCCTGTGATATTTTTTGTCTCTACTAAAACTTCAGTTTTTAAAAGAGGAAATGTCAAATAAATCTTTTGTTGCATTGCTATTAAACACATTACACTTTGTTTGAAATAACACATTTCATCTATTTTTCACAGATTTTAGTAATGCTTGGTACTTTAAATAAAAGTTTATGATTTTCGGTTTAACTGACTCAATCGTAACACAAGGGATGGATGCCTTTTGCCACAGAAAAATTATCTTTACTGCTACAATCTTGACAATTTGTTTAATTGAAGGAGCTTTCTTAACTAAATTCTTTTCTTTTTCTTGTTCAAATAAAACACTTTTTAGTACGTCCTTGTAAGTTGACAAAACACGTGGAGTACTAAATATTGGGCATTCAATATCATGGCGCGTTATTGGCTTATGAGTCATCACTAAATGTAAACAGCACTAAATTTAACACAATCATTAATTTTAATACGCTGGTCTAAAGTCAAGGTACGAAGCAGAAAACTTCACGCATGACATACGTCCACATGCAACGACCATTGCAGCAGCACTGGAGAGCAATTCACACGCCTGTTCTTTTTATAGTCAATGCAGAACCTCAAGATATTAATCAATTATATTGAAACTTGGTGTGCAACCTCTTAAGGATACTATATTTACTGTTTTTGCATTCTGCTATGAAGAAATATGCATTCGTTACAACTTATAATCCATGAAATCTAAAATTCTACCTAAAATAGCAATTTTTAAAATTTTCATTTGCGTTGTGGAACTTGAGAAAATATATAACCGCAAAGTTCTTTATACACCTTTCTTTTAACCTTAATTCACAACAAAATATCGATTCTAGGTTATCAATTTTGAAAGTTGCATTTTTCATTCCACCCTAAGGAGCATGCCTAGACATGAAACTATATGCATGAGAATACATACATAAAACAAAATATACAAATCTGCACATGTACTGGCTCCAAATACTCCACATGTACACACATGCAAGCGGAAATATCCTGTTGGTGTTGTTGAAATTCTAATGACCGAGCCTTGGATCTAGGTTAGAAACCAACTCTTTTTCTGTTGGCAAGAAATTTTGAAATAAAACTGAATAATGACATACATACACGACTGTGTATACATACATGTACATACATACCTACACAGACATTCAACTTAAATGTTCAAACCATAGGAACATATATGAAATAATCTAAGATAAATAGTAGGTAAAATGTGATAGATTTATAGTACAGTAGCGCGTGGTGTGGTAACGTGATGTTGACACATACACGTTGATTGTGATGTCAAAGGTGAACAGGATAAATGAGTACAAAGTCTAACTTGATGGTACATGATATTGAATAATGTTCGATAATGTGACATGATACAGAATGTTGCATGGAGTAAGCAAAAGGTTGAGAGATTTGCATGCAAAGATGTCATTGTTATTTATGATGATTTCTTGGCGAGTTAAGAAACGTGAAACGTATGAGTACCTATGTTGGTGTTAAAATATCAGATCTTGCCAGTGTATTTTTATTACGAACCTTGAAAAATAGAATTAAAGATGCACATATGACATGAAATAGAGATGATGGACTCACTATGTGCCATAACGACAAGAACATACTTGGATAGAGGTTCATTAATACATTCTGACAATTTAATCTAAAATATCCAGAAATCGTTAACCTCCTCGATATAACTTTAAATTTAAACATAGCTAGACATTACTCATACCATGATCTCAATAAGGAAATTATATTTCCAACCACAATTAAGTGGTCAAATATATTATGTACCCTCCTCAGCAGGAATATAGCTGTAAAAATACACCTAATCATTTTCTTAGTAATGTATCCCCTTTATCTGAGGAACTTGTATTTAGATATATGCGTTTAAATATCTGTATTAACTACTGAAGGCACATGATGAGAACCTGATACACACAGTGCAATCGTTCGTTTAGATACAGGAGCAAATGCAATTCCACTACATTGTCAAAATATACCTGGTAGTTGTAGGCACAGGGTTCTATCTGCATGCATGGCATACAGTTTCTTTAGTTCTGAGTCCCTTAACCAGCACACTGCAGCTGTCCCCTGTTTCGAATCTTCCGGTTCCGTCAACCAGGCCTTTTACACCCTGGTTAGAATGTCTGCCTTATTCCTTTCTGAAGGCACAAAGACTTTGCTCAGCTTCAAACCAAATTCAGAAGCTAGCTCTCCCCAAACCCCTAGGCAGCGCTTTACTAACATCTCCGCAGCCCCTTTGGTTCAAACCTTCTTTTTGTCAGTGATCACTGATCCTACCCAACCAAGCACGGTGGCCGAATCAGTTCGGATTTCAATGGAGTGCAGTCCCATTTCAGGGTCAAATTCACCCCCTTCAGAACTGCGTCCAACTCAGCCACATCGACATGGCTGTAATCGTCTGCTTTTCGAAGCCAGGCCACATCCTCCACTTCGACGCCTCCAATTCCCAGAACAATCCTATCATTGTGCTTCTAGCATTGCACCATACGGTCCCATTCTCTAATTTGGGCACATACTGGGTCTTCTGCTCTTGTTCTCTCTAGGATCTCCTGCATCATCACTATCATCTTCTCTCCCACTTTGTTTTCCCAATTTGCTCCTTCTACTCTTCTCTTGACGTAGCTGCAAGCTGTTCGTTGCCACCCTGCGACTGAGTAGTGACCCACTAGTCTCCCACATATCTAGAATACTTCTCTCCTGTTGACACTGGTACCCAGTTCCGGGATCTCGTTTCCTTTCCAGAACACCAATGAGCCTGTTTAATCTCTTTGAAGCTTGACTCCCAGTGTAGCTCCTCCAACCATTAGCTTTGGTGGCTTTGCAATCAACCCGAACTTCTTGAGATGACTTAGAACCTCTGTGGCAGACACTACTGTCTCATCTACCAAGATATCGTCTATTTAGGAATTGGTGGCCCTTCTTATCCTGTCCATCTTTCCCAAGATATACTTGAGCTCTGTTGCTGAAATCCAGCCTAGTCAAACAGTATGTCTAGCCCTTATATCATTCAAGATGATACTGTCACAGTTTCTCGCTTACATGGAACTGCAAATATGCTGACTTCAAGTCGACAATCGTCGCCGCCCTCGTCATCTGTCTCTATTTGCACAGCGTCTCACCACAGACATCAGTCGCCTCACCACAGACATCAGTCGCCTCACCACCCGAGTGGCACAATACATGGACACTTATCTCCCAAAAGTCCGACTAGGCTTTGCCCTTTGTTGGCTGCACCACTGCCATTAGTGGTTGCGCTCCGCTCACCATCTCCTCCTTCCATGGGATAAGGACACCCTCCTTAATCCACCTCTCTACATCTTCAAACTCATCCCTGGTATGTCCTTTCATGGTATGTTGATAGCAGCACAGCTTGTTCTTCAGCATCAGGGGCTCCCTTTTCCAGCGCCACTCTACCATCCACTACTGACCATCGAACATCACTCGAAAATCTTTGTCCTCAACAGTGTAAGCAGTATAGTATCTCGCAGAGCTCTGCTCCCTCTCATGTGGCAGATTCATGGTGCATGACGCTGCTGCACCACCAAACGAAACCACGTCTCCACCAACACTGACACCTCCAAGGTGGTTGATCACGTCCAGCCCCATCACCACATCAATTCTGTCTACCACATGGTCAATCATGATCCCCTGCAGCCTTATTGTTGTGCTCCACGCCGCTATCTCCACGTCGCTGTTATCCTTACATCCAATTTCGCTGCATCGACCGCCCAAACACTACACGCCCCCTTCAATTGTTTTTTGTCCACGCGCGAGACGTGGTACAGCTCATATATATGAGGGCTTTGAACGTCTTTCCCCCAACCAAGACTTCAACTACAGGCAGTGACTGCACAAGTGCCTCTACTCACTCGCGGGGTAAGTTTGAGAGGTAGCAACTTCCCTGTAACCTTTTCCCTGGATGCAATTTTGAGCGATATGTCCAGCCTGTGCCTGCACCGATAGCAAACGGGTCTGGGCTTTGTCTCTGCACAGTCCCTCACCATGTGCGGTCCCTGGCACTTGAAGCACCGGCTCATGAACAGTCGCTGTCGCTCCACGGCAGTTTTCTTCTCCCCGTTCTTTACCGGTCGCTGCACTACATCGTGGGCTTCCACAACTGCCATCGCCACTGACTTCCGTTTGGTGTTTTGTGTCGATACGCGGGCTTGAGCAATGAGCTCGCTCATCGCCATTTTTTCGCTGTCTGATATGTCGTCGGGAAAGTCGCACTGGTATGTCGTTGGGAAAGCCATATATGAAGGCCTGTCGTGCTGCCCTCTCTAGACCCTCTCCGGTAAAACCAGACAGCGTGGCAAGTCTCTGAACCTCTGCGGTATACTCAAGGTACAACACCAGCACGCTTCTCTTAGGTACGGGTTATGAGACCTGCTACATCGTCGATGCCTTGTAGCCTGGTGCCTGGTCACTACTTTGATCTTATGTATCCAGGCCACTACATCTCCTTCGCCATAGAAGGAGGTAACAACAATGGAGAAATATACTTATATATGAATGCCGAAATAGCTTGTTGTACGAAGGAATTTTAATGCAGAGAAATAAGATACAATCCACCTACTTTCTCATCGTCAGCTGTCCAGCTGTACCAAGTCCAAAACTCGCACCCTACCTGTCGCACCTAATGTAAGCAGCTGCTGTTACTAACCCGCTAGCTCACTCTGCTCATGTCTGTTTGCGATGAGTGTCCCAATCCGAAAGAGGATGACCGTGGTCTTTCTTCCCTCACTTCTTCTCTCGCCCTTCCTGTTCTGGTCAGCCCCCCCCTCGACCACTGACGTCACAGCCCTTTCCTTCTGGCTCATCTCATTCCCACGGTATTCCATTTTCTTTATTTCCTCCATTCTCTTTGCTCACTTTAATTCCTCTCACATTACTTTGTGGTGCGTCTAACACGGATTTGTTGCACGCTAGTAGATCATTTACATATATAGGGTAACAAGATATTCCGCTTGTTACAGGATGTGACATTATAGGTACACTGTGTACCTTCTCACTGCATAGGCCAGATGCATTCAAGCAAATTAGCTTCCTTCTTATACAGAATTTAATAGTAAAGTTATAATTAACACCTACCTGAATCTCAGCTATAACTGGTAGGTTATAACTAGTTAATAAATTGACAGAACATTCTAACCATCAGCTGGTCCGATTTCTGTATTCAAATCTTTACATGTCTCTTATTTCGTTAAATGCAATGTTTATACTTATCTTCGTTATTTCAGGAAAGGGCATTCATGCTTGGGTTGTAATCAATTGAACAAACTCATCGCCAAAGTCAGGTGACGGGCCAGTTCCGGAAAATTACCATTAACTATTAGTGGTTCAGTTACATATCTCATATCTTAAGAGAAATTTTAAACTAACCTCACAGAGAAACAAAGCTACGTCACATATACTGTGACGTATTTGATTCTCAAGCTTCCATTTAAGCCACCATTTAAGCTCATCTTGGAGAAATTAAGAACCCTCCGCACCCGCATGGTCTCTAAAACTTGGCAGTCATTAATTTTTAACAATTGCAGAACTATGTGAGAGACTAGGTCGCTAAGATGCGACAAAAGAAAGTGACGTTCAAGAAATAAACAAGTGTTTTGTGTTCTCTTAAACAGCTAAAATGAATCTTCTAAGATTTAACTACGATCATAAAGAAGTAACTTGCTTCAACAAATAATAGTTGATGGCTTATTTGTTTGTCAAAGCAGAACAGCTTGTGGGAATTATTTTCAGTAGCGCTGATAGTTTCGTTTTTTTGTTTGTTTGTTTGTTTGTGGGTGTGTGTTTATGAGAAAACTTAATTGAAGAGTATATTAAAACCAAATGTACAATAAATAGTACTAATTATATTGTTTCCTGTATTTGACCTCTGAGTCATAGTGCTCTGAAAAGGGGTTAAAATGCAGTTTAGAGGTTTAAAAAATGAAATCGACCAGAAGCGAAGATAGTGACATACCATAGAGAACTGGTGAAATCATTTTGTAGGGCACTGCCCAAGGATTTATAACAGACGAACTGTGGACAGGAACTTTGCTGCAGGATAGTTAGGGGACTGGTTTGTGGCAAAGTTGACTTCCAGTTAAGCCGGTTTACTACAAAACAGGAGTTGACTGGCGGCTGTCATCCTCGTGTATTTAACTGAATACATCTTTCACTAACACATTATGGGTCTCCGTTAATTTTTTTTTTTTTTTTGCATAGCTTAACTAAAGCTACAACTAGTGACCCCACAGAAGAACAACAGCTTACGCTTCACACATCAAAGTAAAAAGAAACATGGCAAGCACAACAGAAACACAACAGCGCTGAAGCCACCACAATTCTGGCCACAGAGGGCTGAGCCATGGTTCATGCAGGTGGAAACGCAATTTAACACATGTAAAATAACTTCAGACCTAATGAAATATTCATACATAGTAGCGGCACGAGATGAGGACATGGCAATGAGGGCGCTGGACATTGGTGAAGTCACTGCCCTTAATTGAGGCGGTACTGGCAACGACCTCGCTTGAATGTTTTTTTCACGTGCCACCGGCACAAGTGCCAGTAACGATCACGCTCGAATGGTGCCTTTTACGTGCCACCGGTACGGAAGCCAGTTAGCCGCTCTGGCAACGATCATGCTCGGATGATGCTCTTAGCGCCCCACTAGCATGGATGCCAGTCATCAAATTTGATTTCGATTTCACTTACGATCACGCTCGAATGGTGTCTTTTACGTGCCACCGGCACAGAAGCCAGATAGCTGCTCTGTCAACAATCACACTCGGATGGTGCTCTTAGCGTCCCACTAGCACGGATGCCAGTCATCGAATTTGATTTCGATTTCACTTGCCTCAACAGGTCTACGCAAGCAGAGTTTAGTGTCCAAAGAAGGAAAGGTAAACATCAGCGGACTGGTTACGCCCATAGCATAGGCCATGAGATTATGGTCTCATTTGGCTTGCCGGGTTTTCTCAAACACAGCATATTTCCAAAAGGCTCGGTCACTAGTCATTGCCTCGGTGAGGCCTAATATTCGAAGGTCGTGCTTCACCACTTCATCCCAGGTCTTCCTGGGTCTACTTTCTCCACTGATTCCTTCAACTGCTATGGTGTGGCCCTTTTTACACAGCTATCCTCATCCATTCTCGCCATATGACCATACCAGCGCAGTCGTCTCTCTTGCACATCACATCTGATGCTTCTTAGGTCCAACTTTTCTCTCAAGGTACTTACACTCTGTCGAGTATGCACTTTGTCGAGTACTTACACTCTGTCGAGTATGCCCGCTGACATTATACATCCATCGGATCATATTGGCTTCATTCCTTGCGAGCTTACTTTTATTCTTTTATTTGTTTCAGTCATTTGTCTGTGGTCATGCTGGAGCACCGCCTTTTGACGAACAAATCGACCCCAGGACCTATTCTTTGTAAGCCTAGCACTTATTCTATCAGTTATATAAGTTTTTCTCAAAAATACTAAGAGTAAAATATGTTTTGTATGACACATTCTACCAGTGTCCGAAGTTTGAAAGTGTTTAGTTACAAAAAATTATCTTTTAAATCTGTAGGCCAAAAGGTAAAGATCCACAGACGCTAAACAATGATGATGATGATGATGATGATAATGATTGTTTACAGAACAAAACTAGCGACGGTCAATGAATTGAGGACAGCTATTGAACAAAATTGCACACAAATATTGAATGAAATGTTTCTTTATGTTTGTGATTCTATTGTTTGCATTCACAATAGTTACTGGAGCAAAACAGTCATTGATATTCACAAAAAAAAAATCTGTCAGTAATTCTATCAAATCTTGAAAGTAAAATTTATTTTAATAAACATAGGCGCAGGAGTGGCCGTGTGGTAAGTAGCTTGCTTACCAGCCACTTGGTTCCGGGTTCATTCCTACTGCGTGGTACCTTGGGAAAGTGTCTTCTACTATAGCCTCGGGCCGACCAAAGCCTTATGAGTGGATTGGGTAGACGGAAACTGAAAGAAGCCCATCGTATATATGTATATATATATGCATGTGTGTGTTTGTGTGTCTGTGTTTGTCCCCCCAACATCGCTTTACAACCGATGCTGGGTATGTTTACGTCCCCGCAACTTGTCTTTTTCTTTCTCTCGCTGTTCATATGTAACCATCGTTCATCTTTCTTTATAGACAGCCAACAACTGGGGAAGAGTCGATCTTTATGTTACTTGTCCTGTTTTCCTTTTTCCTCTTGTTGTTTGCGTATTTAACTTGTTTGTTTTCGTACTTCATGTTGTTTATATAGTTAGTGACATCCTGTACCCATATATGCATATATATATATATATATATATATATATATATATATATATATACATGTATATGTAATATTATAGAATAATAATATAAACATATATATATATATATGTTTATATTATTATTCTATAATATTACATATACATGTATGTATGTATGTGTGTGTGTATATGTGTATATATATATATATATATATATGATATATATATATATATATATATATTATATATATATATATATGAGAGACCAAAGCGTGCGTACGTTGCTATATTTTAGATATAAAAAAATACAAAAATGGGACAAGAACGCAAAATATCCAGACAGACGATACAAAAAAAACAAGTACGGGTCATTATCTCAAGTATAACCAGCCGAAATTGCAAGATAATCTGGAACTCAACTGAGGATAGAAAACTCCAAATGATCCGTTCTTGTTTTCTTTGTATTGCCTGTCTGAATGTTTTGTGTCCTTGTCCTATTTTGTATTATATATATATATATATGTATATATATATATATATATATTAATATATATATATATATATATTATATAGACAGATATACAGGCAAACAGAACACATACACACACATACATATGCACTTGTAAAAATATATATGAACCTTAACAAATATTTAATTAATCATTCAGGTAACACTTGGTAACATTTTATACACATCCTGTTATACTTTCCATAACTACGTCTTTTCAATAAAACATGTAGTAAGTTATTTATCTATATAATGGACATACTGTGATATGACAGACCAGGTAAACAAGTCAAGGAAATTTTTGTGTTCCCATTATGTATGTATGTACATACACATACATATATATATATATACATACACAAACATATTTCTACAAACATACATACATACATACACACACATACACACACATACACACACATATACATACATACATACATACATACATACATACATACATACATACATACATACATACATACATACATACATGCATACATACATGCATACATACATACATACATACATACATACATGCATACATACATGCATACAACATACATGCATACATGCATACATACATACATACATACATACATACATACATACATACATACATACATACATACATACATACATATATGGCTTATGAGTTTAAATTGGATTTCATATATTTACTACCTGTTGAAAAAAATAGTACACAAGCCTTCTTTAAATTACATCCTACTATCATAAATATGGCAAGAACATTAGATAATATAAAATCACAACTCTAGGAAAACTAGGTGGGGGTAGTGGCAGTGAATAGGGAGTCTTTTGTGGCAGCTGTAGTAGTGATGGTGGTGGTGGTGGTGGTGGTGATGTTGGTAATGTGTCTGCTTTAGTAGTATGGTAAACATAGTTTATCAATAGTAACTTGAATAATTCTACTCTCTCTTAAAGTGCTGTTGGTTCAAATTTTCAAATTTCCTTTTCTACTCAACTGAATCTATTGGCACTTATTAAATCCTGCTCTGTATTCACTGGTAGAGAATCTATACCAAATTATACTATGTCTAAATATATGGAATTGACACAGTTAAAAGGAACTCCATCAGAGCTAACCTACATAGAGTGGCCAGTTGGCATGTGCCAACAGATGTAAGGGATCACTTCCTGCCAATTTTTTTTTTTGTTAAAATGTCCCAAGCAAGGTGAGAAGCCACTTAGTATAAGGGAGTATGTAAAAGGAGAAGTTAAAATGAATGGAATGATTTTAATGTAGACTTGAAAAAGTTCATGCTATAAGAAGGAGGAAAACAATGAGATGGAAGAGAATACTGTAGTCTGGTAGTTCAATGAAAAAATCTATGACCATAGAAAGATTTCCTTCTTCATGGAAGCACTAGAGCATTTGGATGAAGATGCTGTGAGTTCTGAGTCAAGCGAGATGGCACAATGTGATCTGGAAGTAAGAGAGAAAGTTCATGAGAGCACTTTCTGATAGGAAAGACTTAGACTGGCAATTTCATACCAATGTGACAAGGATTGCAGAGTTGAAGCAAGAGAGGGACCAATGAAATTAGTGACTCACTTCTGAACCTGGTCAAGAAGATCCAAGCAGTAAGATGATGCACCTGCCCAAATATGACAAGGATGAATTGTGGACATGTAAAGATACAAAATGGCATTGGATGTAAGATAGTCTTTGACCTTTAAAATAATCCAATCTTATGGAAAGCAGACCTACCAATTGATTGTGTATAAGAAGCTTAAGAAAGATCCAGTGAAAAAGTAAGACCAAGCAATTTTAAAGAAGACCTTTCTTCAAGTGGTTTGACTGTCTCACCATGTTATACCACACCTCAGACCTATAACTCATGCAAATGGGAGGAAGATATGGATCCTGCTTCCTGCTGAAAGACACGAGTTTGGTCTTGCCAGGGTTGAAAGTTATTAACCACTTCTTGCTCCATTTCTTAATGGTCTGCAGTTCCACCTCAAAATTAACAACAAATTCTAAACATTTTAAAGGAAAGGGATTGCCAGGAAAAACAGAATAAAGAGTAGTTCATCACCATGAACATTAAAGAAAGACTCTTTACTGAAGGATTACTTTTTCTTTTCATAAATCACTTAAGTTCTTTTATTTTGTTCTGTACTTTATAAGAACACCATGTACAACACATGCAAAAGTATATATATCTGTATCCCATACATAAATCATATGTATTTAGCACTGATTACTAGAATAGTTGGTGAGTAGTTAGAAATGAAGTCTATATTTCACATTTGGCCTGAGCTTATTTTTGGTGAAAATGAGGCCTAAATTTCACATTTGACTAGGCTTCTTATCAATGGAAACAAGGTCTACATTTTGCATCTGACCTGAGCCTAATATCATTTGAAATGTCATCTGCTTTGGACCCTCTTTTACTCTTTTACTTGTTTCGAGCAAATCGACCCCAGGACTTATTCTTTGTAAGCCTAGTACTTATTCTATCGGTCTCTTTTGCCAAACCATTAAGTTACGGGGACGTAAACACAGTAGCATCAGTTGTCAAGCGATGTTGGGGGCACAAACACAGACACGCAAACGTATACACACACACACACACACATATATATATATATATATATAATATATATATATATATATATATATACGACAGGCTTCTTTCAGTTTCCATCTACCAAATCCACTCACAGACACACAAACATATACACACACATACACACACACATACATATACACACACACATACATATATATATATATATATATATATATTATATATATATATATATATATGTATGTATGTATGTATGTATGTATGTATATGTATGTGTATATATATATATATACAATGGGCTTCTTTCAGTTTCCGTCTACCAAATCCACTCACAATGCTTTGGTCGGCCCAAGGCTATAATAGAAGACACTTGCCCAAGGTGCCACACAGTGGGACTTAACCTGCAACCATGTGATTGGTAAGCAAGCTACTTACCATACAGCCACTCCTACGCCTGGTTCAAAGAATATAATTTAATATTTCTAATTCTTTTGTATTTTTTATCTTTACAAGTTTTTAAATAAATAATGGAAATTTTTCCTCTTTTCATCTTTCATCCCAAAAATAACTTTTACCCAAGTTCAATAAGATGCTCTGTACTGAATTATCTAGCACTGAATTGTTGGCACTGAATTATCAGTACTGAATTGTCAGGCGTTGAATTGTCCCATCATGCTGTCACACAGTGTGAGTGATTCCAAAGCCATATATTTGGGATGCAAACTTCTTACTACACAGTCATGTTTATGCCACAGTGTTTTTTAACCTATTATCTCACCACTCCATAATTGAACTCATTACTGCAAGCTAACAATATAGTTGTCTGCTCTACACTGTACTTGATGTCTGAAAAGTTGAGTTGTATGTACCCGGCATGTATATCCTATGTTCAAATGGATACTCCTGTCAGTGAAAGCTTTACTGAGTCACTTATAATACATAGCTCTGTTGATAACAGATATACATAAAGGTACACAGATAAACAGATTAGTATTTCATAGAGGAAGATATTATACTACAAAATGACAACAAGGAGTTTGCAATAATGGATTCCGAATGTAAAAGAATATATAATTTAGTGCTGTGTACAATTGAGGAATAAAAAAGAAGCAAAACTATTAAAAGCAAAATGAAAAAAAAAAAATGATTGTTGTGCAAAATCATTAAGACAATAGAATTGGAGAATTGGAAAGGTAATGTTCTTAAGTTGATTACATATATTGGTACAAGGTCATGATTTTTCATTAATTGATTATTCAATTTATTGTAATATTTAGTCAGGAATGAGGAGCAGTATTTATTGTTTGTTCCTTCTCGAGCCATAAGGGCCGGTTTCCCGGTTTCCTTGGCATATAAGTTCCCCACCTGGACGGGACACCGGTCCGTCGCAGGTGAGCTGCAAAATGCAGAAGGAAAGAGTGAGAGAAAGTTGTAGCAAAAGAGTTAGCAGAAGTTCGCCATTACCTTCTGCTCAAGCTGCATGGAGCTTAGGTGTTTTGCTCATAAACACACACATCACCCGGTCTGAGATTCGAACCCGCGATCCCTCAACTGTGAGTCCCCTGCTCTAACCACTAGGCCATGTGCCTCCACAGTAGTATTTATGACCCTTTACAGGGCCTCTGAGATTGATGGGAGGGAGTATCTTCAAACTGGAGACCTGTTTTGAATTCTTAAAATAGAGTGAACTCTGCTAAAGGGACCCTAGGACCATGTGGTAGTGTTAAACCAGATGATGAATTAAATCTGTTACAAAAGTTGGCTGTAGAGGATTCAAACCTACAATGCAAAGAACCAATTATGACAAGGCATCTAGTCTAGTACTCTAAAAGTTCCACTAGTTCACTGCTCTAACCTAGACCAAGAATGCCCCTGGTTCTATGAAACGAACTTTCAGTTTTAAAATGATCTAAATTAAAACCATCCATCAAAATTTAATGTTACTTTATGTCTCAAACATTGGCTTAATAATGACAAAGCTATTTTACTAAATTCATCATTATTTTCAAAATCAATTGAAATATAGTTGGTCTATTTTAACAGAAATATAGTAACATATGTGAGTGGATTTGGTAGATGGAAACTGAAAGAAGCCTGTCATATATATATATATATATATGTTTGTGTGTCTGTGTTTGTTCCCCCCTAGCATTGATTGATAACCAATGTTGGTGTGTTTATGTCCCCCTCACATAGTGGTTCAGCAAAAGAGACTGATAGAAAGTTGACTTCTGCAAGATTTGAACTCAGAATCCAAGATACAGGAATAACTACAAGGCATTTTATTCAATGCTCTAACCATTAGCGTACCTAGAGTGTGTGCTACTTGGGGTGGCCATTTGGTTTGCACCCCTGGACCTCCACAAAAAAAAGAAAAACATTCCCTACAGCAGACCCAAAAGTGGTACTGAACCCATAAAAGTGCCGCTCAGTATAGATCACCCCTTCTTCCCCACCCCACTAGCTACGCTAGTGGCTCTACCAACTCTGACTATTCACATAACGGAAGAGTATAGAGGATTGAACCAATCCTAGTATTTGAAAGGTATTTGGTTTCATTGACACTTAAAATAAAATGACAAATTTGATCTCAGTGAGATTAGAAATAAGGCTAATCCACATTCCTAACATTAAATGGCTTTCAGAATATTCCTGTAATTTGTCTGGAATTACTAGTATGCTGATTAAGATATGGTGGATACTTGTATGTGTTTTGACTAATTTAACATAAAATGGGTTGTGGCTGTGTATATATTTGTGTGTGTGTCTGTATTTGTCCCCCTACCATCACTTGACAACTGATGCTGGTGTGTTTAGGTCCCCTGTAACTTAGTGGTTCGGCAAAAGACCCAAAAGAATAAGTACTAGGCTTATAAAGAATAAGTCCTGGGATGAATTTCTTCAAATAAAACCCTTTAAGGTGGTGATCCAGCATGGCTGTAATCAAATGACTGAAACAAGTAAAAGAATATAGAAATATATATATATATATATCGTTGCTATTATGTTAAACTGTCATATGTCCAAATTTGGTCAAATGCGTTTCTTTCAATATATATTTTTGCTTGCAATAGCTTGTTCTTTTGGTCAAACTATCATATCTTCAGCTGCTTCAGGCGCAGGAGTGGCTGTGTGGTAAGTAGCTTGCTTACCAACCACATGGTTCCGGATTCAGTCCCACTGCGTGACACCTTGCGCAAGTGTCTTCTATTATAGCCTGAGGCTGACCAAAGCCTTGTGAGTGGATTTGGTAGAGAGGAAACTGAAAGAAGCCCGTCATATATATATATATATATGTATGTATGTATGTATATGTTTGTTGGTCTGTGTTTGCCCCCCTCCCAACATGGCTTGACAACTGATGCTGGTGTTTTTACGTCCCCGTCACTTAGCAGTTAGGCAAAAGGGACCGATAGAATAAGTACTAGGCTTACAAAGAATAAGTCCTGGGGTTGATTTGCTCGACTAAAGGCGGTGCTCCAGCATGGCCACAGTCAAATGACTGAAACAAGTAAAAGGGTAAAAGAGTAAAGAGAGTAATGAAAGAGAGTGAGTAAAGTACATTTGAAGTGAAGTATGAACCATTAACAATTGGCCTTTTAATTCACACTTTATTGATTTGCCAGCAGTGATATTTGTGAGAGCTTTGTAATTTAGTAGTCACCTGGTATGTAATGGAATATACTAAGATACTGAAAACTTATCAGAGTATGGCTACACTTGTTTGATTACATACCTCAGCATTATTGCCCTCCAAAAATTATGTGAAGTAGTATTTCTCAACCATTTTTTTAACCTATGGATCTTTTTGATTCCTATTTTACTCAGATGGACCCTACTAGGCATTCAATGTTAAAAAAAATCATATTACATTTTTATAATTAAATATTATTAAGAGCTGTATGAACAAAAAGTTAAAATATTTAGTGTATTGTAGAAGTATAACCAATTTATCAAATTCGATGACTGGCATCTGTGCTAGCGGTGTGCAAAGAGCACCATACAAGTGTGATCATTGACAGAGCAGCTAACCGGCTTCCGTGCCAGTGGCACATAAAAGGCATCATTCGAGTGTGATCGTTACCAGCGTCACCTTACTGGCACTTGTGCTTGTCCTAGTAGGGTGCCAAGAGCACCATCCGAGCATGATCATTGCCAGAGCAGCTTCCACGCCAGTGGCACATAAAAGGGCACCATTCAAGCGTGATCGTTACCAGCGTCACCTTACTAGCACCTGTGCCGGTGGCATGTGTAAAAAGATTCGAGCGAGGTCATTGCCAGTACCGCCTGACTGGCCCCCATACCAGTGGCACGTAAAAAGCATCCACTACACTCTCGGAGTGGTTGGCATTAGGAAGGGCATCCCGCTGTAGAAACTCTGCCTGATCAAGACTGGAGTCTGGTGCAGCCATCTGGTTTGCCAGCCCTCAGTCAAAATCGTCCAACCCATGCTAGCATGGAAGGCAGATGTTAAACGATGATGATGATGATGATGATGATGAATTTTATGAACAAAATTTTGTATGGATCCCCTCTCTCCCCAGGGCCATATGGATTCCGATTAAAAACCACATATGTAATGTAAGGTTACCCAACATGTGTAAACTAACCTTCAGGAGGTGAATTTTACCCACTGACAGGGTTAATTTGCTGAATCTATATTTGTAAATATTTTTCAATTATATATTTTAAACACAAGAAGTTGAGAAGAAAATTTGAAGTGGGTTTACTTTTTAAAAAAATACTAATATTTTTTTTTCTACCACTTTGGATTTAATAATCTCTATTATATACTTCTTAATAACTGTGTTGCTAATGGATTAATCTAATTCAGAAGCCTGTGTTTGGTTTTGGTATCTATTCATCATTAATCATCAATAAAATGACATTGTCATGTGCTATTTTTATTTGAACAGAAAATAATGTTCAAAAACAGTATTTTAAATTTCCTCTTTGTCATTGTTTTTCCTTTGTCTTTTAATCCAGAAGGGAGGGGCAGTGTTCATGACCTTCTGAGACTGATGGGTAGGAGGAAGTTATTACCAAAGCAGAGCCCTGATCTGAATGCTTAAAACAGAGTAGACTCTGCTGTAGGCATCCAGAATACCAGATGGTGGTTAAATCAGGTGATGGGTTATGTCTACCATCCACGAAGGTCATTGGATATGAACTCAGAACTCAGAACACAAAGAATTGGAACAAATACTGCAAGGCAAGCAGCTCTTATAGTTCTTGGATCAGTACATTTTGAAACATAAACTCAAATTACTGAACAAAACAAATTTATTTCTGAAAAGTTGTTGGATGGGTAAATAGAATGTAAATAGTTGAGAACCCCTGGTTTTAAGTGTGGTCTTCAGTTGTTTTGGTCCTACATCAGCTCTTATTGGCCAAATGTATTCTGACCAAAACCATTCCAAATATGACCATTCTACTTTTTCTCCAGACATGTTATATCTAAAAATAAATTATTTAATGACAGAGTTTAATTCAAAAGATTGTGTTCGGTTCTGGTATCTGTTCATTGTTAGTTCATAAGTAAATGAAATAACATTCTTTTACTGGTTTCAGTCATTAGACTGTGGCCATGCTGGGGTACCACCTTGAAAGATTTCAGTCAAATGAATTGATTCCAGCGTTTTTTTTTTTAAAGCCTGGTACTTATTCTATCAATCTCTTTGCCAAACTGCTAGGTTACAGAGACAATAGGTGGTGGGGACAAACACACACACACACACACACACACACACACACACACACACACACACACACACACACACACACACACACACACACACACACACACACACACACACACATACATGATGAGCTTCTTTCAGTTTCTGTCTACCAAATCCTTTTTTGGACAGCCCAAGGCCATAGTAGAAGACACTTGCTGAAGATGCAACTCAGTAGAATTGAACCTGGAACCATATGGTTGGGAAGCAAGCTTTTTAGCACTCAGCAGGTCCTGTGCCTATAATGCATTATTTTTTATTGTTATTTTCATGTGAACTTATTATCTTTTTATGAAAGATGCTATGGAATAATTTCTAACATCTTATTAAAGATGCTATGATATATGAGAGGGATTTGACTTCTAATTCTAGCATGTTGAGCAGCCATGTAGCACCTGCTGTCATTGGATCAGTAACACAGTATGAATCATAATCTAATGATCACAAGATGACTTATTGTCTACATTAGACATCATATCTAAACACACTGATTTGTGGGTCACATCCTCCTGTCATTTGATACTTGTCCAAATTGTGTTAAACCTTTAGTGCTCAGATTATTCTATTAAATGTAATGCTTATTTCTTCACATTGTTTTGAATTAATCATGAATTATCTCATAGCTTCTAAATTCTAATGATGCAGTAATTTATTTTTAGATTGATATTGTAGGGTAGATGTAAGGGGTCAGATTTGGCCAGTTTGAACATAAAACAAGTAAAATATTTTGGTTGGATACAGCTGGTTTATATATAAAAGGGTTAACATGTACTGAGGCTCTTCTTGATAGCATAAAAAAACCCCAATATAATTAGGTAACTGTCTCTCAACCTGTTAAAAAAAAGCAGCCAAATTTCCCTGAAATCACAACCTATAGTCTGAAAAAAAATACAGTAAACATATTGGATAATGTAGTCCTAGGTATATTGCATCTGAGAACTAAAGACATGATTGTTATGGCTGAAATGCCTTTCATCATAAGATTGCTTGGTCATGGATGATGTGGAGTTAATCCTAACAATAAGCTGGTGGTAGACTTAATCTACAACATGGTTTAATACCATGCAGATCTGACCTTTGTAGGCCTGGAGGCCTTTAGTGGAGTCCACTCGGTTTAAGTATTCAGATTTGGTCTTTTATCTAAGGTTTCTTCCTTCTTTCCCTTCATCAGTCTTGGAAGCCCTGCAATAAATAAATAAATAAATAAATAAATAAAAGGGAAATTGGGAGACTTTATTTTGTAATAAAGGATGTTCCAATTTATTTATACTAACCATATAATTGCTCCAACATTTATAATTGTTCTACCAAAAAATTGTAAAGTACATTGAACTGGAATGACACAGTTTTTTTTTTATTTTTGTAGTTGTGTATTTAACCCTTTAGCATTCGGGTTTCTCTGTCAGTTGTAATATTCATTCATTCACATTGTTTTGAATTAATCAAGCATTATCTCACAACATTGAGATTTTGATGATCTGATTGTCTATGATTTGAATGGCATTGTCAGGTAGGTGTGAGAAGCCAGATCTGGCTACTTTGAACATAAAACAGATAGAACATTTTGGGCCAGATATGGCTGGAAAGAGGAGCCAGCTCATAATCACATCAGCAGTGAGGAACATGGCTGGTGCTGAAGTAGGAGGAGAGGGTTTTGTGTGTAATGCAAGAGCCAATCTGTTAGTGAGGCAAATCATACTTGTCTCCCTGTAAGTGTTGAGGGTGACCTTCAATGGAAACTCAAGGTTGACAGTCCTCTCAGCCTATAGTCCAACACAGGGGAACAGTGATGTGTATGCAGAGGAGTTCCACACCAGCTCATAACATCCTGCTTGTTCTGGGTGACCTCAATGCACATTTGAATAAGGAGAGCAGTGAAGATCCTTACTGGTACTTCCATAACAAAACCAACCAAAATAGGAGACTACTGAGGGACACCCTGCAGGAGATAAACTTGATGGCAACCAGCCCAAGGTTTAGGAAGAATCTGGAGAAAATATGATCCTATGTTTCTGATATGCATCAGTCCAAGTCCCATATTGGTTTTATTCTGGCGAGGAAGAAGTGGTAGAATAGTGTTCTGAAACCAGAACCATACAACTATTTCAGTACACTGAGCAGTATCCACCGGCTTGTTTTGAGTAAGGTCCCAGTGAGCTTAAGAAAGAGTAAGGCTCAGCCTTGGAGAACAATCTATGACTGGGGAGCTTTCAAGGAAGATGATAAGCTATAGGAGAAGTACACAATAGAAGTAAGGAACAGGTTTAGTGCTCTGTGTGGAGAGACAGAAGCCCCTGTATGGAGTGGCAGAAGCAAGTGAGGTCCTGGTGACAAGGAGAGAGAAGAAGAGGAAGAACGTCTGCTTGGCAAACTCAAAAGTGCAGCTAGAGAACACCTGAAAGCTGCCAAGGACCAATTCCTTGCCGAGGAAGAGCAGAAGGAGATTGTGGAGATATTGCTAGTTGGTGCCCTGCTATCAGTACTGAATTGTGTCTGTGACCAGGACATTCAACTCTGAAATCTACTTAGTTTTGACCCACTTGTGATTATATTTGCGATGAAAATGCCCTGCTCATATGTTTCATTAATTCTGAAAGTAATCAAGAATTTAGAAAGATTCAGTAAATTAATTAACTTTGACATTATTAAGCTGGTTTTTGGAATATAACATGCTGTGTGTTTTGGCATACAGGTCAATGTATTACATGAGGCACATTCAAAAACTATCTGACTTTATTTTTTACACCAAAACTAATGCCATGTCAGTAAAATCCTTTGTGTGGAAGGTGAAGCCAATCTCCTGCCCATGTGTAAAAATTTTTACAGTGGTAGGCCACATCAATTCCCATCTGCTACACCTAGAGAACAGACATGTAGTGCACACTTGTTGGATTTTCATTTTCATCAGACAAAGATACTGCATCAAGTTTTGCCAAAAACTTGGTGATACTCACGATAAAAGCATCCAGAAGATTAAGCAGACCTCTGGCAAGATGATGCCATGGGCAAAACTTAGATCAAGGAGTTGTATAATCACTTCAAACATGGCTGCACCTTAGTGGAGAGTGAGGCATGCTGAGGGAGGCTTAGGGAGAGTGAGGCATGCAGTGGAGAGTGAGGCATCCAGTGGAGAGTGAGGCATGCTTAGGGAGCCGACCAAGGTTTAGTGAATAGCCATGGAAGAACATTGTATAACAGTCCAGGAAATTGTTTATGAAGTGGGAATAAGCACAGATCTAGGAATTCTATTTTAACAGAGGATTTGCACATGCAGAGAGTGTCAGTGAAATTTATTCCCAAGGTACTGGTAGAGCAGCAGAAACAACTCAGTATGGAATCACTCGGGACATGCTGGATTGTGCAAACCACAAACTAGACTTCATGAAGACCATCATCACTGGTGATGAGGGATGGGTTTATGGTCTCTGCTCAATGGTTTCTGCAAGATGACCATATGTATATGGTCATCTTGCATGAAAAATGACAATCCAACAAGCATGCACTGCATGTCTGTACTCTAGACATAGCAGCCAGAAACTGACACAGCATACTGGCATGAAAATTTTCACACATGCACAAGAAGGGTGGCATCACTTCCCACCCTTAAGATTTTGCTCATGTGGTATTAGTTTTGGCAGAGTTGGCAGAATCGGTAGCACGCCGGGCGAAATGCTTAGCGCTATTTCGTCTGCCGGTACGTTCTGAGTTCAAATTCTGCCGAGGTCGGCTTAGCCTTTCATCCCTTCAGGGTCGATAAATTAAGCACCTGTTACGCACTGAGGTCGATGTAATCGACTTAATCCGTTTGTCTGTCCTTGTTTGTCCCCTCTGTGTTTAACCCCCTGTGGGTAGTAAAGAAATAAGTATTAGTTTTGGCAGGGAAAAAATAAAGTTGGATATTTTTTGAATGCACCTTGTATAATGTAAATATGTCATGTAAACATTCAAACACCATCACTATCTTTCCAAATCTTGCTGCATTTCATATGGAACTGCAGGTCCTCCAACATCATCTTGTTGTATAAGTCAGCCTATCTACTTTGGCTGTAAATTTTGGTCTGGAAAATTCAATTTGCATGTCAGAAAATAAAGCAAATGAATGGTTTTTATGTAAAATTATTGTGTTGAGTCAAAAGCTTTGCAATACATCATTTACATTAATTACAATTGACGGATATTTATCCTCATCTTGTTTGTTGTTAACATAATGTTTCGGCTGATATACCCTCCAGCCTTCATCAGGTGTCTTATTATTATTATTATTATTATTATTATTATTATTATTATTATTATCATTATCATTATTATTATTATTATTATTATTATTATTATTATTATTATCATTATCATTATTATTATTATTATTATTATGTTTTTTCCTTCTTTCTTCAAATTTTCTTCCGTTTCTCGCCGAGTGTTTTCCATACACCTAGGACAGAGAAGGGCATTGTATGCATTCCCAGATTACACGCGCAAATTCACAGATAAAATATGTATTTAAAAATTAATAAATAAATAAATTCATGGATGGATGTTATTTTCACAGTGATAGTGCTCTTCTCAGTACACGAGCCGTTCCAGTTAATACGATTTTTTGCACTTCCTGTAGGGATGGTAAGCCTGGAATCATTTTCAAATAGGTTTCAGTGCCTTTTTTTATCATTCCTAGAGATCCTACAATCACTGGTACTGTAGTCGCCTTGAGATGCCACATTTTTTCAATTTCCATTAGCAGGTCTTTATATTTACTAATCTTGTCAAATTCTTTCGCCACTATATTGTGATCACAGGGAATACTCATGTCAATTAATAAACACATCCTTTTTGTCTGATCTTTTATAATGATATCCCGTTTATTGGCTTTTATAGTCCTGTCGGTCTGCACGGGGAAGTCCCATAGAATCGACACATTTTCTCCCTCAGTCACAGCTTCAGGATGATGTTTATACCATTTGTCAGCGGTTTTGATTTTATAATGCCGATATATTGTCCAGTGTAAATACTGGCCGACTCTGTCATGTCTTGCTTTATATTCTGCAGGTGCTAAGACTCTACACCCTGAGATTAGGTGGTCTATTTTTTCAATCTCATCGTTACAGAATAGGCATTTTGGGTCAGCTCCATTTTTCATCACATTGGCTTGGTAGTTGGCTTATTATTATTATTTTATTATTATTATTATAATTATTATTCAAGTCACCACATGGAATCAAACTCGGAATCTTGGGGTCAGTAGCCCACGTTCTTAAACACTACACCATATGCCCATGTTAACGCCATATGTGTTAACAACAAACAAGATGAGGGCAAATATCCACCAATTGTAAATAATGTAAATACATTATTCCTCATCTCTTAAATATAGAACAAGCTTTGCAATATTTTGGTAACTAACTTGCTTTATTCATCAAATTACAACAAAAGCAATGTAGCATTTAAAGTAGAGGCCATCATGTTGCACCATCTGATGACACCTTTTTACCAGTTCTTTGGTCACATACAGGTATCAGTTTTTATCCTTTGAGGTAAAGAACTCCTCCACTGAAGCTTCCAGCGCTTCTTGGTTGATGAAGTGTTGTGAGTGCAGGAAGTGAGCCATAGATCAGAACAAGTAATAATCCCCAAAAATATTTTTCTGCAATTCTAACATGCATAAACAATGGTTAAAGCAAGAGCTACCTTTTGAAATCTGTTGTCAAATGTGCAGATTTCGAACACAAGGTGATGCTCTGCATCTGGTGGAATTATGAAGATATAGTTCATGTTGAGTTCATTCTGGATGGTCGTCCCACTGATACCAGCCCCTACTCCAAACAGCTGGTACCGTTATATGCCAATGTGTAGCAAAAATACTGGGCACTAGTTAATAGAAAACAAGCTTTTTCGCAATAGGACAGCACAAGACCTCATACTACTTGAATGACTCAGAATAAACTCCAGGAACTCAAGGGAATTAAACTGATGTGGCACCCAGTATATATTTTGAACCTAGCTCCCCCAGATTATTACTTATTCCAATCCATGGCTCATTCCCCACACCTGTGATGTTTCATCAGTGGATGTCAGAGCTAGGAAGCACCAATAAGTTGGAATTTCTCCATTTTGACAGGGATTTTTCAGATTTATTTTTTCATGGCACCCTTGGAAATGATCTAGAACATTTTTTCTATAAAAAGCAAGAATTATTAGAAAAACTGCTTTTCTTAAACCTCCCTCTTCCCCTACCACCACCTCCTCCTCTCCAGACTGATTTTGGTCAATTTTGTGGGCACTATGCATGATGATTTTTTGGGGGGCACTATGCACTTTAAAACTATAGGAGTAGCCTTTCTGGTAAAAACAAAAATACATTTTTTCAGACGAAAAGGTGTGTGATTTAAGGAACATTTGGCTGTTCTTTCTAGCATATCCCATGACCAGTAACGTTTAGGGTTGATGAAAATAATAAATTTTTAAAAATAATTTTTAATACCATAAATGACTTTATGCTATCGATGGGAAGAAATTATTGAAAAACATCAATACTTGTCAGAGTAGCCAAATGTCCCTTAAATCACACACTTTTACAACTGAAAATATGTTGGGTTTTTTTTTTCTGAAAAGACTTCCCCTATAGTTTTTAAGTACATAGTGCTGAAAAAATAATTGTGCATAGTGCCCACAAAATTGACTAAAATCGGCCTGGAGAGGGGAAGATAGCAGATATAAATAAAATAATTTTTCAAAAAATTATTTTTTGGCTAAAAAGATGCTCCTGATCATTTCCAAGGGCACCCTGAAAAAAAAAATCAGAAAAATCCCCATCAAAATGGAGAAATTCCAACTTGTTGGTGCTTCCTAACTCTGATGTCTGCTGATTCATCAATCAAGAGGAGATGGAAGCTTCAGCGAAGGAGTTCTTTGCTTCAGTGGACAAGAATGGGTGTCAGTGTGGGATCAAAGAATTGGCAGAAACGTAGCTTCGGATGGTGGAACATGATGGCCCCCTACCTTGAATGCTAGACTGCTTTTGTTGTGACTCAACAAATGAAGCAAATAAGTTACCAAAATGTTGTAAAACTTTTGACTCGACTCAATATAATCTTTTCTACTCTAAGCACAAGGACCAAAATTTGGGGGGAGCAGGTCAGTCGATTAGATCGACCCCAGTACACAACTAGTACTTAATTTATTGTCCTTGAAAGGATGCAAGGCAAAGTCGACCTTGGCAGAATTTGAACTCAGAATGTAAAGACAGTCGAAAAACCGCTAAGCATTTCACCTGCCATCCTAACGTTACTTATTTCTTTACTGCCTATAAGGGGCTACACACAGAGGGGGCAAATAAGGACAGACAAATGGATTAAGTCGATTATATCTACCTCAATGCATAACTGGTACTTATTTAATCGACCCCGAAAGGATGAAAGGCAAAGTCGACCTCGGCGGAATTTGAACACAGAATGTAGAGGCAGACGAAATACCTATTTCTTTACTACCCACAAGGGGCTAAACATAGAGAGGACAAACAAGGACAGACAAACGGATTAAGTCGATTACATCAACTCCAGTGCGTAATTGGTACTTAATTTATCGACCCCGAAAGAATGAAAGGCAAAGTCGACCTCGGCAGAATTTGAACTCAGAACATAACGGCAGACAAAATACCGCTAAGCATTTCGCCTGGCATGCTAACATTTCTGCCAGCATGCCGCCTTTTTTTTGTTTTACTTTCAGGCGTCCTAATGTTTCTGCCAACTTGCCATCTTACTCAACACAATAAAATGGAATATTGAAATAGGAACACTTTTAATAAGTTTTGTATCACGAAATCAGGAGCGGCTTGGGGAAGATCAGTATGAAATGGGTAAGTTAATACCATAATGTTGTTGCTTGACCTTTGGGTCAGATAGATTAGGCAGATCTATGATGAAATGCATTGCAGCTGTAGCCACCTTATCTTATGTTAGACACAAAACATCTGGGACAAACACATCTAATGTGTTTTTATTTTTATCAAGCTAGTAGGGTGTGATTTGCTACTGATGCTGAAAGCAGAATCATCACTGTGGAATTGATAAACAAGTAAACTAATTAAATTGCATGAGCTGAGTTTAATCATTCTCAAGGGAAAAGTCACTTGAAGAAAATCTTGTGAAATGTTTGTTTCCCATCTATTTAGTGTCATGGAGACAAGAAACAAACATTAGCTCCAAGTATCTTTGTGATTTCATAATGTATTATTAGCTGATAATCTTCAGCTAATAGGGAAGAGCTTTTGGAAGAGTTTGATGCATTCAATTGTCATTTGAGGAGTGGACAATCTTAATGTTCAGGCTCTGAGATAGTGAATAAGAGAGAAAGGGTAAGTGTGGTTAGGTAAGAAAGAAAAACAACAGCAGAAAAACACAAAATTAAAACCCTACTTTCTCCTACTCACACACCAGCACACACACACACGTGCTGATTAATGAAACCTTTGTTGCTGGGCTTAGTATATAATATATGATCATTTCAAACTAAGGCAGAAGACCTAAGAAGGGGAATATTTGATTGCTTTGATTCCCTCACACCACCCAACCAATGATTGACTAATATTTATTTTATTAATCACAGAAGGGATATAAGACAAGTTGTCTTTAGCATCATTTGAACTCAGAACATAATGATCTGTTTATGTACTACATAAGATTTTGCCTGACTGTCTAATGATGCTGTAAATCTGATACAGCAGTTTAATGGCATTAACATATAATATAATATATATAAAAAGTATAATATAGTAGTTTATGACATATTTATCAAAATCATATTGGTCAAAAGACAAAATTGTTGAAAAATCACAGCTGTTAGAAATTGAAATTGATCCAAAATATAAATTGACATCAAATACATTAGCTTTAGGTTCTTGTGCACAGCTCAACACATTCTTTGGCAAGCTTATTCCATCAGGTTTGGTTGATTACAGGTAAGTTCACTGCCATCAATTCACCGCAAGGAAAGTTCACCATGAGGTAAGTACACTGGGAGAAAAGTTTATTGAGAAAATATATTCATATTATCTCACCATGAATAGTTAAACACTATTTTATTGGAAAAACATACCCAGTGAATTGATGACAATGAACTTTCCCTATGGTTAATTGATGATGGTGAACTAACTGAACATGGGTTTGGTTGGCTGCTACTCTTGCACATCCATTCCATGTAATACTGACTGCCTTCAGGTCATTTTGGATGGTTTGCTGGTAAGAGCCCTTCAGCCTTCCCCTTTTATAACTGTCAATTGATGTGGAGGCACGTGGCCTAATGGTTAGAGCAGCGGACTCGCAGTCGAGGGATTACAGGTTCGAATCTCAGACCGGACAATGTGTGTGTTTATCAGTGAAACACCTAAGCTCCACGCGGCGCCGGCAGAAGGTAATGGCGAACTTCTGCTGACTCTTTCGCCAGAACTTTCTCTCACTCTTTCCTCCTGCATCTTACAGTTCATCTGCGATGGACCGGCATCCCGTCCAGGTGGGGATCGTATATGCCAAGGAAACCAGGTAACCAGCCCTTATGAGCTAGGCATGGCTCGGGAAGAAACAAACAAAACTGCCAATTGATGGTGCCCAAGATAACTACTACAAATACATCAAAATACATATTTTTCAATAAATATTTGGAGAAAGACATATTTGTTGAAAGATATATTTGTTGTAAAACATAGAAATAATTTAAACTTAAAGTCAAATAATTGTTTAATATATATTTATATATCTGTATCTATATCTATTTATCTGTTTGTTTGTCTATCTGTCTGTCTAAAATTAATATAAACAGCTAACCACAATGTGATATCATAAAGGAAAAATTCAATCATCACTAAGTGTGACTAAGGGTGCTGATGCACCTGCATTGCTAGAAATAAGAGTTAAAATACTCTTAATGCTGTAGGAAGAGTGTAAATGCTCTTCCTACAGGCAGAATTAACCAAAATTGTGCTGGTTAAGCAGTCCTCACTGATGATGTTTATGGAATAGATGAAACTAGATGTCTAGTCTATGCAAAGGTACATAAAGCCCAGTTACAACTACAGCCGGCTATTATCAGTAAAGGTTTTAGTTGCCAATTTTGTACAAGACATTGTAGTCTTTAGCTGGGCTAAAAAGTCACATTCGATCACAGCACCAGTAACAGTTAAGCTTCGTGCAATGGCCATACTCAATAACAAGGGGTCAGCCATAATAAAAAAAAATAATGTATATATATGAAGTCAGTGAAATAGTTTAGCACATCTTCAGTCTTTGAAACTCCAATTCAAGAGTGTAGAGAGTTGTGAGCTTGGGTTGAACACTACATTAGAAATATTCTGATTTTCTACCCTTTCAAGACTGTAATTGATTAATTAATTAATTAAACAATATATGTATGTCTACATATGGCACAGGCAGACCTGTTATCAAACTTTGGTGCTTAAGTGTGCTTCAGGAAATTCTGGGAGGGCACTACTTTGTAATAATACTAATGAGGAGTTTCAAAATATGTGTATCACTGTAATCTGAGGGTGCACCAGTGAAGGGGAAGTGCTGTCCAATGCAACATCTTAGGGACAGGCATGGGGGCAGGTGTGACTATGTGGTAAGAAGTTTGTTTCCTTACTACATGGTTTGGGGTTCAGTTCCACTACTGGCACCTCGGGCAATTATTTTTTACTATAGCCTCAGGCTGACCAAAGCTATGTGAGTTGATTTGATAGATAGAAACTGAAAGGAGCCCATTTTGTGTGTGTGTGGTGTGTGTGTGTGTGTGTGTGTGTTGTGTGTGTGTGTGTGTGTGTGTGTGTGTGTGTTTGTGTCTGTGTTTGTTCCCCATCACCTCTTGACAACCAATGTTGGTGTGTTCACATCCCTTTAACTTAGATGTTCAGCAAAAAAGATCAATAGAATAAGCACACGACTTAAAAAAAGATACTGAAAATATTGGGGTTAATTTGTTCGATTAAAATTCTTCAAGGCAGAGCCCCAGCATGGCTGCTGTCTAATGACTGAAACAAGAAAAAGATAGAAGATATGTATGTGTGTAAGTTCATTCATTTTATGTTCATTTTCCATGCTAACACAGTTTAGACAAATGATTACTGAGGTTTTATTTTACAGCCAGATCCTTTTCCCATTGTTAACCCTTACTCTTTACTCTTTTACTTGTTTCAGTCATTTGACTGCGGCCATGCTGGAGCACTGCCTTTAGTCGAGCAAATCGATCCCGGGACTTATTCTTTGTAAGCCTAGTACTTATTCTATCGGTCTCTTTTGCCGAACCGCTAAGCGACGGGGACGTAAACACACCAGCATTGGTTGTCAAGCAATGCTAGGGGGACAAACACAGACACACAAACATACACACACACATACATACATATATATATACATATATACGACAGGCTTCTTTCAGTTTCCGTCTACCAAATCCACTCACAAGGCATTGGTCGGCCTGAGGCTATAGCAGAAGACACTTGCCCAAGGTGTCACACAGTGGGACTGAACCCAGAACCATGTGGTTGGTAAGCAAGCTACTTACCACACAGCCACTCCTTGCTTGCTTTTTAAGTAAAGAATCTCTTATTTCACACATCTTCAAAAGTGCAAAGCCAACAGACAATTTGTTGACAAAAAAACAAAATGACAATAGACATGGTGACACATAAAAAGCACCCATTACACTCTTTGAGTGGTTTGCGCTAGGA
>NC_043001.1:50690518-50713018 GCF_006345805.1 Octopus sinensis | reverse complement strand
ACGAGAATGGCTGAAGATAGTTGTGTGCAAAAGTGCTACACCCTAGCAGTTGAGGGAACCTGTGGAAGAGGTAGACCCAGGAAAACCTGGGATGAGGTGGTGAAGCACGACCTTCGAACTTTAGGTCTCACTAAGGAAATGACTAGAGACCGAGACCTATGGAAGTATGCTGTGCGTGAGAAGACCAGGCAAGACTAGTCAGGTCATAACCCGTGGCCCCTACCTGGGACGTAGTCAGTCCACCTGTGCATACCTTCCTTCTTGTGACACTTGTGAAGACCTGTTGAGGCAAGTGAAAATCAAATCAAATCAAAACAAATCAAAATAGATGAACATCAATGGAATTTGTATCTTTGTGGTACCAGTGCCGGTGGCACACAAGAAAACCATCCGAACGTGGCGGTAGCCAGTACCGCATCGACTGGCCTCCGTGCTGTGGGCACGTAACAAACACCATCTGATCGTGGCCGTTCGCCAGCCTCATCTGGCACCTGTGTCGTTGGCACATAAAAACACCATCCGAAGACCCGGCAAGACTAGTCAGGCCATAACCCGTGGCCCCTACCTGGGACGTAGTCAGTCCACCTGTGCATACCTTCCTTCTTGTGACACTTGTGAAGACCTTTTGAGGCAAGTGAAAATCAAAACAAATCAAAATAGATGAACATCAATGGAATTTGTATCTTTGTGATACCAGTGCCGGTGGCACACAAGAAAACCATCCGAACGTGGCCTGGGACATAGTCAGTCCACCTGTGCATACCTTCCTTCTTGTGACACTTGTGAAGACCTTTTGAGGCAAGTGAAAATCAAAACAAATCAAAATAGATGAACAACAATGGAATTTGTATCTTTGTGATACCAGTGCCGGTGGCACACAAGAAAACCATCCGAACGTGGCCGTAGCCAGTACCGCATCGACTGGCCTCCGTGCTGTGGGCACATAACAAACACCATCCGATCGTGGCCGTTCGCCAGCCTCATCTGGCACCTGGTCGGTGGCACATAAAAAAACCATCCGAAGACCCGGCAAGACTAGCCTCATGGCACCTGTGTCGGTGGCACATAAAAACACCATTCGAAGACCCGGCAAGGCAAGACTAGTCAGGCCATAACCGTGGCCCCTACCTGGGACGTAGTCAGTCTACCTGTGCATACCTCCTTCCTTCTTGTGACACTTGTGAAGACCTGTTGAGGCAAGTGAAAATCAAAAAACAAATCAAAATAGATGAACATCAATGGAATTTGTATCTTTGTGGTACCAGTGCCGGTGGCACACAAGAAAACCATCCAAACGTGGCGGTAGCCAGTACCGCATCGACTGGCCTCCGTGCTGTGTGAAAGTAACAAACACCATCCGATCGTGGCCGTTTCCAGCCTCATCTGGCACCTGTGTCGGTGGCACATAAAACAACCATCCGAAGACCCGGCAAGACTAGTCAGGCCATAACCCGTGGCCCCTACCTGGGACGTAGTCAGTCCACCTGTGCATACCTTCTTCTTGTGACACTTGTGAAAACCTTCTGAGGCAAGTGAAAATCAAAACAAAACAAATCAAAATAGATGAACATCAATTGAATTTGTATCTTTGTGATACCAGTACGGTGGCACACAAGAAAACCATCCGAACGTGGCCGTAGCCAGTACCGCATCGACTGGCCTCCGTGTGTGGGCACATAACAAAAACCATCCGATCGTGGCCGTTCGCCAGCCTCATCTGGCACCTGTGTCGGTGGCACATAAAAACACCATCTGAAGACCGGCAAGACTAGTCAGGCCAAAACCCGTGGCCCCTACCTGGGACGTAGTCAGTCCACCTGTGCATACCTTCCTTCCTTCTTGTGACACTTGTGAAGACTGTTGAGCAAGTGAAAATCAAATCAAATCAAATCAAAACAATCAAAATAGATGAACATCAATGGAATTTGTATCTTTGTGGTACCAGTGCCGGTGGCACACAAGAAAACTATCCAAACGGGGCGGTAGCCAGTACCGCATCGACTGGCCTCCGTGCTGTGGGCAAGTAACAAACACCATCCGATCGTGGCCGTTTCGCCAGCCTCATCTGACACCTGTGTCGGTGGCGCATAAAAACACCATCCGAAGACCCGGCAAGACTAGTCAGGCCATAACCCGTGGCCCCTACCTGGGACGTAGTCAGTCCACCTGTGCATACCTTCCTTCTTGTGACACTTGTGAAGACCTGTTGAGGCAAGTGAAAATCAAATCAAATCAAATCAAATCAAATCAAAATAGATGAACATCAATGGAATTTGTATCTTTGTGGTACCAGTGCCGGTGGCACACAAGAAGACCATCCGAACATGGCCGTAGCCAGTACCGCATCGACTGGCCTCCGTGCTGCGGGCACGTAACAAACACCATCCGATCGTGGCCATTCGCCAGCCTCATCTGGCACCTGTGTCAGTGGCACATAAAAACACCATCCGAGCGTGGCCGTCTGCCAGCCTCGTCTGGCACCTGTGTCGGTGGCACATAAAAAACACCATCCGAGCGTGGCCGTTCGCCAGCCTCGTCTGGCACCTGTGTCGGTGGCACATAAAATCACCCACTACACTCTCGGAGTGGTTGGCGTTAGGAAGGGCATCCAGCTGTAGAAACACTGCCAGATCTGACTGGCCTGGTGCAGCCTTCGGGCTCCCCAGACCCCAGTTGAACCATCCAACCCATGCTAGCATGGAAAACGGACGCTAAATGAATGATGATGATGATGATGATGTATGCATGTATGTATGGTGTGTATATATATATATATATATATATATATATATATATGAAACAATTGTACTGAACAACTAATCCATTCTTGTTGCTTTTTCCTTGTTTATAATCACCCCACATTATTTTATGGTTAATACCATATTGATTTCTGGTGCATCTAAGTTAAGTACCGCATTCATGTGAATTCATTGGAACTCACTTGAATCTTAATTGTTTTTACTGAAAGTATATATATTCACACACACACACACGACGGGCTTCTTTCAGCTTTCGTGTATCAAATCCACTCACAAGGCTTTGCTCAGCCTGAAGCTATAGTAGAAGACACTTGCCCAAGGTCCCATGCAGTGGGATGGAATGCAGAACCACGTGGTTGCGAGGCATACTCTAAAGCATTAGAGCAGTAATATATTTTTTTAGGAAGTTAAATGGTCATAGAGTGACCATTGGTTTTGCACCTATAAAGCGCTTAGTAATATATGTGAGAAACCAATGGTCACTATAACTGGCCATTACTTTTAACTTCCAAATATATATATATATATATATATAACGGGAAGCTTTATGAAAATAAACAAAAGACGAAGGCAGGTGGAAAACAAACGAACAATTGTATTAGTATGGCGCTCAGGAAATATAAATAAAACAAGTCTTTAATGTTTCGAGCCTACGCTCTTCAACAGAAAGATACACAGAGAGAGAAAAACACAGAAAGAAGGAGAGAAAAAAATGCGTGCAGTAGCTAACGAATCAACATGGCGATCTGATTTCGGCCAGAGGTCAAAGATCAACATGAGACGCGAGAGCGAAATAAGGGGAATAATAGGGTTGATAAAAGGGTTGAGGGACCAGCTAAAAGTGCGTGGGAGGGGTCTGGATGTGTGTATGTTATAGGGTTGGTGTATGTATTAGTATGTATAAGGTGTGGTGTGTGTGTGTGTGTGTGTGTGTATGAGAGAGTATTAGTGCGTAAGATTGGTCTGGACATGCGTATGTATGGGGTTATATATATATATATATATATATTAATATATATATAAAGTTAATCCAAACATGAAAACACAAAGAGAAAACACAACAACGCGAGGACGTGGAACAAATATAGTATTATTGGACGCTCAGGAAGGAAGGAAGGGAAGAAGGAGGGTTTACGTTTCGAGCGGAGCTCTTCGTCCGAAACATAGGAGAAGGGAAGACAGAGAAAAAAAATCGCCAACGGTACACACGCGGTCACATTTTGAATATGTATAATATATATATATATATAGATAATGAACCTTGCAAAACGGACAGAGAGAAAGAGAGAGAGAGAGAAGAGAGAGAGAGAGAGAGAGAGAGAGAGAGAGAGAGAGAGAATTCATAACAAGCATATCTTAACTGCAAGCCAAAATATCCATGCATATATGTGCGTTTATGTATAAGCACACACACACACATACACAATCTTCGCCAGCTACCAGTCATAGTGAAAGGGACTGCTGGCTGACTAAATGAAAGCAGATATATACAATTAAGGATCGCTGAGCAAGCTGTAAAGTTATGCCAACCAGTACAGTTTTAGAGGTTATTTTTTTGTTTATTGCGTAACCCATGCCGTCATCTTATCACAGAGTACAGCTTCTGCTGTATAAACCAATTAACTTTCAACCTTGATGGCAGTTAACTAACAAACAGTACCCAGAATCTGACAGCATTAAATATTTCTTGAAAGTATGAAAAACCCAATAAATGTTAAATTAACTATAATAATAAAGAAATGTTTAATTGATAACAGAGAGAGAAGTTGGAAACGTAGAATAAACGAAAATCGAATGTAAACTGTCCGTAAGTAAAACAAAACAGTACTGCTTTCAGTAGCAGTATTCTTTATGTGACGAAATGTATAAATGCAGACGAAGTAACTTTTTTTTATTTGGCTGTTTCACCATGTTTTCTAATGAGTCAGTGTTGTATGCACGTGACTTAGCCATGAATGTAACGTGATTTTTGACTGAGCTTCTTTTAACGTTGACCTACTTTTAATAGTAGTATTGTTTAAATTCTGTTTCACTTTACATGTATCCTGATTAAAAATAGAATTGTAATTTGCCCTAAAATTAAATGACCCTTTCTACTTAAAACGCAACGCCTGAAAGCTAGCCAAAACACCGACCCAGGTGCTCAAATGGTACTTATTTCATCGACTCGGAAAGAACGAAAGGCAAAGTCGATCTCGACAGAAATTTGACGGACGATATACGACATGCTTCCACATGTGCCCCTCCACCCCTGGTCTTTGTTTCCTCATACCTTCCAGAAAAATTTATATTTTTGTATGAAATTTTCAAAAAATACACTTCAGATGGTGTAGATTCCAATTATATAAGAATTTGTTATGAAAAATAAAAAATTTGGAGTGTGGAGAGGGGATTTGGAAAATTCACATGAGTCGGCTTTGTTTCCTCATAACCTCCAGAAAAATAGGTATTTTTAATGAAATTTTATATAAATACCTTTCAGAGTGTGTAGATTATGATTACATCGGAATTTAATGCGTGAAACAAAATTGGTGTGGGTTCGTGGACCTACATATTGACACATCATATACAGGGTGTTTCAAAAAATTTTATATCATTTCGCAATCCAATAACTTTGACAGTTCTTGTTCAAATGACTTCAAATTTTAACAGCATGTGTAGAAACAGATCAAAATTTTATGTTTAATGTTTGATATGTTTATCTTTTCAGGTATAGAAATGGTATTCACTGGAAGAGAAAAGGCGTGTTGTGTGTTGGAGTATGTTGAAACAAGACTGTGCAGCATGCATTTGTGAGAGAGTTCTCTAAAAAGTCACCAACTGCAATGCAGATTTGGACATGGCACAAAAAATTCAAAGAGGAAGGCTATCTGTGCAGAGCAAAAGGATCTGGACGACCACTAACATTGGAAGAGATTGTCCAGCGAGTTTGCCAAAAACTCTTGTGAAGCCCCAAGAAGTCTATAAGAAGAACAAGTCTGGAAACCCAGATTCCTCCAACAATAGTTTGGCGCATCCTGAAGAAACGCTTACTAATGAAACTGTGCAAACTAGAGCTTGTTCAGGCCATAACGGCAGATAACAAGAGGAAGCGCAAACACTTCTTTGTTGATATGCAAGAGAAACTTGAAGAAGCCAAGTTCAAGGATTGTTTTCAGTGATGAGGCCACATTTCATACGAATGGCAAAGTCAGTAAGCATAATGTTCGCATTTGGGGCAATGAAAATCCCCATGTCACAAATGAGCATGAGAGGGACTCACCAAAAATGAATGTTCTACACCATCTCCAAGAAGCATCTTTATGGCCCATTTTTCTTTGAGAGAAATGTGACTGATGATGTTTATCTGCAAATGCTTCAGAACTGGCTAATGGATGAGTTCATTGCAAATGAACATGAAGACTTCTTTTTTTAACAGGACGGGGTTCCACCTCACTGGAAGCTCACTATGTGGGCTTATCTCAATGACAGTCTGCAAGGGAGATGGATCGGGCATGCTGATGATGAAGACAATGTGCTGTTGAAATGGCCACCACATTCACCTGACCTGATACCTTGCAATTTTTTTTTTCATCTGGGGCTATGTGAAGGGCTTGGTCTATGTGGCCCCGCCTCTTCCTGCAAACCTAAAGGAACTCAAGGAGAGAATCACTGCCACACTGGAGACTGTTACCCAAGACATGTTGCAGCATGTTTGGGAGGAGCTGGACTACCGACTTGACATGTGCCGTGTTTCAGGCAGTACGCATATTGAACATTTGTGAAATCGTTCATGGAATCCACATACCTTTGAATTTCTCATTCAGATTTGGAGGAATAAATCTTATGTTGCTCAACATTAAGCCTGTTTAGTTTCATTTCCTTTGACTTTGTAGTTTCTGTGATATTTAACTCTCAAATGATATCAAATTTTTTGAAATATCTTGCATATCTACAAAATGTAACTTGAAATTCGAGAAAAATTGTGATATGCATCAGTACATATGTGTATGTGTTCACCAATTTTGTTTTGGATATTAAAGAATGATATAATCATAATTTACACTCTGAAAAGTATTTGCAGGAAATTTCATTAAAAAAAAAAAAAGACCCATTTTTGCAAACAATGAAACAAAACTAACTTGTGTGAGTTTTCAGAAATTCATAACCTACCTTCGGAAAAATGTTTGTCAACACAAATTCCAATAAAATCAGAGTCTACAACATCTGAAGCACATTAGAAGAGAATTTCATTAAAACATATCCATTTTTCTGGAAGTTATGAGGCAACAAAGTCGGTGGGAGATACACATATGGAGGTATTCCCGAAATGCTGCATGGATCTTGTTAACTTTCTTCCAACCACTTTAGGAAAACAGCTTTCATTTTTTTCTGGAAGTAAATTTCATTGTGTATTCTGTTCTTCATGACATCAGCAATGGAGGTTTTTGATTGACTAAAATTACTTGACTTTATATGCTTGTAACTTCTTTATTATTAATTTCTAGGGGGAAAAAAAAAAGGAAGGACATCATCATCATCATCATCATCATCATTATCATCATCATCATCACCACCACCACCACCACCACCATCATCATCATCATCGCTTAACGTCCACTTTCAATGCTGGCATGGGTTGGACGATTTGACTGAGGACTGGCAAACCAGATGGCTGCACCAGGCTCCAATCTGAACTAGCAGAGTTTCTATGGCTGGATGCCCTTCCTAATGCCAACCACTCCAAGAGTGTAATGGGTGCTTTTACATGCCATTGGCACGAGGACCAGTCAGGGGGCAAAACTACATTTTGAAAATAATTTGGCAGTATGAACTGTCTTATACATATGTAATCATAGATATTGTTTAATCATCTATTATGATTAATTAAACAAACTTAATTGCCTTTTAATAGTATATTTTATAAACATAAAACACTAAAGTTAATAAAAAATAACTTAATAGTTGTTTTATAGTATATTTTATATGAGTTGTTTACCTGTGAATGACTACTAAGAGTAATGAAACTTAATAATTTCCCATTATATTCTATAATAATAATATATATTGTATGGTGAAGGCACTTTCATGTGTAAACATGCGTACGACAATGATTTTCAGACACAGATGATACACAAAATCTTCAGCTATCTTTCAATAACAGTACAAGGAAAATGAAACATTTTCTTTGACAATTTTCACCAAAAATATTTATTTCTTCAATTTTTTTTTCAGCTGAACTGCTTCATGTTTATGTATTTATTGTGTATGTATTATATATTTATGTGTATTTAAGTATAGTTTTTGTCATGCATGGGAAATGAAAAGAGATTCACCTACCTTCCTCTCTTGTCTGTGCCCGTCTAGTAGTAGTCACTCCAGTGATCCTGCCCTACCCTGTCACCCAGTATAAGGAGCTGCTATCTCACCAACCCAAGAGCAAATTCCCTCATGTCCGTTTGCAATGCCTCAGCTGGCCAAAAAAGGACAACCCTGTCCTGCCCCCACCACCCGCACTTCCCTTCTCACACTTCCTCTTCCAGTTAGTCCCTTGACCACTGATGTCATGGCCCTCTTCTTCTGGCTCATCCCCACGCACCCCTGATCTCAAAGATCACCTCACTTCACTCTATGTCGAAATCTACCACCTACTCAGATGGGCGCCTTGCACGTTGTGATCTTCTTAAACTGGGAACTTCACCCTCTTCCTCTTCTCCACAATCATCATCTGACGAAGCGACAATCCTACAAACATCCAAGACATGAAGTGGCATTCTATCCAGAGAGATGTTGTTTTTGGAATTGAGAGCTGTCACCATTCCTCTGCTCCACTGAGTTGTGCAGTGTGCTTTTGGTGGTTTGACCCAGACTTCATCTCCCACCTGCACGAAGTCAGGCCCTCCCTCTTCTACAGGATATCTCAATGGTTTACTCGGATGCTGCCATTCATATTTGAATATTGCTCTGCGTGGCACAGACTCTTTGGCCTGTCCTGATCAGGGCGACATGTTGTACCAGGACACCGCTTCTGGTGGTGAGACATGTCCCCTCTCCACCATGGCCTTGATCGTTTGATGATGTCTCTCCATGATCCCATTTCCACTCAGCCTGCATGCCACTAAAAAGGCAGTGCACTTTCCACCTGTCAAGCATCTCCTTCAGTGCCTCCAAACGAAATTCTGTGCTGTTGTCCATCTACAATTCGTCCACAGGACCCTGCTCTAAGAATGCCTCGTTTAGAATATGTGCCATCTTGTCCACAATGCCTGTCTTCAATTCCCTCCAAATGGCCATCTGGCCCGGCCCACAATCGACCATCGAGAGATACATCCCCTGCCAGTAGTGTGTTACATCCACTGCTAATCATCTCAAGTTATGCAACAACATTGTGCAACATAGGGAGGTAGTACCATGACAACATTTTAGGACAGCTGCTAATCACATGTGATGTCTTCCACAGAAATATGACATAGCCTACACATGCAGTTGCACCTTGGGATTACAAGAGTGTCACTGTCTCTCTTGTTCACCAGGTACTTTGCAGCAATCTCCTGTTCCTGGATTGCAAATGTATAGCCTTGAAAGTGGGATGTGTAGTGGTCTTGTGTCCAAGTGAGGCTGTGCTTCATGTAAATTCTACTATCTTCTTCAGGCTTCCAGGCAACATACCTATGCATAGTCTTTTTCTCGTATGTTGAATGCTTCTTATCCAGGTCTTCTCTGAGGTAAGGGAGCCCAGCTGTATAAGAGATCATCAGGAAGAGAGTGTTTCTTGAGGAGCTCACTGCCAGCTCATACAATGTTGCTCACTTCACTTTTCAGTACTGCATTTATATATTTATTTTTGCTGCTGTTGTTTAACAGGTGTTGCCTGAGTGATACCATATGGCATTCGAAGGCCGTCTACACCAATCTCAGGCCTCTACCACCTTCATTTCTTCTTAGGTAGAGCCTGTTAACATCACTGTTTCTGTGGAACTTCCCAGTTGTTGTCAGGATTTTGCGGGTTTTGATATCTATGGAGTGGAGTTTCTCTACAGACCAATCAAGTATCCCAAATGTTGGGATCAGTACTGGTGCTGCAAATGCATATGACTATCATATTTTCCTAAGTTTGGTGTAATATTCTTGGGTTACTCTGTCTATATTCACAGTGCTTTCATTTGATATATTTTCATCTATGCCTAGATACTTGTAACATTCTTTGTGTGGAATGAGGGAGATAGAGAGACCGTTGATACACAGGTTTTGAGTTTGGGGGACTGGCTTTCCTTGTACTCTAACCAAATATGAATATTTCTTTTGGCTATATCATGCCTATATCAGCTGAAAATGTTATTAATTCCAGTTGTTTTCTGGCATTGTTAACACTTTGAGCATAAATCTTCAGGTCATCTATAAAGAAATTATGAGTGACATTGATATTTCTGGCATTTGTTTTCTGCGGTAGGAAGGATAATGAATTCAGTGTCAAAATGAAAAGAAGTACAAAAAGAGTATGTATGTATGTATGTATGCAAGCCAGCCTCAGGAGGTGCAGGGCCCAATTGGGAACAGTTTTGGTGGGCCCCAGGTTCCCAGTCAACTTGCATCCTGGAAATTCCACCCCCCAACCTCGGAGTTATTTTTTATCCTCGTTTTGTTTGCAGGTGCTATCAGGTAATCTGCATCCTAATATACAACCGAAAACTTTTTTCCCCTTTGTGTATGTATGTATGTATGTATGTATTCAGTTTATTTCAAGATTTCTTGCCAATAGAGAAAGAACCAATTTCTAACCTAGATCAAGGTTCCTTCAATGGAATTTCAACATCAACAACAGGGTATTTTTGTTTGTATGTTTTACGTATGTATGTGTATGTATGTGTGTGCATGTGTATATGTATGTATTATGTATGCATGTCATTATTCAGTTTTATCTCAAGACTTCTTGCCAATAGAGAAAGAGACGGTTTCTAACTTAACTCCAAGGCTCCTTTATTGGAATTTCAACAGAAATGATCGTAAATATACTATTACTACCACTTTTCTTTATTAATTAATAAAATTAATGGCTTACTAGCACAAACGACCAACTTCTTCCTGTTATTTTTCCTCCATTTTCTTCTTGTATATAATTTAAACTACGGTTTACTCGCTGAATCACCTGCTACAGTATACTTTTTACCAAGGACTGTCCCTATGCAGCCAACCACCAGGAGCGCCTTTGGATTTAACTATCCCTTAGAGGTTTTAGACACCTCTAACTTATGCCTATATTTATATATATGTATATATATACATGTATATATATATATGTATTTATATATGTATGTATATATGTATATATATAAACATATATATATATGTACATATGTATATATATATATAATATATATATATATAATATATATATATATCATCATCATCGTTTAATGTCTGGCTTCCATGCTAGTATGGGCTGGACGATTTGACTGAGGACTGGTGACACAGATGGCTGCACCAGGCTCCTATCTGATTTGGCAGAGTTTTTACAGCTGGATGCCCATCCTAACACCAATCACTCTGAGAGTGTAGTGTGTGCTTTTACATTCCACTGGCACGAGGGCTAGTTGGACAGTACTGGCAATGGCCATGCTCAAGTGGTGTCTTTTATGTGCTACCTGCACAGGAGCCAGTCCACCGGCACTGGCAACAACCTCACTCGAATGTTTTTCACATGCCACCAGCACAAGTGCCATTAAGGTGACACTGGTAACAATCATGTTTGAATGGTGCTTTTTACATGCCACCCGCATGGAAGCCAGTCAGCTGTTCTGGCAGTGATCACGCTTGGATGGTGCTCTTAATGATCCACTGGCATGGGTGCCAGTCATCGAATTTGCAAATTTGATTTGATTTCGATCTCTCTTGATTCAATAGGTCTTTGTAAGCAGAGTTTAGTGTCCAATGAAGGAAAGGTACACATAAGTTGGATGGTTACACCCCTGGCATAGGCCACAAGTTATGGTCTCACTTGGCTTGAGGAGTCTTCTCACGCACTGCATATTTCCAAAGGTCTCAGTCACTAGTCATTGCATCGGTCATGCTTCACCACCTCATCCCAGGTCTTTCTTGGTCTACCTCTTCCACAGGTTCCCTCAACCACACATTTTTCACACATTTATCCTCATCCATTCTCGCCACATGCCCATACCAATGCAGTCATCTCTCTTGCACACCACATCTGATACTTCTTAGGTCCAACTTTTCTCCCAAGGTACTTACACTCTGTCGAGTATGCACAGACATTACACATCCATCGGATCATACTGGCTTCATTTCTTGTGAGCTTACGCATGTCCTCAGCAGTCACAGCCCATGTTTCACTGCCATATAGCATGGCTGTTCATACACATGCATCATACAGTCTACCTATTACTCTGAGCGAGAGGCCCTTTGTCACTAGCAGAGGTAAGAGCTCTCTGAACTTTGCCAAGGCTATTCTTATTTAAGCAGCTACATTTTCAGTGCACACTCCTCGGCTATTGACTTGGTCACTTAGGTAATGGAAGCTATCAACTACTAATAGTTTTTCTCCCTGGAATGTGGCAGAAGTTGTTCTCTGCACATTTTCAGTGTTTATTCCTCCTGAGCATCTGCCACATACAAAAACCATCTTCCCAGTTAGCCCTCCTTTGATATTGCTGCACCTGTTAAGTGTCCATAGCTTACACTGGATACATCTTATATATAGAGTTTCTACCTACGCCTTTTCTACAGATCGAGCAGGGCCATCTACCTAAAGGAATTTGTGGTTTGTCTGCCTTCCTACTTATTAAGACTTTGGTTTTAGCTAGGTTGACTCTCAGGCCCTTCGATTCTAATCCTTGTTTCCACACCTGAAACTTCTCCTCTAGTTCTGATAGTGACTCGCAATTAGAGCAAGGTTGTCAGCATAGAGGAACTCCCAGGGGCATCCTGTCTTGAATTCCTCTGTTATTGCCTGGAGGACTATGATAAATAGGAGGAAGCTGAGGACTGAACCTTGGTGGACCCCTACCTCTACCTGGAATTCGATATGTGCTGCCTCCAAGAAGTAAGGTGGTGAGGAGGTTCCTCACAGGCAAAGAACACAGGTACAAGATTTTCTGGGCAGGGAACAGTGATGGGGTCAGGGGCATGGGTATACTTCTTGCGGAGAAATAGGTGGATAAGGTAATCGAGGTAGTCAGAGTATGCAACAGAATGCTTAAGATTAGATTAGTGCTTCATCATGGGTTAGCAACCATTATCTCAGCCTATGCCCCTCAGCCGGTGCTACTCAATGGACAGAAAGACCGATTTTATGACACCCACTTGCAGACTACCTCATTGATGAATGACAGGGACCTTCTCTTTGTGGCTGGTGCCTTCAATAGACATTTTGGACAACATACAGGGGGCTTCCATGGTGTATATGGAGGCTACGGTTTTGGTTCCCGTAATGAGGAGGGAACCGGGCTGCTGGGGTTCTGTGATGCAAATGATCTTATGGTTTGCAATACTAGCAATACTAGTCACCTACCATTCTGGCAGACACACTAGCCAAATTGACGACATCTTCACCAGAAAAAGGGAAAGATGGAAGTCTATAGCAAGTATGTTGCGAGTGAAAGAATCGAGAATGTGAAAAAGGAGAAAGCAAAGTCTTCAGTGTATGTGGTTTGTGGGGTCAACCGCATCCTGCGCTTCATTTTTTGTTATTCACTCATTCTCATTTAATTGTATATATTTTAATTGTTTGTTTATTCATACGTTTCATCTCATTCGATACCCGGACCCCAACGTTTGTTTATCCCCTCTTTTTCTCAACCTTATGGTGAATAAAGAAACACTCTCTCTCTCACTCTCACTCTCTCTCTCATTTTTTTTGTTTTTTTTGTTAGATGCAGAATTTAAATGTCTCAGTTAAAGTATTGTTATCGAATACATATGTTAATACGCTTGTTATTGTTAAAGCACAGATTAGCTCTAATAGATCAAATGTGTTCCAGCCATGACCATCCACTCATTTTGTATATCTAGGACTATTCCTTACCTTTTTTTAGCAATACATACAACTTGCAAGAGGTTTTGCTGCCACTTTTAGTAGGTGAAGCCCAAGAGCACATTAAAAACAGTTTGTGATTTTTGAAGATCAACTCAACACATTCGGCAAATAAATTATGATGGAACCAGCTGTTCATGCTACTGATATGTTTATCTGAGAAGAATCAGATAACAATACCTTAACTGAGACATTTAAATTCTGCATCTAAGATTATATAAGGTAATAAAATAACCCTCAAGGAAACGTGAGTATGCGATACTATTACAGATAAGAAAGCAATTTACTTCCTAATCTAGAAATATCGTATGACAGTATCAGTTTGACTGTTCAGCTCTCCAATTTGTTTTGTTAGCTTACTATTAAATATATCTAGGGAATTAATCTCTCTCTCTCTCTCTCTTTTTTTTTTGTTTTTTGGAGACCAATAGAATAAGTACTAGGCTTAAAAAGTATTAATGCTCCAGAATGATTGCAGTCAAATAACTGAAACAAGTAAAAACAAATTTGGCTTGGGTCAATTTTTGTCTTTCATCTTTCTAGGCATGGTTGTGTAGTTAAGAATCTAGCTTTGCAATTGTATGGTTCCAGTCTCAATCCTACGACATGGCTTCTACTTATAGCCTTGAGATTATCAAAACCCTTGTGGTAGGGAATTTCATTTATAGGGATTTTGCAGAAGCTTGCTGTATGTATAACTAATAACAATTACTGGACTTCATGAGTTAGTAATACAAAATATTTAATAAAAAACAGTACTCAGATAACCATTTTAATACCCGAGATTGTAACTGGTTCTTGGAGACAATTTCACTGTTTTAAAGCAATCTAAATTAAAGCTTTCCAACAAAATTTCAACTTAATTTATGTTCCAAGCACCAAAGTTATTGTAAATAAATTCTTCATTAGTTTTAAAATCATTTGAAACAAAGGTAGTCTGTTTCAACAGAGATATGGTTACAAAGGAGGTCAAGTTAACTATTTCTTTCATGAAAATGTGTAGCCTTATACCAATGCTAGAAACAATTATGAACTAAAGTATAGGAGTATTTTAGGTTAGAAGAAAATTTAACAGGTTGTTTCATATATATAACAAAGTTAGTTGTAAATAAGTATTTTTTTCTTTATTTTCATATATACGTAGGTGCAGACACAGCTGTGTGGTAAGAACTTGCTTACCAACCATTTGGTTCTGGGTTCAGTCCTGCTGTGTAGTGCCTTGGCAAGTGTTTTTTACTATAGCCTTGGACTGACCAAAGCTTTGTGAGTGGATTTGGTAGACAGAAACTGAAAGAAGCCCATTGAATATACATGTGTGTGTGTATCTATGTGTGTGTCTTTGTGTCTGTATATGTACCCCCCTTACCGCTTGACAACCGGTGTTGGTGTATTTACATCCCTGTAACTTAGCAGTTTAGCAAAGAGACCAAGAAAATAAGTACTAGGCTTAAAAATAAGTCAAGAGGCTGAATTGTTCAACAAAAACACTTCAGGCAGTGCTCCAGAATGACTGCAGTCAAATGACCGAAACAAGTAAAATAAAAATACTAACAGGAAAAAAAAGATTTCTATGAATTTCATGAGTAAAACTGTGCAAGAGTATGAGGTTTGAGAATTTGAAATATTGCAAAGTCCTGCAAGAATTGCTGTTGATTGTTCAGTAAACAATGGCTTTTATTGGAAAATTGAGACTCCACTGAGTTGGACCAGCAAGCTTATAAAAGTAAACAATTAGATTGGCTGAAAATAGCCGATAAAATCACAGTCATGTTACTTTATCAGTTTTTCTATTGGAAACAGTTATACTGACAAAAGGACACTCTGACATGTGTCAAAAGACTGATAATAGCTGTCTGCCTCAGCAAATCATGAATCTGTATGCATGTGAGTGTGTATCTGCATGTGCAAGTCGTGTGTGTGTGTGTGTGTAAAAGAAAGAGACAAGTGGAAAGCAGAATAAGTGTTTGTTAAGGATGTAAAATAATATAGTCAATGAGGAAGAAACCATAAGAGATGTACAACAAAAATATTACTCTATATTTTGTGTTCACAAATTCAAATAGAAATGTTTACATAGAAGATTTCAATAATACAAACACGTGTTAATCAATACACATGACCTGTAAGTTAACAGATAATGTACTGAAAGTTGTATGCAAAAAAATTCTTAATGGCCTGAAATTTAACCTCTTAGTTGGAGAAAGGAAACAAAAACATAACAGAAATTATTAGAGACTCACAAATGAAAGGGTAAAGTAATTAATCTTTCAAAGTTCATTCACACTTTTAGGGTAAAGTTTTACCTTTGTTTGCAAGCAAGGGAGGATGTTTCAGCCAATTAAACCTCATCAGCAGAGTATAGTTCATACAGGATCTTTAGCTTGTTTTAGGCCTTTCCAACTATGTAAGTCTTACACTTGATATTATTTAAAAAGGACAAAAAGAAGGAAGAGAAGAAAAGAAAAATGCATGCAATCTGAAGAATAACTATTATGAATTTGAAAAAAATGTTATCTTTTAATGATTGGTGTTAACACACCACCACTATCATTGAGGCCTGCTCCATGCATGCATGGGTAGAATGGTTCACATGAGCTGGCCAGGTAGAAAAACTACCCTATGCTATTGTGTCTGTTTGGGCAGGGGTTTTTTATGGCTGGATGCTCCTCCCTCCTAACACCAACCACTCTGCAGAGTGGACTCAGAGCTGTTTATGTGGCACTAGCACAGATAAGGTTAGTTTTGGCATGATTGTTACAGCTGGATGCCCTTCCAAATGCAACCACTTTACAGTGTGGACTGGGTACTTTTTACATGGCACCAGCACTGACAGGGTCACCAAGTAACTCGCAAGACAAGGAATTATGTGAGGGGCTTTTGAGGAGGGGAACTTGTGCCAGATGATGAAAGGTGTGACAAAGAGACAGAGAGGTAAAAACAGGTATTTTGCTATAATGGATGGGGCATTGGAGGAGATGAGTAACAGGTAATTATAGAGTGTGACAGAGAAATAGGGAGGCAGAAATAGGTGTCTTGCTATAGTGAAGATACATGCTTACCTCGTGAGAAAGAGAGAAAGCAACCAAGAATGAGGGCAAAAGTAGGTGTGCTGCTGTAGAGGAGATACCTGGTTAACCCAACCAGAGGGAAGAGCAAAGGAAAGAGAGATAGAGAGTAGGAAACTACAAAAGTGTAAGAGAGAGCAGGAGAGAGATGGTGAAATGCTAGGAAATACTCATAAATAACAAGGATCAAAGCAGAGATGTGATGGTAGAGTAAAGAAAAGAGAGGTATGACGGTTGTAATATATGTGGTCAGGTGTTGCCAAGAAGGTGCAAGTAGGGAATGGGGATTGCAGTGACTGGCGAAAAATTGGGTAGAGGGCAGGAAAGGGGATTGGAAGACAATTACAGTTTATGAAGAGGAAATGTGAGAAAGATGCTGTTTAGAAGAGGAAATGTAGTTCATTTTCTCGGGGTAGAGTGTGTGAAAAGTTTCCATGGCTAGATGCATATATAAAAAAGGATAAAGCATCCTTCTCAAGCCCTATGGACTCATAAGGGCCAGTTTCCTAGTTTCTATGGTGTATATATATTTACTCACTGAACAGGACACTGATCTGCGGCAAGATTACTCATTTATACCAACCAAGTGGACTGGAGCAACGTGAAATGAAGTGTTTTGCTCAAGAACACAATGCATTGCCTACTCCAGGAATTGAAACCATAAACTTATGATCATGAGTCCAACACCCTAACCACTTGGCTACATATATACATGTATGTATCTGTGTCTATAATTGTGTGTGTGTGCATGTGTGTGTGTGTGTGTGTGTGTGTGTGTGTGTGTGGTGTGTGTGTGTGTGTGTGTATGTGTGTACGATGCTTGACATCATGTAATAGCTGTAAATGAACATGACCATCATACTAGCAGTGTCATGCATGGTATCTGAAAGAAGATAGTCACAGCTGAAACATTTTTTATTACAGATCCACTTAGTCAATGCTTGCCTGTCTGTGAACAGCAATCTCTTATCATACCCTACACTCTTTAACAAAAAAAAAAAAAGAATGTAAGAACCCACTGGAAAATATAATCCTAAATACATTATATCTGGAAGAAATTATAAAAAAGTTGAAGGTTACCAAGGCTAGAACAGTTTTGATCATGAGTCTTCTAGATCAGTCATGACCTGGGAGTCAAACATTGAGTCATGTTTAGCAGGATCATGTTAAGAGTAATAATCTAATGTCTAACCTCTGATTTTAACAGTTATGAGTAAAACTCACTCAACCATTCATTCTATATATCTCAAAGTTATTAATAATAACTGCTTTGTTAGAAAACCAAATTTCACTGTTTGACCTGCAAAAGTATGTCATTTTTACATAAAAAGCATTTGTAAATAATGGCTCAATTTGTAAAAATGAAGACACTGCTCTTTTCTGCAGCACACCATCTGCTATGACTTCCACCAAAGATAACTACCATCAATGCAGGATGTTTTTGTAATATCTCTTCACATTCTCCTTTCATTAACACTTATCTGAAATACAAAATTCATTGGTGCCAGCATGACTGTGTAACAAGAAGTTTGCTTCTCAAGAACACAGTTTCGGGTTGAATCCCACTACATAGTGTCTTCTATAGCCCCAAGTTGACCAAAGCCTTGTGAGTGGATTTGGTAGATAGAAACTGAAAGAAGCTGTAAGGTGGCAAGCTGGCAGAAAAGTTAGTATGCCAGGCGAAATGCTTAGCAGTATTTTGTCTGCCGTTACTTTCTGAGTTCATCCTTTTGGGGTTGATAAATAAAGTACCAGTTACACACTGGGGTCGATGTAATCGACTTAATCCCTTTGTCTGTCCTTGTTTGTCCTCTCTATGTTTAGCCCCTTGTGAGCAATAAAGAAATAAGAAACTGAAAGAAGCTGTGTGTGTGGGTGTATGTGTATGTGTGTATGTGTGTGTTTGGGTCTTTGCATGTGTGTGTGTGTCTTTATGTGTGTGTGTGCATGCATGTGTTACTGTGTCTTTGCCTTCACATCATGTGATTGTTGTAAATGAGTGTCACTATCATGTAAGCAATGTCATTCATATCCAGTATTTTGTGAAAACATCTGGTCATGGGTGAACATTACTTTACTTGGAAACAGGTGAAGTTGGTGATTGGAAGGACATCCAAACATAAAAAATCTGCCTTGACACATTCCATCTGACCCGTGGAAGCATGGAAAAGTGGGCATTAAAATGATGATGATGATAGTCCAGTTTCCAAACACATGTATACCTTTTTTTCCTTTCATTCAAATTATTGTTTTTCTAAAACTGCTGAAAGTTAGCCATGTATCTGCCCATGCACGTGCAAATATGGTCAGCATTGTTTTGAGGAAGACTGGGATGTAACACATGTATGCAGGCCTTTCCTCTCAAAGCCACTGATGTTCATTCAAGAGAAAGGTCATGACTTGGGTTGATATATAATTTGGCACCGGTGTCTTCACAGATGTTGATGTTGAAACACAGGGTTGAAACAGACACTAGTAGGGATCTTGCCTGACCTTCCAGTATTCTGCTAATCTACTTTACTGGATTGGTACTTTTTTTTTATTGACCTAGAAAGGAAAAAAAAGCAGATTTAGCCTCAGAGTGCTGAGAACCACAAGAAATAATGTAACGTATACTATCTAATACTCTAACAAGTCTACTAAATTGCAACTTTTGTGTTACAATCACTGAAAAGAAAGAAAAATGTTAAAATCAGGAAATAATTATATTGGGATCACTTTAGTTATGGTTGACCTTAGGGTTCTACATCTTGAAAGTTCCCCTTCCAAGCACAAAGATGACCGCTTAATAAGAAGTTTGCTTCCTAACCACAAGGTTCTGGATTCAGTCCCATTGCATGGTACTTTGGGCAAGTGTCTTCTGCTATAGCTCCACGTTGACCAAAACGTTGTGAGTGGATCTAGTAAATGAAAGCTGAAAGAAACCTGACACACAAACACACACACACACATATATATATGTGGTCTGATCAATAAATATCCAGACTGCTGCCATAATAACAAAGCTAAAGCATGCAGAGTTAAGCTGCTCAGCACAGATTGACCTTAAACTCTGTTGTGCATGCACATTAATTTTTAAAGTTCTAGCTCACTTCTGCTGCTTACAGCAGTGTTTGGAAGGAAGGTGTGTAGCATGTGACTGCCACATTGACCATGACAATGAAAGTTGTATAGAGAATCAGTATTAAATTTTGCCAAAAGCTTAGCAATACCTGCTCAGAGGCCTACACAAAAGTTTTGGAAGGTTTTTTATCATTCTTGACACAATCAAAGAGACCTTATGTAACTAAAACCTGGGTGTCTTTTTGGTCAGTTGAAAGCAGTTTTGGCTCAAACTTGGCAGACATGCATTTCATACCTAAATTTTCAGTGATAATGGACTGAGCTGAACTGTAACTAATCTGCACATCCTCTAATAATTCACGGATGGTGATTCAATGATTTCCCCTCACCTCTGCATGTGATGTTTTTCTTAGTTCTGCTGGCTGCAGGTCTCCCAGAATGTTCATCAATATCGATATTGTTCCAGTGATCTTGGAAACATCTGAATTACTCATACCCTTGTATGTGGCTCATACACTCCTCTCCATACACTTTCTGCAACTTTGCATAGGCCTCTGGGCAGATATCACCCGGACAACTTTCTCTGTCATGGTCAATGTGACGATCAAATGCTACACCTCTTCCTTCCAAGCACTGCTGTAAACAGCAGAAGTGAGCTAGAATGTTAAAACTTAGTGCACATGCAGAGCAGAGTTCAAGGTCAGTCTGTGCCAAGTAGCTTCACTCTGCATGCTTTAGCTTTGTGACTATAGCAACAGTTTGAATATTTACTGATCAGACCTTGTGTATATATATATACATATATATATATATCATCATCACCATCATTATCAACATCATCTTCATTTAATGTCTGCTATCCATGCATAGATTGAACAGTTTGATCAGGGCTGGTAAGCTGGGGGGGGGCGCTGCACCAGACTACAGTCTTATTTGGCATGGTTTCTATGGCTGGATGCACTTCCTAATACCAACCACTTCGAGAGCATTATATATATATATATATATATATGCATGTGCCTTTGTGTTTGTTCCCCACCATCACTTGACAACTGGTATTGGTTTGTTTACATTCCTGTAATTTACTAGTTTGGGAAAAGGGGCTGATAGAGTAAGTACCAGGCTTTTTAGAAAATAAGTATTAGGGTTGATTCATTCAACTAAAACCTTTTCAAGACTGTACCTTAGTGTCCCAGCATGGCTGCAGTCCAGTGACTGACACAAGAAAAAGATAAACTATAAAAAGTAAGTCATAGTCCTCAGCAAGGTTTGTTTTTTTTATTTTCTTTTTTTGTTGTGGTCTAGCAGTTGGCCATACATACAAGTCTTTCTTACCCACACCACTGTTGATATCTAAGACAAAGGTAACACAGATATAATTTGGCACCCGTGTCATCACAAGTGTTGTTGTCAGAACACAAAGAGCTGAAATAAACACCACAAAGCCTGCTAGTTGATGTTCCAACTGTTCTGCCAATCTCTGGATTGTTACTTTTTTATTGACCATGAAAATACGAAATGAAAATACGAATCTGTGGGATTCGAACTCGAAGCACAGAAAATCAGAAGAAATATTGTGAGATTTATCAGCATGTAAAGCAGGGGTTCTCAACCATTTTTTTATCCATAGCTCCTTTGATTATTCATTGTTTAAAAACTGGTTTTATAGGAACTTCTTTCTAAATTCCTATTTTATTTTCCACACATTAACTTGTGTAGGTTGAACTATCTAAAATATTAGAGAAAGAAACCTGGCTGTTTCTTGCAATACACACCACTACATACATCAAAAGCAAACTTTTTTCAGGGACCCTTATTACTATTTACTATTTTGTTGTGTGGATCCCCGAAAATATTTCATGGACCCTGGCTGAGAACCACCGATGTAAAGGAACTAAATGTAAGTTAATCTATGTTTTCCAGTATCTAGAAACACTATACCTTCATATATTAACCAAACAGCATAGACAGGTGTAACAAGATGTCTGTGCATAAGATATGGCAGTCTAGTGAAAGAGTTTGCTTTACTACCGCATGGTTTGATCTCATGGCAAAGCACTATGGACAAGGGTCCTGTACCATAGTGTTAGGTTGACTAATATTGCATGAGTGGAATTTGGTAGATGGAACCTGTGCAGAGCTTCCTGTAATGTGTGTAGATACATACATACATTATACATACATACATACATACATACATACATACATACATACATACATACATACATACATACATACATACATACATGTTTGTCCACAACTGTATAAATATATATATATATATATATATACATACATACAAGATGGTGCTGAAAAGTTCCTGGCTTTAAGGGTATGGCAGAAGGCCTGATTGAAGGCCCAACCTTCCAAGTCCTTTTACAAGGCTTAGGAAAACTGAAGGACTGCTGCAATAAGTGTTTGAATCTGAGGTGAGAATATGTTGAATAAAATCATTTACTGATCTTCCAGTATTTTCTTTTACCTAAAGCCAGGAACCTTTCAGCACTTCCTTGTGTGTGTGTGTGTGTGTGTGTGTGTGTGTGTGTGTGTGTGTGTGTGTGTGTGTGTGTGTGTGTGTGTGTGTGTG
>NC_043001.1:50670518-50685518 GCF_006345805.1 Octopus sinensis | reverse complement strand
AACACATACATACATACATACATACATACATACATACATACATACATACATACACACATACATACATACATACATACATACATACATACATATACATACACACATACATACATACATACATACATACATACATACATACATACACACATACATACATACATACATACATACATGCATACATACATACATACATGTATGCATGCATGCATGTATATATGCATACTTGCATGCATTGCATGTATGTATGCATTCATGTATATGTGTATGTATGTATTATGTATGTATGTATATAAGTATTCAATTCCTATTCAGTTCTTTAAGCACATACATATATGTATATATGTATGCATGCATGCGTGCATGTATGTATATATGCATTCATGTATGTATGCATGTATGTATGTATGTATGTATGTATGTATGTACGTATGTATGTATGCATGTATGTATACATACACATATTCAATTTCTGTCTGCCAAATCTACTCACAAGGCTTTGACCAACCAGGGCTAAAATAAAAGACACTTGGCCAAGGTGCTATACAGCTGGCTTGAACTCAAAACCACATACTTGGAAAGAAAACTTCATAATTACTTAAGTCATTCCTGTACACTACTTAAAATATATATATTCATTTCAATAAAAATAACCAATATATTTTTGTCTTGAAGCTATGTAAAGCATTAACATGTGCCTTACAATAAAATTATATAATATTTTATAGTTATAGATTAAACATTTTTTTAAAATTTTAGAATCACATTCCTTGTTTCCAAAATATTTTTTAACATACCACAGATATTTCTGGTTATTGCTTGGGGATTTTCAGATATTTTTACCAGTATAGGCATAGGAGTGGCTGTGTGGTAAGTAAATTGCTTATGAACCACATGGTCCCGGGTTCAGTCTCACTGCGTGGCACCTTGGGCAAGTGTCTTCTGCTATAGCCTTGGGCTGACCAAAGCCTTGTGAGTGGATTTGGTAGATGGAAACTGAAAGAAGCCCATTGTATATATGTATATATATACATATGTATGTGTGTGTATATGTTTGTGAGTCTGTGTTTGTACCCCCAACATTGCTTGACAACCGATGCTGGTATGTTTACGTCCCCGTAACTTAGCAGTTCGGCAAAAGAGACCGATCGACTAAAGGCGGTGCTCCAGCTTGGCTGCAGTCAAATGATTGAAATAAGTAAAAGAGTAAAGAGAGCATGAAGAGAAGTATGTCATCATCATCATCGTTTAACGTCCATTTTCCATGCTAGCATGGGTTGGACGGTTTGACCGGGTCTGGGAAGCCAGGAGGCTGCATCAGGCTCCAGTCTGATCTGGCAGTGTTTCTACAGCTGGATGCCCTTCCTAACACCAACCACTCTGTGAGTTTAGTGGGTGCTTTTTACGTGCCACCGGCACAGGTGCCAGGCGAGGCTGGCAACGGCCACGCTCGGATGGTGCTTTTTACATGCCACCAGCACATGTATCACAACTACAATTTCCATTTGATTTTTTGATGCTGATCAAATGGAAATTATAGTTGTGATACCTGTGCCAGTGGCATGTAAAAAGCACCATCTGAGCGTGGCCGATGCCACTGCTGCCTTGACTGGCTTCCGTGCCGGTGGCATTGTAAAGATATTCAGATTCGCTGTTCACTTCCTATCCACAGTTTAAGTTCCATTTTGCTGCAGACTTTAACCCTTTAGCATTCAGATTATTCTGTCAAATGTAATGATTTTTCATTCACATTGTTTTAAATTAATCAGGCATTATTTTGCAGCTTCGAAATTTTGATGATGGGACTGTATATTTTATAATGGCATTGAAGGGTAAGTGTCATAGGCTAGATCTGGCTGGTTAGAACATAAAACAGGTAGCATATATGGGCCGAAAATGGCTGGTTTAAATGCTAAATAGTTAATCCAACAGGTGTTCAGGATTTATATTAACCATATCAAATACCAAGAAGGCTATAAAGTTCACAAGCTCTGCCCTTCTTCGGTAACTTACAAAAACAAAAATGAAGTAATATAAGTAGTAACAGCAGAGCTACAGCTAAATTATATTTATTAGTTGTAGTAGTTGTAAGGCAATGAGCTGGCAGAGTCATTAGCACACCAGGCATTTTGTTCACCTTTACATTCTGAGTTCAAATTCCACCGAGGTTGACTTTGCCTTTCATCCTTTCGGAGGTCGATAAATTAAGTACCAGTGAAACACTGGGGCCGATGAAATTGACTATCCCCTCCCACAATTTCAGACCTTGTGCCTTTAGTAGAAAAGAATTGTTAGCATGCCCGACAAGATGCTTTGTGGTATTTCTTCTGAGTTTACTTTCTTTCAAAGTCTATCAAGTTTGACTTTGTCTTCCATTTTTTCAGGGTTGATAAAATAAGTACCACTGAAGCACTGGAGTCAATGTAATCAACTAGCACCATTCTCTAAAACTTCAGGCCCTCCTGCCTATAGTAGAAAGAATTGGTAATAGTAGCAACAGCAAAAAGAGTAGTGGTTAAAATTACAGTAGATTTTATGATAACGCTAGTAGTAGTAGTAGGAGGAGCAAAAGTCTTACTTTACAGCAGAGTCTTTTTTACATTCAATATTCGTCCACTGCAAGCCAGCAAGACAACTTCACTGGTGCACGAAGAACCAAAAAAACCAGAACTGGAAGCAAGCTTCTTACCACATAGCCATGCCACTGCATGATACCCTGAGCAAGTGTCTTGTACAATAACCTCAGGCTGACCAAAGCCTTGTAAGCGAATTTGGTAGATGGAAACTCACAGATGCCCATTATATATATCATCATCATCATCATCATTTAACGTCCACTTTCCATGCTGGCATGGGTTGGACAATTTGACTGAGGACTGGTGAACCAGATGGCTGCACCAGACTCCAATCTGATCTAGCAGAGTTTCTACAGTTGGATGCCCTTCCTAATGCCAACCACTCCGAGAGTGTAGTGGGTGCTTTTACGTGCCACCGACACAAGGGCCAGTAAGGCAGTACTGGCAACAGCCACGTTCAAGTGATGTTTTTTACATGCAACACTGGCAACAACCTTGCTCGAATGTTTTTCAGGTGCCACTGGCACAAATGCTAGTAAGGCAACGCTGGTAATGATCACGTTTGAATGGTGCATTTTACAGGCCAAAAGCATGGAAGCCAGTGAGCTGCTCTGGCAGTGATCACACTTGGAAGGTGCTCTTAGTGCTTCACTGGCACAGATGCCAGTCATCGAATTTGCGAATTTGATTTGATTTCAATTTCACTTACCTCAAAAGGTCTTCGCAAGCAGAGTTTAGTGTCCAATAAAGGAAGGTACGCATAAGTGGGCTGGTTACACCCCTAGCATAGGCCATGGGTATAGTCTCACTTGCTGGGTCTTTTCAAGCACTGCATATTTCCAAAGGTCTCAGTCACTAGTCATTGCCTCGGTAGAGCCTAATGTTCGAAGGTTGTGCTTCACCACCTCATCCCAGGTCTTCCTGGGTCTACCTCTTCCACAGGTTCCCACAACCATTAGGGTATGGCACTTTTTCACACAGCTATTCTCATCCATTCTTGCCACATGACCATACCAGTGCAGTCATCTCTCTTGCACACCACATCTGATGCTTCTTAGGTCCAACTTTTCTCCCAAGGTACTTACACTCTGTCGAGTATGCACACTGACATTACACATCCATCGGATCATATTGGCTTCATTCCTTGCGAGCTTACGCATGTCCTCAGCAGTTACGGCTCGTGTTTCACTGCCATGTAGCATGGCTGTTCGTACACATGCATCATACAGTCTACCTTTTACTCTGAGCAAGAGGCCCTTTGTCACCAGCAGAGGTAAGAGCTCTCTGAACTTTGTCTAGGCTATTCTTATTCCAGCAGCTACACTTTCAGCATGCCCTCCCCCGCTACTGACTTGGTCACCTAGGTAATGGAAGCTATCAACTACTTCTAGTTTTTCTCCCTGGAATGTGGTGGAAGTTGTTCTCTGCACATTTTCAGTTTTTATTGCTCCTGAGCATCTGCCACATACAAAAACTATCTTCCCAGTTAGCCTTCCTTTGATATTGCTGCACCTCTTATGTGTCCATAGCTTACACTGAGTACATCTTATAGAGTTTCTACCTACGCCTTTTCTACAGATCAACCAGGGCCATCTACCTGAAGGGATTTGTGGTCTGTCTGCCTTCCTACTTATTAGGACTTTGGTTTTAGCTAGGTTGACTCTAAGGCCCTTCGATTGTAATCCTTGTTTCCACACCTGAAACTTCTCTAGTTCTGATAGTGATTCAGCAATTAGAGCAAGGTCGTCAGCATAGAGGAGCTCCCAGGGGCATCCTGCCTTGAATTCCTCTGTTATTGCCTGGAGGACTATGATGAATAGGAGTGGGCTGAGGACCGAACCTTGGTGGACCCCTACCTCTACCCGGAATTCTTCACTGTACTTGTTACCAACCCGCACCTTACTGGCAGCATCCCTGTACATGGCTTGCACAGCTCTCACTAACCATTCATCTATCCCTAGTCTCCTCATTGACCACCAGATAAGGGATCAGGGAACCCTGTCGAAGGCTTTCTCCATGTCAACGAAAGCCAGGTACAGAGGTTTATCTTTGGCTAGGTATTTCTCCTGCAGCCATCTTACCAGTAATATAGCATCAGTGGTGCTTTTCCCTGGCATAAACCCAAACTGCATCACATCTAAACTGACTCTCTTCCTAATTAGTTGGGCTATGACCCTCTTCGTGACCTTCATTACCTGATCCAACAGCTTGATACCTCTGTAATTATTTGTATCTAAAGCATCACTTTTACTTTTGTAGCAGTTGACTATGGTACTTCTGCACCAGTCATTGGGTATGACTCCTTCGTGTATCACCTGGTTAACTATGCAGGTGACTAGGCTATAGCCAACACTGCCAGATATTTTGAGCATCTCTACAGTGATTCCTGATGGGCCAGGGGCTTTCCCTGTCTTCGTACTCTTAATTGCTTTATCTACCAAGGTACTGTCAACTCAGATAGCTGGTCCCTCTGTTGGGTCAACATTCAGCAGACTCTCTTTCTCCCATTAATTCTCTTTATTCAGCAACCTTCCATAGTGGCATCTTCAAACTTCTCTCTTTGCAGCCTCGTTTAGTGCAAGTGAACCATCATCCATGCAGACACATTTCTCTCTTACAACATCACGATTCTCTTTCACACACTGTCTTGCAACATGAAATACCTCAGATCTTTGGTACTCATGGTGCAGAACATTGGCAAATGTTTTCTTATCTGCTTCCCCTCTGGCTAAATAAACCTGTCTCCTAGCTTCCCTTCTGGCAGTCTGATACAATTCCCTGCTACTACTGTTCTTCCAGTCCTTCCAAGCCTGTTTCTTTTCTCTAATAGCCCTGTCAACAACATTGTTCCACCACCACATTATTTTGGGTCGAGAGGGGACTTTGCATCCTCCACAGATCTGGTCAGTGGCCCTCCGCAAGTTGTTCTGTAGAAACCTCCAGTTGTCTTCTACATTGTGTGAAGCTATATCTCCTTCCATTTCGTTAAAGGCTTCGAGTAATATGTCTCTAAATCTCTGTATAAAATCTCTAAAGCTCTGTATTAAAAAAAAATGCACTATTTCTGGGATGACTCAGTATATATATATATATATATATATTCTTACATTATACGCACACACTCACATATCCACACAAACAGAAGCGAAAGTTCTGCACTAAGATTTAAAGCTGGCAAAGTTAAGCTAGCCACTCCTACATGGTGGTAATGTTTCAGGAACTAATAAATTAAAGCAAATGTTTTTCAGAAAAAATTGTATGCACTGAAAAGATTAAATCAGCTTCAACTGCCTGTCTGTTGGGAATTGAATGAGGTGGCAAGGATCACAAACAAATTGTTCTCAGACTGGTACATAAACAAATCTGCACTGCTGCATACATCTTCTACACTGAGAATGATTCGCCATGCAAAGCTATTTTTTTCTGCTAGTGTTTCTGGCAATACTCCAAATCCCGATGAAGGTCAGATGAAGCTTAAAGTAAGCATAGCTTACATGCCTTCAGGAACGACATCTGTTTTGCAGTTGTTACTACCAGGTGGTGGGTAGTAATAACTGTCACAGTGTTCTATCTGCCAGAATATTTTAACCACTTCATTATCATATTTCTGTTGAAATACAATGCTTTTATCTTTTATCTTTTATCTTTTAACTTTTTCAGTCATTAGACTGCGGCCATGTTGGGGCACCACCTTCTTGAACTTTTAAGCGAATGAATTGATCTCAGGACTTATTTTTCTAAAACTGGTACTTATATTTTTGGACCATTTATTGCTGAAAACTGCTACTTCTTCATCCCAGACTGGTCAACTGAAGAGGGCAAATCATTCTTCATGACAATGCTTGACCACACATTTCACTAATAGTTAGAGAGCTCTTACCCCTGCTGGTGACAAAAGGCCTCTCGCTCAGAGTAAAAGGCAGACTGTATGATGCATGTGTACACACAGCCATGCTACATGGGCCGTGACTGATGAGGATATGCGTAAGCTCGCAAGAAATGAAGCCAGTATGCTCCGATGGATGTGTAATGTCAGTGTTCATAATCGACAGAGTGTAAGTACCTTGAGAGAAAAGTTGAACCTAAGAAGCATCAGTTGTGGTGTGCAAGAGAGACGGCTGCGCTGGTATGGTCATGTGACGAGAATGGCTGAAGATAGTTGTGTGCAAAAGTGCCACACCCTAGCAGTTGAGGGAACCTGTGGAAGAGGTAGACCCAGGAAAACCTGGGACGAGGTGGTGAAGCACGACCTTCGAATTTAGGTCTCACCAAGGAAATGACTAGAGACCGAGACCTATGGAAGTATGCTGTGCGCGAGAAGACCCAGCAAGACTAGTGAGGCCATAACCCGTGGCCCCTACCTGGGACGTAGTCAGTCCACCTGTGCATACCTTCCTTCTTGGGACACTTGTGAAGACCTGTTGAGGCAAGTGAAAATCAAATCAAACCAAATCAAAATAGATGAACATCAATGGATGGTACCAGTGCCGGTGGCACATAAGAAAACCATCCGAACGTGGCCGTAGCCAGTACCGCATCAACTGGCCTCCGTGCTGTGGGCACATAACAAACACCATCCGATCGTGGCCGTTCGTCAGCCTCGTCTGGCACCTGTGTCGGTGGCACATAAAATCACCCACTACACTCTCGGAGTGGTTGGCGTTAGGAAGGGCATCCAGCTGTAGAAACACTGCCAGATCTGACTGGCCTGGTGCAGCCTTCGGGCTCCCCAGACCCCAGTTGAACCGTCCAACCCATGCTAGCATGGAAAGCGGACGTTAAACGATGATGATGATGATGATACTCCAGAAGTTGAGGGAACTTGGCTACGAAGTTCTTCCCCACTCAGCTTATTCCCCAGACCTTTCTCCTACCGACTACTATTTTTGCAAGCACCTTGATGGTTTCCTGTGAGAGAAGGAGTTCAAAAATCAAACCAATGCTGAAATTGCATTCAAAGAGTCCTGTACTAGAGTAAAATTTCCTTTTTTTCTCACATTTTCTTTCTGTGTGTGTGTGTGTGCGTATTATATTATATTATAGTATCTTTTATCTTTCATCTGTTTCAATCATTAGACTGCAACCATGATTTTCAAAAAGTTCAAATAGAAAGATATGGTTTATGTCTTGTGTTTGAAACTTACCCTATTTTTTATAGGGAGTCCATGGCTCAAATTAGTTTATGTTTTGAATAGGATTTGATTTGTAGAGCATAGTCACATGATCATAATAAAAGCCATAAGTCTTGTTAAATACAGCTACCCAGGGTTTCCTGGTCAAAATATTGATTTATTTTGCCATTTTTCAATCTGAGAAGAAGTCTGGTTGTCAGGTGCATTTTAAGGTCATCTACTTAAAACGTGAGGTTTTTATTATAACATTATCTTTACTTAAGCTTTACTACATTATATATATATATATATATAGATAGATAGAGATATACACACACACACACATTAACTAACCTAAAGTTTGCTTATGCCCAAGTACTGCTTGGTGTTGATATTACTGTAAGATATATATATACATACATACATGTATATATATATATATATATATATATATATAATATATATATATATATATATATATATATATATATATATATATAGACACACACACACAGAGTCACTCATATATGTCCTCTGCCATTAGAGTCTGACAAGTTGTCTAAAGACATTCAATGAAAGTAACCTGATCTGTCAACCACAAAAAACTGGATTCTTCACTCAGCTCTCCTCACTTGTAAGTTTCTTGCCAAAAACATGGTATCACTTCTGCACCTATCCTATTTGTCAGATTTAGCTCCTGTGGACTTCCATCTCTTCCACAAGATGAAAATGTAGTTTAAAGATTGCTGTTTTAACACTGTTGTCAAGATCCAGAGTGAATCACAGAAGATCCTCAACTTACTTATAGAAAATGACTTCCAGCCGAGATTCCAAAAGTGGAAGGAATGACCCAAACAATCTATGGGAAGATTTCAAAACAAAAGTATTTCAGGTTGCAAGTTCGTCAGTAGGATTTAAATCCCATAAATCCAGTAACTGGTTTTCAAATAGATCAGCAGAAATTCATGATTTACTTTTAGAAAAACAAAGTTTAGGCAATACACTTCTTTCTGAGTCCTTGAACCCCAACTCAAACAAAACTTCCAGAAAGCTGAAAAGGAAAGTGCAGACTGCTCTAAAGAAAATTAAACATGGATGGTGGAATGATAGAACAAAAGGGGCACAAGAAGCAGCTGATAGAAATGATGCCAAGGGTTTGTACTCTTATGCTGAGGAAGTATATGCCCAAAATCTTCCTCAATAGCGCCAGTGAGAACAGGAAATGGACGTTTTCTTCTGACTGACACCACTTCTATTCATAAGCATTGTGTAGAACATTTTTCTGCACTTTTGAATAGACCATCATCTGTTGACATGAGGATGATAGAAAAAAATTGAACACTTTCCAATTATAAGAGAGATGGCATTTGAACCAACTGTAAATGACATTTATTTAGCTGTGGACAAGCTGAATAACAATAAGTCTCTAGGGTCTGATGGAATCGGTGCAGAAGTCTTGAAATATGGGGGTGACAAAATGTTTGAACTCTTAAATGTATTAATTTATCACTTTTGGAGAACTGAGAAAGTGCCTCAAGACTGGATTGATGCCATTTTAGTCTCCTTGCATAAATCGGGGCCAAAGGATCTGTGAGGTAATTTTTGTGGGATTTCACTTTTGTCTGTGGTTGGAAAGGTACTTGCCTGCATTTTGTTAGAACATTTAAATACTTTTATAGTTCCAAATATAGTGTCTGAGTCTCAGTGTGGTTTTCATTCCTCCAGGATCTTTACTGTCAGACTATTACAAGAAAAGTGCATTGAACAGAATCTTGCTCTATACCAGTGCTTTGTTGGTTTGGGCAAAGCATTTGATACTGTTAATCGAAATGCTCTGTGGCTAATTCTAAGGAAAACAGGTTGCCCAGAAAAATTTGTAAACATGGTCAGGGCTTTGCATCAAGATATGAAAGGTAGAGTTAATTTTGGTGGTAGTCTCTCTGAATCTTTTGTTATGGAAAATGGAGTAAAGCAAGGAGACCTTGATGCACCCACACTCTTTGCAATATGTTGTGTTGTCACATGCTTTTCAAAACTCTGAGGAAGGTATTTACAAAAATATCGAACAACAGGGAATGTTTTTAATCTGACCAGACTGAAATTCAAAACAAATATTTTTACTTCACTCATTAGGGAACTTTTGTCTGCTGACGATTGCAGTCTTGTCAGTCGTTCTGAAACAGGTCTGCAATCTCTTGTATCTGCATTTGACTCAGCTTGTGATGATTTTGAAAAAATCGGTTATAATGCATCAACCTGTGTGTGGTGCTGTTTGTAACCCCACTAAAATTTTTCTTAAGGGAAAGTTACTTGAGGTTGTCAATTCATTCGACTACCTTGGAAGCTCTCTTCAAAATGATGGAAATCTTGATACAGAAATGCAGCTGCGAATTCAAAGGGCAGCAAAAGCATTTGATGGCTTAGAGTCACGCATTTGGTGCAAGTGACATATAAATAAGAATACAAAGCTGGCTCTTCACAAATCATTTGTCTTACCATCCCTGTTGTATTCCTGTGAACTTGGACTTGTTATGAAAGGCATTTTAAACTGTTAGAACAATTCCACTAAAAATGCCTTCATCGCATTTTAAAAATTAAATGAACTCTTTTAGTCCAAACACAGATGTCCTTGCATCTGCAGGCATCACCTCAATTAAAGCTATGATTTTGAGGAACCAATTGAGATGGTGTGGCCATATTGTTCGAATGGCAGATGAACACATGCCAAAACAGCTGTTTTATAGTGAACCTGCAGAGGGGAAACGCTATTGGCGTAAACCTAAAAAAAGGTTTTAAGGACGGCATAAGGACTACTATGGAGTCACTTGGAATGGTTCCAGAAGACATAGAAACTCTTGCTTTGGGTTGAGTTGGATGGCGAACAAAGGTATGGAGAGGAGTAAAAGCATTTGAAGAGGCCAGGATAACGCAACTAAGACTCAAAAGAGATCTAAGGAAGAATGTAATGATCAAGAAGGTTAATGACAATTACCTTTTTGTGTGCAGTCTGTGACAGACCATGCCTGTCTTTTGCTGGCCTCAAATCTCATCTGCGAATGCATGGAAAATGAACCTCCACCAACTATTCTACCTATATGTCATTGCACACCTTTGAATGCTGTGTATGCCAGAAAGGTTGCAAATCCCACGGAGGCCTCAAAAGACATGTTAAGACCCGCAAAAAGCAGAACTTATCTTCATTACAAAGAAACTGTTTTCATCAGATGACTGCAGTAATAGAATAATTGTAAATATTTGCTCTCTATTGTGAATATGTTTAAATATCTAATTTGTCCTTTATGCTTGATGTCTATGCAGTCATCTGATGAAAACAGTTTCTTTGTAATGATGTAATGCCTTCATTGATCAGTTAAAGGAGTCACTTGAAATTGCCATAATGAATTGACACTTATACATTTTTGTTACTCATTTACACAAAGTGTCCACAAAGTCACTATACACTTTCTTTTCTCTATTTCATTTCGTGTATCATTCAGAGATACGTGAGGCCATCAGCATTTGACACCTTAGGCTTTGCAGTCTTTGTAAGTGTATCGTTCTCTTACCCATGGCTCACCAATTAACATTAGAGCAGCATCACATAATTGCTGCCTGGCAAGAAGTTTTTCAGTCCCCTACTGCAGCGCAAGTTTGAGAAGGTTTATGGCCATCACACTGTTCCAACGCATTGCACAATTTATGCTGTTCATAGCAAGTTTCTCAAAGCAGGATCTGTTCTTCACAAACCATGCAGCAGATCGCCTGCTACTACCACCACTGATAAAAGCACCAAGCTCCTGGAACAGGCGTTCACGAAAAGCCAGGGAAAGTCCATACGTAGGGCTGCACTGAAACTTAGCATCAACAAAAGCTCAATTTAGCAGATGCTTCGGAGAGTGATAAAGCTCTACCTGTACTGACTTCAGGTTGTTCAAAGGATCAAGCAAAAGATCATGATGCTCATGTGGAAATGTGAGAATCACTCCAACACCATTAAACAAAATGACTCACAACTCCTACAAAATATATAGTTCAGCGATTAGTCTGTCTTTTATCTCTCTAGTTAGATAAACTGACACAATTGTCAAATTTGGGAAAAATTAAAAGCAGCAGAAATTCTTGAACTTGAACGAGACTCTCTGAGGCTGGTGGTATGGTGTGCCATGGGCAAGGGAATGATGCAATTACAAAAACTGCAAAGCCTAAGGTGTCAAATGCTGATGGCCTCACATCTCTCCAAATGACACTCTGAAACAAAATAGAAGAAAGAAAGTGTAGAGTGACTTCTGGGACACCCTGTATATATACATACATACATACATATATATACATATATATAACAAAATATATATATATATATAATAAAAAAGAGGTGAGTGTTTCCACGCAGGGAAAAATATAGGCAAATTTGTTGTTGAAAATGTACCTAAATTTTGAAAATTTGTAATTGTTTAAAATATATTTATTTACATATGCACCACTTCATTCCCAAAATTTGGGATGGAAATGATAAATATGTAAATAAATGTATTTTAAACAATTACAAGTTTTCCAAATTTAGGTGCATTTTCAACAACAAATGTGCCTATATATATATATATATATATATATATATATATATGAATATATATATATATGTATGTATGTATGTATGTATGTATGTATGTATGTATGTATGTATGTATGTACATGTACAAACACACACACACACACACACTTGCACATACACAAAGATTTTCACGCTAGATATTGAATTGAACATAGAATAAAATTAAAATTATTCTTTTCACACTGTTGTATTATTAAGTATGCTCCATTCAAAATATTCAGAAAACCCTTTTGTATGCTATTATGTCTATTTTAGAAGCAAAGATTTATGTCATTTTGTTTTAGCTGAGAATATGTATGATGAGAGTTCTGTGTCAAGACACTTGTCAAGCTTGTCAGACTAGCTTGACAAGTACCTTGTCATAAAACTCCTGACTTCTCAACTAGAAAAAGTTGAATGTCTGTCTGCGTGTGTGTGTGTGCATATGTTCATGCGTGCGCATGTGTGTGTGTGCATGTGTGTATGCGTATGTGTGTGCATGTGTACAGTAGTTAACAACGACTTTTATAAATGGGCTAATAAATGCAACTTAAACTTAACTTGAAAATGAATAAATGTTTGTCTCAGTATTTTGTAGAAGCTCCTGTAGCTAATATTATGGATTTCTCCTGATGAGGCAGGGTTTTGATTAAATTAGTAGTATTAATGACAAACTAACCCATGTTTAATTCACTCTTCACTTGATGTTTCTTCCAGCTCTGCAGTTGTTATCATATTCAGTAATCTTAATCACAACCTTTTGTTAAGATGTTCCCTTAATGTTCAATTGGATTAATATTAGAGGCTTTTGAGTATCCCATTTCAGAGATTCAGTTCAGTGAATTCTTTTCCAAGTTGTGAAACCTTGCTGTGACACAAGGCTGCATCTTCTTAAAAAAGACTGATTTTCTTAAAATTAGACTCTTTTTCACTATTTGAATGTTTTGGGGGCCATTTAGATAATTTTCATCAACATGAACTCTGACCTGTCTGTCACCCATACTTTCCTCCCCTATACAATGATTGTTATTCCTCTATGTTTAACTGTTCCTTGCAAATTATCTGGCTTCCATGTTTCAGTTTTGTTGCACCACATATATATCTAGTTTGAATAGAAAAAGTGGCAAAATTTGCTTTTGTCAGACCATAATATCGATGACCAAAACTTGTTTTTCTTGTTGCAGAACTCTTTAGTCTAGCTGAACCATTTGGTCCTATTAGGTTTTGAAATCATTGGCTTCTTTCTTGCAACTCTTCATTCATATCCAAGGTCTTTTAATATTGCTCTTAAACAATACAACAACATAGCCGGTAAATTTGCAACCTTCTAGCAGTTGAGCACATCTGAGAAGGAAAAGAAAGTAGTAAAGGTTGTTTAATAATTTTCCTCTTAACTGCCCTCCGCTGCACTCTTTCCTTTCAGAACTTTTCAGCAGCCTCCCAGATCTCTTCCGCATTCAGCAATGTCCTTCTTTATCTATTTATGTTTCTCTCAACCAGTGAAAGAAACTAACTACTTCTGTTTATATATATGGAGGAAACTTTCATCAAAAGAATGAGATATGTGAAATAGGGTTTACTGTTAGTTAAGAATTTCAGTAAATTAAATAAATTAAGCTGTATTATTAAGTAAGCTCCATTCAAAATATTCAGAAAACCCTTTAGGTGTTTGAATTATCGAGAGGTCAAGAATCATATTAAGCAAATAGGTTAGTAGAGAGGTTGGAAAAGGGGAAAGCTAAGATTAGAGTGGAGAATGGGCAATCAAATAATAAAAGGGATGATACAGTTTATTAGAAAGGTTGCTACAAGGTCGATATGTTAGCAAGTTCAGGATGTCTTGTAACTAACTTTTACAGTGTTTTTATTCTAAAAATATTAGTGTCATAAGAAGGAAAATACTTAATTTCTAAATTAGTATGTGTACACACCAGTTTGAAAAATAATTGTATAATTGAAAAATAATTGTAAATATATATATATATATATATATATATATATATATATATTATATATATATCAACAGAAAGAAAAGTTTACTATCAGAATGTATCATCATCATCATCATCATCATCATCATCATTATCATATTCATATTCATATTCATTTTCCATGCTAAATGGGTTGGATAGTTTGACCACAGCTGGTGAGGTCAGGGGCTGCACCAGGCTCCATTGTCTGTTCTGTCATGGTTTCTATGGCTGGGTGCCCTTCCTAATGCCAACCACTTTACAAAGTGCACTGGGTGCTTTTTATGAGGCACCAGTACTTTTAACGTGGCTCTAGCATGAGTGCTTTTTTATGTGACACCAGTCCAGTATCAATTCTGCTGTGGTGAACAGGTTTTCTTGAGTACAGCAGTGTGCCAGATATCTCAATCTTTAGTCATCTCCTTCGTAAGGCTTATTGTCTTGAAATTGGCCTTCAATAAATAATATATCTATTTTTCAATTCGCCATAACAATCTCATTTGTGGTTATTAAATATCAAAATTACAAGTTAAAGAACATGGTACATAAGTTTTATGAGTTTTCTTTCTAATAAGAACTATAAGATTACTCAATAATGGTAGAAATTATGGTAGATATATATATATATCAATATATAGGTGCAGGCATGGCTGTGTGGTTAGAAGCTTGCATCCTGACCACATGGTTCCAGGTTCAGTTCCACTGCATGGCACCTTGGGCCACTATATAGCCTCAGGCCTATGAAAGCCTTGTGAATA
>NC_043001.1:50613018-50668018 GCF_006345805.1 Octopus sinensis | reverse complement strand
TTTCAGGGTTATGACCCTATTTTCAAGAAACTGACGTGCACATCGGCAACAATCGTAAATTTCTTGAAAATGGGGTCATAACCCTGAAATATTGAATAAAAGGTAAGTTTACATTAATTCACATATTTGTTTTCTTATGATTTACCTTGCATTCTTGTGGCCTTACCCACGATCCTTTATACAATATATCTATATATATTTGTTCAAAGTCACAGAGTAGGAGAAAGAGTAGTATAAGTGAAGGGAAAGAAGAGAAAATAGTAATTCAGTGAAGGAGAAGTAGTGAGAGTAATGGCCCTGACTGAGAGAGAGTGAGAGAAAGTAATAGCAATAGAGAAAGGAAGGGGTGGTAGATGAATAAGGATGGACAGGTTGAAAAAAAATTAGTATTTCAACTCTGTGTGAGTATGTGTGTGTATGTAAAAAGGGGGTATGTGAATGTGTGTGTGTGTGTGTGTGTGTGTGTGTGAGTGTGTCTTTGAAATGGAAATGGGATGGTGAACATGCAACACAGAAAAGAAAAATCAAACAGCATTTCAACTCTGTTTGAGTATATGTATGTGTGCATGTACAAGGAAAGTATTTGAATGTATCTGCGATTATTATGTACCTTATTTTATATCTTATTTATATATATAATACAACAATTAGCTGTCATTTTTGATGACACAGGGTCAGCTAGTATATATATATATATAAATTGTATAAATCTAAACAGAACTAACTTTAATCTGATTGGAACAATTGTTTCAAATCTAGATCCTTTTCAGTGTGCATTCAGTGTAGTGACTATATTGCATTGGTAGTGCTGTACACTGGAGATATTTTACTTCCTCATTTAATAACACATAAAAAAATGTTTGTATTTAAATATGACGCACTTAGACAATATTTTGTGGCCTAGTTATTAGCTAGTCAACTACTTGAGTTTTATGCTGGTTTTTTTTTTTCTAGTTTTTTATTCTAATGTAAGAGTGAAACAGCTGTCCAATAGATATGTTGTGTTATAGTTGATAATTAATTTATTATTTATATATATAATAGTGTAATATTATAATATTCAAAAATGTATGTTTACTTTCCTGTTAATTTTTTTTAACAATAAGTTTTTAATTCAAGCAATCTTATAAGTGATTTGATTAAAGCTCATATGATCATTAGATAGGAAATGAAGATATAACAACTTGTTTAGGATATTTTGATAAAAATCAACTAAAGTTAAGTCTACTGTAAAATATTGCAAGTTAAAACCAAGAGGGTTGGATAAAACAACAAACTGCAGTAAAAATATGTAATCAATTTAATGAATACTAGCACAGGGGTCACTTTCATATCCCTAGAATGGAAATTATTTATATGACAATTATTAAAATTCTATTTACATTTTTTAGCTCATCATAATTTCCTTCTTGATAATTGTAAATTGCTAACCTAAGAATCCCCACGAAAAACTTTTCCAGGTATGTCAGTGTTCCTTACTTGCTTGTATAAAAATATCCAATTGAATAATATAATATACTGCTTCTTCTGTCTTCCTCCTCCTCCTCCAGCAGTGTTAACTGTTGGATCCCTAAAAAGCTGTACATACATTATGAAAGTGCTATAACAAGATTATATGATGGTCACCTTTAAATAAGGCTTACTTCTGGCCATAGGTTAAGTTAATTGAATACGGCCCTCTCTTCCCCTAGTTTCCACATCTTCAATGTCCTGCTTGACCATGGGCATGAAGATTGAAAAGGTGTCTATGTCTTCTCATAACTACATAGGCAGCTGAAACAGTTCAGGAACAACTAGAGTTAACTGCACAAAACATCAGTTGCTCTCAACACAGAGGCAAGTTTCCTCTTCATGCTGATAGTCTACAAATGGAACTTGAGAGTTGAGTCATCCAGTCGAGTTAACCCTTTCATTACTGTATTTATTTTGAGATGCTCTGTGTTTCTTTCAATTACTTTTAGATATAACAAAGAATTTAGAAAAATAACTTAGCTTGTGTTAGGAACATAAATTATGACTAAGGTTTGGTGGAAGATTTCAATTCAGAACTTTTGAAATCAACACGTTTGTACTCAGAGCCAGAGCTGGTTTCAGCCGGGTTGGTAATGAAAGGGTTAACGTGATTCACTTTTCTTAAAATTTACTGGAGGCCAGCATGTACTTGTCTGCTATCTCTTTGTCTTCCAATGATACTGGAAGAACACAATGTTAGTTATGAAAAGACCTAACATAAGACCTTTCATCTTTACTGCATTGAATCTTTTGTCATATAACAATTAAACATGAAAGAATTTCCCAACAAACCTTTTGGGAAAGACAGATTTCATATTGTACCCTTAATGCACTACGCTTGAATAAGCAAAATAATACAAAATCAAGATCATTGTCACTGGAATGCCTTTATTATAGATTTGCTCAATCTGGCTTGACTAGGGTCTAAATAGCATCACCTCCACCACCATCATCAACAGCAATAAAAACACTATCCAAACTTCCTTATTCATGGAAGACATAATCGAAGAGATGGTGCATGCATTCACACACACACACACACAATCATCATCATCATCATCATCATCATCATCATCATCATTTAACGTCCGTTTTCCGCGCTAGCACGGGTTGGACGGTTTGACCGGGGTCTGGGAAGCCAGGGGATGCTCCAGGCTCCAGTCTGATCTGGCAGAGTTTCTATGGCTGGATGCCCTTCCTAACGCCAACCGTTCCGCGAGTGTAGTGGGTGCTTTTTATGTGCCACCTGCACAGGTGCCAGGGGGGGTCTGGCATCGGTCACGATCGGTTCGAGCTTTTAACGTGCCAGTGGCACGGAAGCCAGCCAAGGCGGCGCTGGCAACGTTCGGATGGTTTTTTTTTTTATATATATATTTATATTTATATATATATATATATATATATATACACATATATATACACTGCAAATATAAGGACACAGGAAATGTGTCAAAGCCGATAAGAAGCGTTGATGCTTCCTAGGGCTATATAGCGGTGGTGTAATTCCCTCTACGGGACTGTCACGTTATGTTGACTTTATACAACCACTCTATATATAAATATATATATATATATATATATATATATTTAAAATGGGATAGTTTTGACTGGAATGCCTTTGAATTATAGGACTGTATGACCAGTGCATTTCTAGAGTTAACAAGAACAGTACTGTTCAACTAGTGGAACATGGTAAATTGACTTAATCTTTGCCACAAAATAAAATTACACTTTAGGCTGTAGGATTTCAACAATAGGGCAATATGGGAAGGTCATAGCTAGAATACCTTTGATAATTAAATTCTGCTCAATCAGAGCTGACCTTGGCTAAACAAGTACCTCTCATAGTAGTTGGGTGGTTATGAGACTTGAAAAGAGGCCCAAGAAATTTCCATGTCCAATAAAACAATGATGTTATCCAACTATTTAAAGATGTTCAGCACCATAGTATAAGATAAAGATTTATATGAATGTAACTCTGATTTATCTTTTCATTAATGAGGAAGATGTACCAAAAAAATTTTACAAATAATTTGTTGTGAGTGGTAGAGACTGATGTTTGTCAGTTCAAAAACTGCTGGAACAACAACATAGTCTCCCCCATATTTACTGTGAATTTAACTTCCAACATCACTCTATACATCACATAACAAAACCTCTCCTATTGTTTATTTCTTGACCCTTTATATCTCATCTCTACATGAGCACAAAGTTGTCAAGTGTAAAATAGAAACTACTCCAGTAACTTCAATCCAAGAAGATGACTGGCCCTGTCAATGTTCTTGCTATAACAGATACAGAGAGTCATCATGCTAATATAATTAACACACCACCACCAACAGCAACAACAACACCCCCTGGAGTATATGATGCAGAACAGCTAGATCAAATGTATGCCATAGAGTTACCACTAAAATTCGCTACATTTAGTAAATGAGTGCAATTGAACCAGTGTGTGTGTTGATTATATTGGCTTAATGACTCTCCCTAGAGACAACAAAATTTGTTTCAACACATGAATCCACATAAAGAATCTTGCAAACCAGATACAAAAATGAAAATGCGACATCAACTTTCAGGAACCTTTGATTTGAAAGCCTTTCCAGATTACTTATTTTTGTGAGGATACTCTAAATTAAACAACTATTAAATTTACTTAAATAATTAAATGAATTATTGGTACCTGTAAATTAGCATAGATGATATAAGTCTATTAATATTGTACTGTACCTAGCTTCTATTCTTCCACCCCATACACTTCACTCACATTCTCCTTCTCCCTCTTCTTTCCTCTCTCTTTCTTAGAAAAGGACATTGAATAATGTGTTCCTGGGTATTTGTGCCTAGAGAAAAGATAGAATAATCATCAGTGGAATGCCGCTGTTTATCTTTATTGATTTTCAGCTGGTGATCAATAGCATAATTAATTATAAACTTCAGGTAGATTGGTCTTTGGTCCACTGCCTTAGACCATAGTTCTGCTCAGTCTGTACTGAGCTGGGAGCAAACCACAACATGTGACAAATAACAACACACACAAATACACATAAATATCATTATTGTTTTAACGCCCACTTTTCCATGCTTGCATGGGTCAGAGGCAAATTTTTACAGGTACATGCCTTTCTCATTAACAACCCTCACTTGTATTCAAGTAATATTTCCCTTCAGTCAGACATGTTTTCAATGAAAGATTGGAAGCAAAATATATTGCTTGAATGACAGTAATACCTGTTTACAACTATCACATGATGTCAAGACAAGGGTACAGACAAACATAAACACACACACAGACACACATATACACATAAATATATTTAAGTCACAATATATGAATTCAGGAAGGTAGCGAGCTGGCAAAAACGTTAGCATGCCAGGCAAAATGCTTAGCAATATTTTGTCTGTCTCTATGTTCTGAGTTCAAATTCCATCAAGATTGACTTTACCTTTTATCCTTTCAGGGTCAATGAATTAAATACCAGTTGCATACTGGGGTCGATCTAATCATCTGGCCTCCTCCCCCAAAATTTCAAGCCTTGTGCTTAGAGTAGAAAAAAATATATGGATTCAGGTAATCCAGTAGTACTCATAAAAAAGCTCCTTAATGTATCATTATGCAAAACATATAGAATATATAGCATGATACAAAAGAAATGATAATATAAATTATTTACATGTTCTTAAGTTATGAAACAATTTGTTGTGGTATTAGAATTTTCTTATTGTTAAATAAAATTTCATCAAACTATTTCTCTGTCATTTATGATTTTATACACATAAATATATATACATATATATCTTTTACCTTTTATCTTTTACTTGTTTCAGTCATTTGACTACAGTTATGCTGCGGCACTACCTTGAAGGTTTTAGTTGAACAAATCGACCCCAGTACCTATTTTATTAAAACCTGGTACTTATTCTATCAGTCTCTTTTGCTAAAAGAGTTGTCAAGTGGTGATGGTGGACAAACCCAAACACAATGACACTCACACATAGACATATAGACATGTACACACACACACACACACACACACACACACACACACGCACGCACACACACACACACGCACACACGCACACATAATTAGATAAAGATAGTTATGGCCTGGGATTACCCAGTGTTTTACATCCATAAAGTGCTTAGCTTTACAATGTCTCTCCAGATGCTAATTGCTAGTGACCTATCACCTACTACATACAGGTTATAAACCACCAGGCATTAGGGTCTGAAGCAATGCTGTAAAGCCAAGCACTTTACAACCATGAAACCCAGGGTAACCTCATAGACCAGCCATAACTATCTTTATCTAATTACTCTATTACTATTCTATAACTTAGAGTATGCTTCTCATTTGGATTTATGATTTGCTGATGATACATGCATGCATATACATATATTAGGTTGGCAACTAAGTTCCCACGGTTTTTTTAAATTTAAATTTTTGAAATGGTTTAATAAAATATAACAACTAATTAATCAATAATGTATTCACCCTTGTTGTTTACAATTTGTTCCCAATGTTCAACAAGATTTTCAATACCGCGTTGGTAGAAATCGCCCAATTTCAACTCAAAAAATTGATCCAACCAAGATCTCAATTCTGCATCAGTATTGAACGAAACTCCGCACATAGCATTTGAAAGAGATTGAAAGAGGTGGAAATACATTGGTGCCAAATCAGGAGAGTACGGCGGGTGTAGCAGCACCACCCAGCCATGCATTTGAATGGCTTCCTTTATCATATGAGGGTGGGCATTGTCGTGCAGCAGAACTTCATGCTGACGATTAGGTCTTTTCTCTTGAATAGCCATGTTAAGTCATTCCATCTGTTGAACATAGAGTTCCGCATTGATCATTTGGTTCTGTTCAAGCAATTCATAATGGATAATCCCTTCCCAGTCCCACCATATGCACAATATCATTTTACAGAGATGAAGATCTTGTGTCACACGCGGTGTTGCTTGTTCACTGGGGCTAAGCCATTCCTTATGCTGCTTCATATTGATGTACAGGCACCATTTTTCGTCACCAGTAACGATTCAGTAAAGAAAATCTTTGCTTGTGTCCATGAGTTGAGCAGTGACAAGCAAGCAGGCCAGCAGAGATTGTGGGACGTTGATTTTTGTTGTTGTCACTTAATGCATGAGGAACCCATGCTCCATACTTCTGAACCTTTCCCATCGAGTGAAGATGCTTCTCTATAGCAGTGTGGGAGCATTCCATTTTCTCTGCCAGTTCCCTCATTGTTTGATGAGAATTTTCGTGCAAAAGTTGGTTTAATCACTCTTCATTGAACTCAACTGGATAGCCAGAACGAGATGCATCTTTGAAGTCAATATTTTCATTTTTGAACTTGGCATACCAATCAAGAGTGGTTCTTTCAGCTGTGGCACTCTCTCCATACACAGCACAAATGTTGTAAGCAGTTTTTGCTGCCTTAGAACTTTGATTAAAAACAAAAAGAAGGAGGTGTCAAAAATGCTCATTTTTCTTAACTTGACATTCCATTTTAATGATCTGAAAATAAACAAAAATTAACTAAAATTAACTAGAAAAAAAAGCAAAATAGATTCAAAAATGATTCAAAAATAGAATTCTTGGAAAAAATAGATTCCAAACTTTAAAAACACAATAAATTCCAAAACGGCAGGAACTTAGTTGCCAACCCAGTATATAAAAGAGGAATATAAAAATACATTATGAAGGATGTATTGTAAACAATTCAAAATTATTTATGAATATATCAGTGGCGGGAACATGCAATCAAAAAATTATTTTATCAAAGAAGAGTGTATAATTTGTGAATAAATCACAATTATCATGGAGAGGTTTGCAAAAACACACCGTTCAACTCAGTACACACAGCACACACCATTATCTTCCCACTCCTCACATACTAGCACCCAATACCTCCCAACCCCTAACTTTCATCACTCCTATCCCACCTCACACCTTTATGCATTCCCCCACAACACACAGTATTCACTCCAAAATCACATACACACCTACTTAGCTATCATGTACACACACACCTACATAGCTACCTACCTACCTACCTACATACATACATACATACATACATACATACATACATACATACATACATACATATGGAATGTCCCAGTAAAGACTTCAGTAAAATGTTAGCACAACAGACCTGATTTGGGATAGAGAAGAGAAACCTGTGCACAGTTGTGGAAATTAACTGCCCAGCAGATGTTAACATAAAGCTGAAGATCAGTGAAAAAGAGAATGCTTATGCTGAGCTATTGAGAAATCTGCAGTTACTCTATCCAGATTACAAGTTCAGGTGTATACCTGTAATTACTGGGGCCCTAGGATATGTAACTCACTGCTAAATACCAATCTAGAGAAATTGGGTTTCTCAAAACCAGGAAGGAGAAAGCTAATTCAAAGACTACAGATCCAATACATCACTGGAACTGTAAAAATCTGTAAAACTTTCCAGAAGTTTATCATTTAAATATATATGAGCATATCTAGATATGTGGAGGCGTATGGCTTAGTGGTTAGGGTGCCAGCCCCATTATCGTAAGATTGTGGTTTCGATTCCTGGACCGGGCAATGTGTTGTGTTCTTGAGCAAAGCACTTCATTTCACGTTGCTCCAGTTCACTCAGCTGGCAAAAATGAGTAACGCTGTGATGGACTGGTGTCCTGTCAAGCTGGGGAACACATATGCCATAGAAACCGGGAAACTGGGCCCATGAGCCTGGCTAGGCTTTAAAAGGGCACATTTATTTATTTTTTTTTATATCTAGATATGCAGCTATATGCATGAGAGTACATACATAAAGCATACAAATCTGCACATACATACATACATACATACAAACAAACAAAAACACCCTGTTGTTGATGTTGAAATTCCAATGCTGGAGCCTTGGATGTAGATTTGAGAAACCGGTTCTTTCTCTATTGGCAAGAAATCTTGAAATAGAACTGAAGAATGACATACATACATACTTATGTATGTATAGTTTGAATTTACAGAAATCAAAGGACAAAGACAGATGTGAGAACAACAAGCAGGTGTATTAGCTTGATGCTCAGAAAGAATGGAAATGTCTTTGACTTGTTGAGTCTACGCTCTTTGACAGAAAGGATTAAGAGAAGAAAATATGGAGAGAGAAGGAAAAACACAGAGAGAGAAAAAAATGTGTGGGGTTTAATGGTTCAACATGATGAAATGACTAGAAGAAAGAGGCTGAGTGAAAGGGAGATAATAATGGTGACCTGGCTGAATTAGGGTGCTCAAGCACTTGTGTGTATGTGACAATGGTGTGTGAGTGTGTATGTGTGAATGGGGGAAAGCGCATGCGAATGTATGTGCAGGTGAGCTTTAAATTATGTAGGCCTTTGTGTGCATATGGAAGCTTGTGTGTGTATGTGTGTACGTAACCTAGTGCATGTATTTTGTGGAGTGATGTGCATTTCGTGTATTTGTGTGTGTGGGGGAGGTATACATATGGATGCATGTATATGTGTGAGGCTGTGTATAGTATGTGTGTGCATGTGCAAAAGCTTGTGTGTAGCAGTTGATGTGCGTGTATTTGAGTTGATGTGTGTGTATTTGAGTGCACATGTGTCTGTGTTAGTGTATGGAGTGTGTCTGTGTTAGTGTATGGAGTGTGTGTGTGTTAGTGCATGGAGTGTGTGTGTGTTAGTGCATGGAGTGTGTGTGTGTGTTAGTGCATGGAGTGTTTGTGTATGTTAGTGCATGGAGTGTGTGTGTGTTAGTGCATGGAGTGTTGTGTGTGTTAGTGCATGGAGTGTGTGTGTGTTAGTGCATGGAGTGTTTGTGTATGTTAGTGCATGGAGTGTGTGTGTGTTAGTGCATGGAGTGTTTGTGTATGTTAGTGCATGGAGTGTGTGTGTGTGTTAGTGCATGGAGTGTTTGTGTATGTTAGTGCATGGAGTGTGTGTGTGTTAGTGCATGGAGTGTTTGTGTATGTTAGTGCATGGAGTGTGTGTGTGTGTTAGTGCATGGAGTGTTTGTGTATGTTAGTGCATGGAGTGTGTGTGTGTTAGTGCATGGAGTGTTTGTGTGTGTTAGTGCATGGAGTGTGTGTGTGTGTTAGTGCATGGAGTGTTTGTGTATGTTAGTGCATGAAGTGTGTGTGTGTGTTAGTGCATGGAGTGTTTGTGTATGTTAGTGCATGGAGTGTGTGTGTGTTAGTGCATGGAGTGTTTGTGTGTGTTAGTGCATGGAGTGTTTGTGTGTGTTAGTGCATGGAGTGTGTGTGTGTGTGTTAGTGCATGGAGTGTGTGTGTGTGTGTGTGTGTGTGTGTTAGTGCATGGAGTGTTTGTGTGTGTTAGTGCATGGAATGTGTGTGTGTTAGTGCATGGAATGTGTGTATGACCCTATAGTGTGTGTGTGTATTGTGCATGATTATGTGCAAATGTGTGTTTATGTGTGTTGTTTGTGTGTATGTATATTGTCTGTATTCAATTGTGTTATTTGCTTAAGTATTGTGTGTGATTTTGAAGTGAATACTGTGTGTTATGGGAGAATGCATAGAGGTGTGAGGTGGGATAGAGGTGATGAGAGGTAGAGTTTGGGAGGTATTGGGTGCTAGTGTGTGTGGAGTTGGAAGATGTGTATGAGTGTGTGTGGGTGTAATGATGCGTAGTATGAGAACTGAGTTGAATAGTGTGTACAGGTGTTATGTTTGCACCTATCTATATAATAAAAAAAATGCTTTTGATTTACAAATCATTTTCATTGTCATCTCTCTTTATCTCTGGAATCATCTTCATTCGCTAAAATTACAGCCAATCATATTTGTGCTTTAAACGATGACGAGTGCTCTAGTTGATCCAATCAATGGAATAGTGTGTGCATATAATGTATGAATGTATATGTGTATGTGTGTGTTGGAGTGCACACACATATATATGTGTGTCTGTATATTCATGCACACACTGGTGTGTGTGTGTGTGTGTAGATTATATAACTGGCACTTTGTTGGTTATGACAATGAGGGTTCCAGTTGGTCTGATCAACAGAGCAACCTGCTTGTGAAATTAACATGCAAGCGGCTGAGCACTCCACAGACATGCATACCTTTAATATAGTTCTTAAGGAGGTTCAGCATGATACAGAATATGAGAAGGCTGGCCCTTTGAAATACTGATACTACTCATTTTTTACTAGTTGAGTGGACAGGTGCAACAAGAAATAAAGTGTCTTGCTCAAGGACACAGCATACTGCCAGGAATTGAATTTATGACCTTATGATTGTGAGCCAATTACCCTAACCACTAAGCCATGTGCCTTCACTTTACAAAATCCTTATTGACACCCTCAATGCTACGAGTCAAAAGTTGGTTCTACATTTTAGTTTGTTGGTAGTTGTTGTTGTTGCAGTTATTATTGTTCACTCCCAAATTAGTCCTGACCAAGTAGACTTTTGATACAACACAACTGTCTCATCTTTCCTGTTGTTTCAGACACAATCTTTGTCATACCACATTATCCAATGTGTCTCTGTGTCCTTCCTTTTGTGAGACAATAAGTTGTGGCTACTATTTCTAGCAGGTCAAGCATCAGCCTAAAGCAGTGTTCCACAACATTTTGTCACTTGTGGTACATTTATATTCTTTACAAAATTCAGCAGCACACCTTGAACTAAAAGTATAACTAAAAGTATAGGTGAAAAAAATTATATTCAGGTTACCCTGCGGCACACCTAGCATCATCTTGTGGAACACCAGTGTGCCATGGCATACTGGTTGCAGAGCACTGCATAAAGGTATCTTTGGTGGTTTATCACTCTAAAGATTGTAACAGTCTGCCATATCAAATTAACCATTTTCACCCCATTTTCATAAAATTTATCCAGGGGAAGGATTTTTCCCAGCCTTCTTTATATATATAATATAGCTTGATCTTTTAAACATGTCAAAGCTGATACATGTCTAGTTTCTATGTTTATGCACCTGTGTATGTGTGTGTGTGCGTGTGTGTGTAACTTCGAAATTGCAACCTAGTACTGCAAGTCAAAGTAGCTAGAACTCTCAATAATGTCATAACAGCCCATCTATCTAGGACATGACGTTTTAAAATAAACATTATATATGCAGATATTCAATGTTTACTTCACTGTTACAACCACCACCAGACTGCCACCACCACCACCACCACCATGATGATGATGACTACGATAACAACAACGACAAAGACAACTACGACGACGATGACTACTACCATCACCACCATCACCAGCATTACATTGTAAAATCATGGTTTTGACAATAATATATTGCTCAACCAGATTAGATTGTGCTTCTTTCATTGCTGTGGAATGCTTGAAATTTTCTCACCAGGACAGCCAGTCATGGGGAGTTACTGGCCTGAAAAGAGCAATCATGAATGCTCTACATGTATTTATTAAGGCACAGGTATTACTGTGTGGTAAGAAGTTGAATCACAATACTGGTTTCAGGTTCAATCCCATAGCCTGGTGCCTTGGGTAAGTGTCTTCTGCTATAACTCCAGGCCCAACAAAGCCTTGTAAGTAGATTTGGTAAACAGAAACTGAAAGAACCCCATCATATAATTGTGTGTGTGTGTGAGTGTGTGTGTGTGTTTGTGTGAGTGTGTGTGTGTGTTTGTGAGTATGTGTATGTGTGTGAGTGTGTGTGTGTGTGTGTGTGTGTGTATGTGCATACATGCATGTGTGTTTATGTGTCTGTTGTGTGCATGTGTGTGTGTGTGCCTTTGTGTTGGTGTTTGTTCCACACCACCACTTGACAACTAGTGTTGGTTTGTTTAAGATCCCCTACTTTAACAGTTTGACAAAATAGAGACCAATAAAGCAAGTACCAGGCTTAAAATAGTACTGGGGGTCGATTTGTTCACCTAAAACCCTTCTAGGAGGTGCTCCAGCATGGCTGCAGGCTGATGACTAAAATAAGTATATTTTGTACTCTGTTCAAGTTTAAACAATATTCATTTGTTGATTTAACATCCATTTTTCCCATGCTAGCATAGTTTTGGATGGTGGGTTATTTGAGGCAGGAATTTTTACAGCTGGATGCTTTTCCTGTTGCCAACGCTTACATGTTTTTCAAGTAATGATCTCTGCAAAATCATAGAATGGGTGGCTGGCTGGTCATAATGTCAACAAGAAGTATCAACATCAGTACCACTTCAACTAAGTGGTGACCAAGAAAGAAATATAAACATTGATGCAAGATCACATATGCACCCTCTCTCTCTTTCTCTACAATGTCAAGTTAGTTACAACCTTCTTGACTGTACTGAACTATAGCTAATTTACTCAAGGTATACTACATAAAATGTAAGTGTGTGTGTGTGTGTGTGTCTGTCTGTCTGTCTGTCTGTGTCTGCCTGCCTGTCTGTCTGTCTGTGTCTGCCTGCCTGTCTGTCTGTCTGTGCCTGAGCCTGCCTCTGTGTGTGTGTGTGTGTATGTGTGTGTGTGTGTGTGTATGTGTGTGTGTGTGTGTGTGTGTGTGCATGTGTGTGTGCATGTGTGTGTGCATGTGTTTATTCTATTAATGGATTATAATCTCATGGTTTTGACACCCATATATGGGATTAGAGAAAAGTTTCTAACTTTAAGGGTATCGCAAAAGGCCTGGTTGGAGACCCAAACTTCCGAGTTCTTTTACAGGGCTTAGAAAATCTGATGTGTTGCTGCAATATCTGTGTGAATCTGAGAGGGGAACATGTTAAATAAAGTCATAATTAACTGATCCTCCTGTATTTTCTTTTACCCAAAGCCAGGAACTTTTCAGCACTTCCTCATATATTGCACAACCAGAATTGATTGTGTTCTTTACATTGCAGTATTAGTTAATCTATTGAGAACCCGTGAAAATGTGTGGCTTAGTGGTTAAGGCATTCTGCTCACTATCGTAAGATCATGAGTTCAATTCCTGGCAATGCGTTGCGTCCTTGAGCAAGACACTTTATTACACGTTGCTACAGTCCACTCAGCTGGCAAAAATGAGTAGTACCAGTATTTCAAAGGGTCAGCCCTTTTCACACTCTATGTCATGCTGAATCTCCCTGAGAACTATGTTAAGAGTACACAGGAGTGGCTGTGTGGTAAGTAGCTTGCTTACCAACCACATGGTTCCGGGTTCAATCCTACTGCGTGGCACCTTGGGCAAGTGGTTTCTACTATAGCCTTGGGCCGACCAAAGCCTTGTGAGTGGATTTGGTAGACGGAAACTGAAAGAAGCCTGTTGTATGTATATATATATGTATGTGTGTGTGTGTGTGTGTGTTTGCCCCACCCAACATCGCTTGACAACCGATCCTGGTGTGTTTATGTCTCCGTAACTTAGCAGTTCGGCAAAAGAAACGATAGAATAAGTACTAGGCTTACAAAGAATAAGTCTTTGGGTCGATTTGCTCGACTAAAGGCAGTGTTCCAGCATGGCCGCAGTCAAATGACTGAAACAAATAAAAGAGTAAAAGAGAGTATGTTTGTGGAGTATTCAGCCACTTACATGTTAATTTCACTAGCAGGCTGTTCTGTTAATCAGATCAACTGGAACCTTTGTTGTCATAACTGACAGAATATCAGTTTTTATTGAGAACCTGGAATGTCTGAAATAAATGTTCTCTTTCCCAACAGGCTGGCCATTCATGAGAAATTATTGGCCTAAAAATGCAATCATGAATATTGAATATTTATTCATGTAGGGATAGACTGGTCACATAGTAAGAAGTTTGCTTCCTAACCACACAGTTCCAAATTAAGTCCCACCGCGTAGCACTTTGGACAAGTTTCTTCTACTGTATGTACAGTGTATGTACATACTACACACACACTTGCATATACTCCCACACCACATAATATGTATACACATGTATATAATAGGCTTTATATAATCACTATCTGCCAAATATCCTCAAAAGATATTGCTCAGCCAAAGGTTACAATAGAAGACACTTATCCAAGATTCCTTCTGATGGGATTGATCTCAAAACCATGTAGTTGCAAAGAAAACTTGACTACACAGCCATGCCTAGGCCAGCCAACCTGACCAGCACCATCTGGCATGTTTCTGCTCAGCCTCCGAGCCTCACAGTGGAGCTTGGCTCAATGCGGTGCCATCACTTGACTGGCACTCGGTTTGTTAGTGACTGTGTGCATCAGCGTTTTCCTGAGGCTTGACCTCCAGATCTATAAACCTCTTGAATGCTGCTGCATAATCCTTCCATGGTTACCTTCCATACCATGCCACCCTTAACAAAATCATAAAGCATGGCCTAGATGCTGCAGGCTTCCTTTCCCAGGTCAAACCAGACTGAGGGGACAGTAAAAAACCTGATGGTATGACAATTTTCCTGTTCTGTGGTGATAGGCTCTTCATCTAGGATGCTACATGCTGTGATGCCTTCTCCTGTGGCAACTTGGTGTGTTCAGCTTGGTGGGGTTGTTTGTTAGGTTATCTGCTATTTTAAAAATTGAACAGGTATTGGAAGGGTAGGATAGGGAGGATTTTACGTTCATTATATGGGAATACGGAACTGGTTTCTGTTCTGGGTTTAGTGGAGAGAGGAATATCCTACATGGGGATATGTTCAATTGAGTATTTATATCCAGCACGTTGTAGGACACAATTGTAATATTCAACATATTGGTTGGCTAAATCTTTATTAGTAGATAGTGAGGGTAAAGTTAAAAATAGATCTTGGTTTCTCCAGTTTTCTTCCTTGTACTACAGGGTAAACATGGTTACTCAGCTAGCAGCGTGCAACAAGGAAGAACAGAGATAAGTGATTTTATTGGTCTGAAAGTGAGTCAGGAGCTGAAATTCATTGCAGCCTTTCAACACAATTCAGGAACAGTGGTCTACCATGTAGAAGTGTGTATGAGTGAATCGAGAAATTTAATAGTTGGACAAGCATGATGCATGAAGAGAGAGTAGGATGCCCATCAACCTCCACCACTGATCTGAAGATTCAGTGGTGCTAACTGTTTTGGGGGATGCAAAATGGCCTATATTGGAACATTACCTGGAAAAGGGTATACAGTCATCAGTGTAGACTATAGAAAAATGCTGGCTAACAAACTGAAAACACCAATTTGCGCCAAAAGCTGATGTCAATTGTTAAAACAAGTGTTATTGTGGCATGAAAATGGATGCCCACATATGGCTGCCCATACCATTGAAACCATTGAAAAATTGGGTATAGAATTGCTGGAATGCCCTGCATACAATCCATGTCTTGCTTCTTTTCACTATTACCTCTTTGGACTACTCAAACATCCTTTACGAGCTTGTCAGTTTGCTACAGATGAAGAAGCACAGGAAATGGTTAACAAATGGTTGCATGACCAGCCACAAACTTTCTCTGATGGAATAAGTAAGCTTGCGGATCACTGGAAGAAGTGCACTAAAAAGCAAGGAGGCTATGTTGAAAAATAATGTAATTGTTCAACTCTTGCTTTTGTTTTAATAAACTATAGAAACAAGAGTTTTTTTCCTTACCCTAGTATATGTGTATATGTGTATGTGAGTGTCTGTACATATGTATGTGTGTGAGTTTGTGTGTTATGTCTCCTTGTCTTAACTTCACACGGTAGTTGTAAACAGGTGTCATCATCATGCAAGCTGTGTCCTTCATTCCCAATTTTCCATGGAAAACATGTCTGATCATGGGGAAATATTACATTACTTAGAAGCAAAATTCTATCCAGCCTATTCTAGCATGAAAAAGTGGGCATAAAACTGATGGTGGTGGTGGTGGTGGTGGCAGCAGTAGTGGTGGAGGCGGCGGCAGTGGTGGTAGCGGCGGCAGTGATGGTGGTGGTGGTGGTGGTGTTGGTGGTCGTGGTCATGGTCATGGTTGTGGTGGTGGTGATGGTGGTGGTGGTGATGATGGTGGTGGTGGTGGTGGTGATGGTAGTGGCGGTGCTATATGAGGGGCTTAAAAAGCATGTTATTCATGATTTTGTTGCACACACATATATGATTAATAAAACAAGAAAGCAATAGATTTCTTATAATTTTTTTCTCAGTTTTTTTAAACTTTAGAAATATAGTTTCTTTATTCCTGTGTAAAGTGCACCATTAATTTTTTTATTTAATTTCCAGCACACCTCTTGATTAAAAAAAGATTGAGAGCTATTGAGTTAATAACATAGCTAAATAGGAAAAAGTAAAGTTCCTTCCCAAGCCATACCTGCTCATAAGGGCCAGTTTCCAGGTTTCCATGGCATATATACTCCCCACCCGGAGAGGATGCTAGTCCATCACAGCATTACACATTTTTGCCAGCTGAGTGGAATGGAGTAATGTGAAATTAAGTGTCTTGCTCAAGAACACATCACCTGGTCCAGGAATTGAAACCACAATGTTATAGTCATAAGTTCAACACCCTGACTACTAACTAAATGACCCACCAATAACCATAAGTTTGAATGTATATAAATGTAAATTAATAACCTGAGTAGAGAAGTTATGAATTTCAAATTAGTTGTATATATATGTTCTCTTTCTCACTGATTTTGAAAGAAATACATCAGCTAGTTAAAAATAGTTGGACAAGCAGCATAAAAATTATACCAGGCCTATTGTTATGTTTATATTTGGCAGTAATTTTGATGGAAATGTTCATCTGATATTTCTTATATTGAAACATAAATATCAGAAGTATTTTCTATATTTGTCTCGGGAGAGCCTTTTTTTATGGATATCATTGGATCTTGCTTTGCAAAGAACATCATACCTCATCAAATTGTAGGTGGAGGCACATGGCCTAGTGGTTAGAGCAGCAGACTCACGGTCGAAGGATCATGGGTTCGAATCTCAGACCGGGCGATGTGTGTGTTTATGAGCAAAACACCTAAGCTCCACGTGGCTCCGGCAGAAGGTAATGGCAAACTTCTGCTGACTCTTTCGCCACAACTTTCTCTCATTCTTTCCTCCTGCATCTTGCAGCTCACCTGCGATGGACCGGCGTCCCATCCAGGTGGGAACCTATACACCAAGGAAACCGGGAAACCGGCCCTTATGAGCCAGACATGGCTCGAGAAGGAACAAACAATAAATTGTAGCAACTCGGTGATATTTTGAGGAAGTTGCTGATCGTGTCTAGCATCTAACGCAGATTTCTGGCAAAGTCTATATTTTCTGACATATCTTAGTGGTTTAAATGTTTTGCCGTCTTTAAGAGATATTTTGTAGCTATCTTCTGGTCATGGATTGCAAATTTATAGCCTTCAAAATGCGATACAGTGTTATAGCTGTAAGTTCAAGAGAGGGTACACTTATCAGTGTTAGCTTTCAGTAAGGTGGCAAGCAGGCAGAGTCATTAGCACACCAGGTAAAATCCTTAGCAGCATTTCATCCATCTTTATGTTCTGAGTTCAAATGTGCCACTGAGGTCAACTTTGCCTTTCATCCTCTCGGGGTTGATAAAATAAGTACCAGTTGACCACTGGAGTTGATGTAACTGGCTTACCTACTTCCCCAAAACTGCTGGTCTTGTGTCAAAATTTGAGATCAATTTTAGCTTCCAGTAAGGCAGGAAGCTGATAGAATCATTAGCTAACCAAGCAAAATGCTTAGTGGCATTTCATCCATCCTTTCATTCTGAATTCAAATTCCACCAAGGTCAAGGTGCCTTTTATCCTCACAGGGTTGATAAAATAAATACTTATTTCTTTACTACCCACAAGGGGCTAAACACAGAGGAGACAAACAAGGACAGACAAACGGATTAAGTCCAATTATATCGACCCTAGTGCATAACTGGTACTTATTTAATCAACCCTGAAAGGATGAAAGGCAAAGTCGACCTCAACGGAATTTGAACTCAGAACATAACGGCAGACGAAATACCGCTAAGCATTTTTGCTGAGCACTGGAGTTGATGTAATCGATTTACCCTGCCTCAAAATTGCTGGCATTGTGCCAAAATGTGAAACCAATATTAGATTGCTGTATATGTGAAACATAACAAACAATACATACACTTTTATTGATTTATAGAATGTTTTTTTCGTCAGTCTTTGCTGGGATACATTGTTAGAAAACTGCAAATAAATTAGGAATTTTATTAATATAAGTGTGAGCATTGCTGTATTTAAGAAGTTTGTTTTCAAACTGCCTAGTTTTGAGTTTAACCCCACTGTGTGACTCTTTGGACAAGTATCTTTGGCTAGAGCACTGGGTCAACCAAATCATTGTGAGTAGATTTGGTAGATGGAAACTGAAAGATATCCATTTTATATATGTGTGTACTTGTTTGTGCAAGTGTGTGTGTGTGCGTGTCTGTGTGTGTGTTTAGGTGTGTGCATGGGTGTAAAAAAAGTAAAAAGGTAAAGTTACTTTCTCAAGTCATGATGACTCATAAGGGCCAGTTTCCCAGTTTCCAAGGAGTATAAATTCCCCACCTGGATGGGTTGCCAGTCCATCACAGGATTACTTACTTTAGCCAGCTGAGTGGGCTGGAGCAACGTAAAATGAAGTGTTTTACTCAAGAACATAACACATCGCCCAGTCCAGGAATCGAAACCATAATCTTATGATCATGAATCCAACACCCTAACCACAAAGCCACATGTCTCCAGTGTTCATGGATGTGGATGTCTCTGTCTCACCTAGTCCTGACATCTTGTAATAATTATGAGTGCCACTGCCATTCAAGCAGTGTCCCCCATTTCCAATCTTCTATGTAAACATGTTTTGTCATTGGAAAATGCTGCTTGGCTTGGAAACTGGTGAGGGTTGGGGCAGGAAAATCTGCCTCGATGAATTCTGTCTGACCCATGCAAACATGGAAAAGCGGATGTAAAAATGACAATGGTGGTGGCAGTGGCAGAGGCAGCAGCAACAATGATGATTAATGTTGTTCCTTCCCGTGTTAAGTACTTAGTTTATATATTTGTTTTTGCTGCTGTTATTTAGTAGATGTCAGTGTAATAAGATAAACTAACCAAAGGTTATCTTGGCTGAAATAGAATATGTTAATATTTCTTGCTGTGGAAGCTTGCAATTTATGTCAGGATTTCACAGGTTTTAATATTAAAGGAGTATATTTCCTCTATATCCAGTTAGGTATTCCCAAATATTGGTTTCAAGTTTTGGCACAAGGCCAGCAATTTTGGGGAAGGGATAGATTGAGTAGATCCCCCCCTCCCAGTACACAATTGGTACTTATTTTATCTACCCTGAAAGAATGAAAGCCAAAGTTGACTTTGGTGAAATTGAAACTCAGAACATAGAGATGGACAAAATACCACCAAGTATTTTGCCCAGTGTGCTAACGATTCCACTAGTTCGCTGCCTTGAGGTCTCCCAAATATTGGTTGGTACAAGTAATTCAAATGCATTGCATATTATTGTTTTGTTGTAAGAAGAAAGCAGCGAGTTAAAGTCTGTCATAATACACTTTGGTTATTCCTTGTAAAGAGTACCTATATATTATATATTTATTGTAGTCTTTGAATGGAATAGGAGAGGTAAGGAAACCATTAATGTAAGGGGATTTTTAGGTATTTTCTCTCTTTTTTTTCAGTTTGGAAAGCAGTTTTCATCAATTCTCAAGTAAGGCATGGCTGTGTGGTAAGAAGCTTGCTTCCCAACCACATGGTTCCAAGTTCAGTCCCACTTCATGGCACCTTGGGCAAGTATCTTCTACTATACCCTCAGGCTGAGCAAAGCCTTGTGAGTGGATTTGGTAGATGGAAACTGAAAGAAGCCCATCATATATATATATGTATGTATATCTATGTGTGTGCATCTTTGTGTCTGTGTTTGTACCCCCTACCACCACCACTTGACAACTGGTGTTAGTATGTTTGCATCCCTGTAATTTAGCGGTACCAGCTTTAAAAAAATAAGTACTGGAGTCGATTCATTCAACTAAAAATTCATGGCTATGCCCCAGTATGACCGGAGTCAAATGACAGAAACAAGTAAAAGAATAAATATAAAAGAATAAGAACACTGCTTTTTGCATTGCAGTATTTGTTCTAGAATTCTGAGTTCAAATACTTCTGAGGACAACTCTTTGATTTTTATCCTTCTGGGTTCAATGAAATAAAGTACTAACAAGTACTGAGATCAATTTAACAGATTTCCTGAGTCTTTTATGTTATCAAGTCAAGCTGATTCTCTGCATTGTTAATACTTACAGTTTTGATTCTCAGGCTGTCATCAATAACAAAGAAATTAAGGATTACATTATAGTCAGTGAGCTGGCAGAATTGTTGGCACGCTGGGTGGAATGCTAGCAGTATTTTGCCTGTCGCAATGCTCTGAGTTCAAATTCTGCCGAGGTCAACTTTACTTTACATCTTTTTGGGATCGATAAATTAAGAAAGAAATTAAGGATTACATTGATGTATGCTGTTATATAAGTCAGTGAGCTAGCAGAATTGTTGGCACGCTGGGTGGAATGCTTAGCAGTATTTTGCCTGTCGCTATGCTCTGAGTTCAAATTCTGCCGAGGTCAACTTTACTTTTCATCTTTTGGGGATCGATAAATTAAGTACCAGTTGAGTACTGGGGTCGATGTAATCGACTTAACCCCTCCCCTGCAAATTTCAGGGCTTGTGCCTATAGTAGAAAGGATTAATGTATGTTGTTATACATAACACTGTGTAGCATGATTTTTGTCCTTGGGTAGCTACTTTTATTTCTGATTTGCTTACACCTAGAAAGTTTGAAAAATGGTTAATATTTCTTTCAAACTTTGCTTCTGTTACATTTATTCAAACCACAAAGAATCTCTCAACACATAGCTACAATGCTCCCTCACTACTCCTACTCATGATCAGAATTGCAGATATTGTCAGCCACTAAGGGGCAAGCTCAAGTGGTTATGGTCAAACAAGTGACAAACAAATCTGTGATATTGAGCAGAATATTTGCTATAATGATATTTCTGCTTCAGCAACTCAGCACTGAATCTGTCTGAAATGTAATGAAAATAGGTCAGTTTCAAAACATTGATGTCAAGGTCACAAAAGCAAAGTTTGAAGGGAATAGTAGTCATTTCCTTTGATTTCTAGATAGAAGCAAATAGGAAATAACACTTACTGACCAATGACAAAAAATAAATAAAAATTTTGTTACACCTGCACACTATTGAGTCACACAAACACACACACACACACACACACACACACTAATACATATGCACTAACACACACATGCACACACCACTTGAACAAGCACACATCAACTGCTACATGCAGGCATTTGAACACACACACACACACACACACACACACACACACACACACAAACACACACACACACCAATGATTTGAATTTTTTTTTTGTAAAAGAAATGATTACAGAGTTAGTGCCAAAATACACAGCAGCAGAGACATACTGTTTCCTTAGTCAGTTGAAAAAATTGATAAAATCAGATTATCATTTTGCTTTTAATTACAAACACGAGGGTCATTGACCAGCTCTTTGTGTGGAGTTGCAAAGCAGGGCAATAGGCATTTTTGCCAAATGCAATGATTTCCAGTAATCATGAGCAGGATATGAATTCAAACATTTCTATAATCAAGCTATAATGCTACAGAGTTTCAGCATATTATAATTATTTTTTTTTATATCAGATAGTACAGCTTCACAGATTAAAACTGTCCCTTAATCCACTTTTTTTCTACCTACCTGCTCATTAGTTGCTATGTTGTTAGGCTTCGTGATATAAGTATGTACCACAAGGCATTTTTTAAACACCTTAACAGTTCTTCAAATTCACTGGCCTTTTGCCAAACTACTGCAGCTAAGCCACTGTTTTTAAAAACCTTTATTATAGTACCAAGTGTTATAAGTTTTAGTGTAGCTAAATAAATACACAACAATAGCAGACCAACAATTAATAAAAAAATTGGGACATGATGTATAAAGCTGCATTTGTATGTACAAATGTTTGCAAGATCTTCTGTGTTGTGTAAGTGTGCGTGTATGTGTGTGCGGATGTGTGCATGAGAGAGAGAGGGGGAGAGAGTGAGATAGAAGGAGAGTAGAAGTGAGAGAGAAGGAGAGAGAGAAGGAGAGAGAGAGAGAGGATGGGGGTGTATTTTGACAAACTTTCTCACGGATGTTGCTTTTTATCTTGGCCGTCAAATGAAAAAAAAGGCAGTCATACACATTTACAAGCACTCATGCCCACACACTCACATACCTTTGAGTGTGTTTAAATGATATAAATACTTATACAATGTTATAAGAAGAGTGATATAACCTTCAGTTTTCTTTCATAACAGTGTTGAATATTTCTATACAAAACAGAAAACTTCTTATCATACAATGGTTTGGCATGATCTCCATGTCTATAAAACATTAGCTTTACTACAACTGTAAGCTATTAGTTTTGATTTCATGCCTCTATGGACTTAAAACCTGACATGTCATATTTTATAAAAAAAAAAAGAAATATAAACACAAAGCAATTTAGCTTAACATGGCAAAGCAGAAATTCAGAAAAAAATTTGTATAATGTAAAAACATGGTCAAGAAGAGAGGGAATGGTATTTTTGCGAATGATTCAAATGGAGAACTGTAATATATTCCATATCATAGTTTTAAGGAAAGTGGCATAGTAGTTATGTTACAGGATGTGTATGCATCAAATGTTCTTGCAAAAAGGTAAAGGGGAGTAAAGAATTCTTTTGGTCGTGAATGACCATGGGATTGCACCTAGAAAGTTCCTTTCTAAGGTACAAGTCTAGGCAAGGTTGTTTGTGGAAGACTAGCAGTTGCCCATGTATACCAGGCTCCCTTCTCTGTGCCACCAATGTTGTCCAAGACAACAGCAAAGGCTAATACAGCTTGCTACCAGTGACATTGCAATTCATTTCCATGGTTGAGTGAACTGAAGCAGTGTGAAATAAAGTGCCTTGCTCAAGAACATAATGAACACAGTGTGGTCCAGGTTTCGAACTCACAACTTCATAATTGTAAACCCAATGCTCTAACCAATGAGCCAACCAAACGAGATGTGAGAAGCTAAGAATTTATGTTTCATAATCTACTCATTAACTTTGATGCAGAAATATATATACTCATATATGTATGCATGTATGTGTGTATGTATGTATGTATTATATATAATCAATAATGGAACTTGGAGTACATTATAAAACAGCTGTAACCACTAAAGAAATATTAAAATTCTTTGACTCTTACAAAGATTTTTGCTTTTTATATGCTCCACAATCGAAACATTGTATATTCAGGAGTTTCTGTCACATCCACCTCTTAAAAATAAATTACTTAAAAATTATATACATATATATATATATATATATATACTCTCTTTTACTCTTTTACTTGTTTCAGTCATTTGACTGTGGCCATGCTGAAGCACCAGCTTTAGTCGAGCAAATCGACCCCAGGACTTATTCTTTGTAAGCCTAGTACTTATTCTGTCTGTTCTTTTGCTGAACTGCTAAGTTACAGGGACATAAACACACCAGCATAGGTTGTCAAGCGATGTTGGGGGGACAAACACAGACACACAAACATATACACACATACATTTATATATATATATATATATATATATATATATACACACACATACAACGTTCTTCTTTCAGTTTCTGTCTGCCAAATCCACTCACAAGGCTTTTGTTGGCCCAAAGCTATAGTAGAAGACGTTTGCCCAATTATTTACATTATTTACATTTGACGGATATTTGTCCTCATCTTGTTTGTTGTTAACACAACGTTTCAGCTTGATATACCCTCCAGCCTTCATCATATAACCACTAAGTGCATGGTTTAGTGGTTAGGAGTAATCAGCTCATGATTGTAAGGCCATGAGTTCAATTCCTGGTGACATGCTGTGTCCTCGAGCAAGACACTTTATTTCAAGTTGCTCCAGTCTACTCAGCTGGCAAAAATGAGTAGTACTTGTATTTCAAAGGGCCAGCCTTGTCACACTCTGTGTCATGCTGAATCTCCCTGAGAACTACATTAAGGGTACACATGTCTGTGGAGTGCTCAGCCACTTGAATGTTAATTTCATGAACAGGCTGTTCTGTTGACTGGATCAACTGGAGCCCTCATTGTCGTAAGCAACCAAGTGCCAGTTATCATCATCATCATCAACATCATTTAATGTTTATTTTGTTTTATATATGTGTGTGTGTGTGTGTGTGATCATTTTAATGTCTACTTTTCCGTCTTGCTAAGAGCAGACGGAATTCATTGAAGCAGGTTTTCTACATGGGTGCTCTTCCATTCACCAATTTTCACCTGTTTCTAAGCAAAATAATAAACCATATATTTATCAAGCAACAACCATCCCAAACTTAGTTATATGGTTGACTGCCAGCAATGAACACTGGCTGTTACTCACGTGAAGATGAGGGGAAATATAAATTTATTTACACAAATACACTCACAGGCACATACATACATACATACATACATACATACATACATACATACATACACTCACACACATATATATGTATAAATACTTATTTAATATTATAAGAAGTGATATAACCTTCAGTTTTCTTTCATAATAGTGTTGTATATTTCTATACAGAACAGACATGCACACATACACACATACATACATACATACATACATACATACATACATACATACATACATACATACATTCACACACACACACACGCACACATATGCATGAGAATAAACACAAATCTACACATGTACTGACTTCATACATACATACACACATACATGCAAAAATACCCTGCCGTCATTGGTGAAATTCCAATGAGGAAGCCTTGGATCTAGGTTAGAAATCAGTTGGCAAGAAATTTTTTTATAAAATTGAGCAATGACATACATGCATACATACATACAAACATAAGACAAAGTTGACTATATTGAGATTGATGGGTCAAAAAAAATATAGGTGGCACTTAAAAATTACAACAACTACCAAGTTAAAACACAACTGACCAGATATTCTTGTGTAGGACCACAAGGAAAAGATATGTTCTGTTATAGAAATCAGCTGCCCTCTGGACACCAATGTAGTTTGAAAAATACAAGAGAAAGAGGACATCTATGGACCATTTATAAGGAATTTGCAAATCCAGTACTTAAGATAAACTTTCGGTTTCAGACCTATTATTATTAGAGCAACAGAATACAGAATGTAAATCCTTAATTCATACTATACAAATGATCATGATATTTGGGACTATAAAAGTTTGCAAGACCTTCTTAAAACTTAAAGGATGATGAACAAAAGATGCTTTCCTTCGCAACCTTGCTACCAAGTGGGTGGTTGCTCAAAATTTACTCTAAATTGAAAAGAGAGAGAAGATCATACATACCCGCCTACCTACCCACCCAAATCCATCCATATATACATATATACATAATGGCTGTTTATCTACACTCTAACATTTCTGTTGATTCATCACTTCGATGAAATATGAAATGACTGCTTGTAAGCAATTACCTATGATTCCCAGCCTACAGAAATTATCCCAGACAATCCTACAACTCTATTTAGAATGCAAGTTACAGATCTAGCAGTAAGAAATAATTATAAATTATTGGTGTACCTGTGAATAGTGTCACACAAAGTGTACAGCAAAGTCTTACATCTGTAGCGGGAATGTTCAGCAGTCAGATCACTACACCTGATGTCACAATTTGCTAGAATATTACTCACATGATCAACAAAATCTGATCAATCACAACTTTGTATGGAATAGGTTCCAGCAATGATTTCATTGTTTGGTGCACTTCCTTCTGAGCCTAACCATTAGTATAAATTTAACACACCTTGACTTTTGACAGAAGGCTTGGAGAGAGCATTGAGAGGTAGCAGAGACAAGATGGCAGACAAACATTACAAAGATGCAGACAGATACTGACCCAAGCTGACAACAGGCACAATGAATGACCAGCCACAGCAACACAACAACCAGCAGCTAACTTTTAGATTGCTGTTACAATTACACCAAGAACAATAACAGCCAAACTCTCTTGATATTTTTCCATTTGTAATAAGAACAGTATTTGTTTTTTGTGTACAAAAAGAATAAAAGTTTTGTTATCAAAAATTGCAACAGATATCAGTGTTCTTCTCCATACACATCTGTCCCTAATCTTGTAATTTGATTGTTGTAAAGAATATTATTGCACGTAACATGAGCATTAAAATAATTTAGTTTAAACTCTCAGTAGGAATTCTCATAAATCTAATATAAAAGTTTGGACTTGATAAGATATCATTTTTGAGTCAAAGTATGTTTCTCAATGGTAATAAAGTCAATAGTTGACTCATTTGTACCTTCCACTGACCCAAGGTTTTCATTCTAGTATCTATTCTTGTAACAAAGAAGATTTTTCATAGATATAAAAGAGTTAAAATTTACTTACATAAGGAGTTGCTCTTAGTTAAATTAGGATTAGGGTTAGGTTTAGGGTCAAAGCTGAGGTTCACAATGAGGACATATTTGAATTTTTTTTTATTTTCCATTGGCTCTGATTTCCATTTTGTTATCTATTCTTGTAACAGAGGAAACATTTGTTTTGTTAATTTAAAAGATAAGGTATTTTACATGTGATTTTAAATTAGACAACAATAGATAATTATTCAGTTTGTGGATGTTTGCTGAGATCAAGTGGCCATGAAAAGGGTTTCTTATTTTTGTTTGTTGTTGTGTAACTCCATGTCAGTTCTGATTAAGCAAACCTCTGTCTTTCTGTCTGTTTCTCTCTCTCCCTCCCACTCTCTTTTTAACCACATGGTTCTGGGTTCAGTCTAACTGTGTGGTACCTTGGGCGGGTGTCTTCTGCTATAGCCTCAGGCTGACCAAAGCCATGTGAGTGGATTTTATATGTATATCTATGTGTGTGTGTGTCTTTGAGTCTGTGTTTGTCCCCTATCTTACTGCTTGACAAACAGTGTAATCCGAAACTTTTAAACTATCATATTTATTATTATATATTTATACATATACATATTTACATATATTTATATATATTTATAATTTTAATACAACTGTTATTTTACACATGTATATATCATTCTGAAGAATTTTCTAATATTGGTTTCCTGATATTAATAATAATATATTATATAAAATATATATAATCGCTCATATTAAATACATAAATACTTTAATACAATAGCGCACTCAATATAAATTCAGTATATAATATTCTCATTGAATATATTTAACTAAAGATATATGTATGTATACATACATACATATATATATATAGATATATATATATATGTGTGTGTGTGTGGTGTGTGTGTGTGTGTGGTGTGTGTGTGTATGTGTGAGTGTATATATATATATATATATATATACTAAGCAATAAGGGTTTAGCAACGAATTGCCTTACCACATACCGAATTTAGAAATAGCAGTCAAAGGGTTATAGCTATTTCTTCTACTAAAAAGGGAGATCTCAGTAAAAACAGCATTTGGAAGGCAGACACAAACAGGTAAGAGAGAATGAATTGACTGCAATCTATCATACATTTTTTTAGTTATCTACGGACGTACGTTTCGAAATCAAGTTTTTAGGAAAGCATAAGAATTAAATATTAAATATTAAATAATTCTATCTTACCGAAACTTCTTTTCTCTTCAGCGTAGAATACTATAATCATAAATGATTATATATTGAATTTTGAGATACCAGAAGGCACCAACTCAACTCAGTATCAGAGCGAGCTAGAATCCGCAACTGGTATCACCGAATTCAATTTGTGAATGAAACGATTGTGTCAACATCCCCTTTCCACCCGCGTGTAGCCAAAACAAGATGCTGTGTGGTCATCTACTGAGATAAAATATGGTTATCCGTAATAATGAAGGGTGAAATTAATTAATAATTTGGAAAAATTATCAATTACACCAAGTAGTCTTCGGCATGTAAAAGCCTCATTCGAGGAAAATTTAAGTAATACTAAGCAATAAGGGTTTAGCAACGAATTGCCTTACCACATACCGAATTTAGAAATAGCAGTCAAAGGGTTATAGCTATTTCTTCTACTAAAAAGGGAGATCTCAGTAAAAACAGCATTTGGAAGGCAGACACAAACAGGTAAGAGAATGAATTGACTGCAATCTATCATACATTTTTTTAGTTATCTACGGACGTACGTTTCGAAATCAAGTTTTTAGGAAAGCATAAGAATTAAATATTAAATATTAAATAATTCTATCTTACCGAAACTTCTTTTCTCTTCAGCGTAGAATACTATAATCATAAATGATTATATATTGAATTTTGAGATACCAGAAGGCACCAACTCAACTCAGTATCAGAGCGAGCTAGAATCCGCAACTGGTATCACCGAATTCAATTTGTGAATGAAACGATTGTGTCAACATCCCCTTCCCACCCGCGTGTAGCCAAAACAAGATGCTGTGGTCATCTACTGAGATAAAATATGGTTATCCGTAATAATGAAGGGTGAAATTAATTAATTTGGAAAAATTATCAATTACACCAAGTAGTCTTCGGCATGTAAAAGCCTCATTCGAGGAAAATTTAAGTAATACTAAGCAATAAGGGTTTAGCAACGAATTGCCTTACCACATACCGAATTTAGAAATAGCAGTCAAAGGGTTATAGCTATTTCTTCTACTAAAAAGGGAGATCTCAGTAAAAACAGCATTTGGAAGGCAGACACAAACAGGTAAGAGAGAATGAATTGACTGCAATCTATCATACATTTTTTAGTTATCTACGGACGTACGTTTCGAAATCAAGTTTTTAGGAAAGCATAAGAATTAAATATTAAATTAAATAATTCTATCTTACCGAAACTTCTTTTCTCTTCAGCGTAGAATACTATAATCATAAATGATTATATATTGAATTTTGAGATACCAGAAGGCACCAACTCAACTCAGTATCAGAGCGAGCTAGAATCCGCAACTGGTATCACCGAATTCAATTTGTGAATGAAACGATTATTTATCTCAGTAGATGACCACAGCATCTTGTTTTGGCTACACGCGGGTGGGAAGGGGATGTTGACACAATCGTTTCATTCACAAATTGAATTCGGTGATACCAGTTGCGGATTCTAGCTCGCTCTGATACTGAGTTGAGTTGGTGCCTTCTGGTATCTCAAAATTCAATATATAATCATTTATGATTATAGTATTCTACGCTGAAGAGAAAAGAAGTTTCGGTAAGATAGAATTATTTAATATTTAATATTTAATTCTTATGCTTTCCTAAAAACTTGATTTCGAAACGTACGTCCGTAGATAACTAAAAAAATGTATGATAGATTGCAGTCAATTCATTCTCTCTTACCTGTTGTGTCTCTGCCTTCCAAATGCTGTTTTTTTACTGAGATCTCCCTTTTTAGTAGAAGAAATAGCTATAACCCTTATTGCAATATATATATATATATGTAAATATATATGCATATATATATGTTTATATATAAGTATATATATATATATATTTATATATGTGTGTATATATAATGTATGTATATATATGTGTGTGTATATATTATATATATATATATATTATATATATATATATAATATATATATATATGTATGTATATATATATATATATATATATACATATATGATGATGATGATTGCCACTTCTTTACAGAAGAGGGCCATCTCTTCAATTAATAAATGAGATCTTATATGACTAGCAAATCCTGCTCTTGACAAACTCTACTGTAGACTTTACAAATATTTTTAAGCAGTTAAGTGTCTGGGATTGTTGTTAAGTCCTATGTGCAAAGTGCTTGTTTCAAGATAGATTGTTCAATTCTTTGAGCTTTAAATGCTTTATATCTATTGTAGATCATTTGTTTCCAAATCGATCGATCTTGCGTCGTATGCTCCCGGTCTTCAGCTTTCACATTAAGAGCCTTAAGGTTGCTTTTGACAGCATCCCTAAAACGTTTATTAGGTCTATGTCTCAAACATTTACCATACTGCAACTCCCCATATATAGATGTATATGTATATATATTTATATATATATATATATATATATATATATAAATTAATAAATAAAATATATGCATACATACATACATATATGTACGTACCTACATCTACATGTATATAAACATGCATATATAAATACAGTACAAGTAAAGAATAAAAACAGGACAAGGAAACAAACATTGAGGGCCTTTTTTTGGCCTAGACGATGGATGCGTACATATATGTATGTATGTATGCGTATATTTTATTTATTAATTTATTGCATGACTGAGCGCCCTCGCGTCGTTTCGTTTCTTTTCTGTTCTCTAAGTAAGTTTTTATATATAATTATGACATGAAACTCTGTAACCCTTTGCTTGACCTTCCCTACCTTCCTATCTGTCTTCCTCTTTGCCTGTCTCTCTCTTTATTTTTCACCCTTTCTGGTTTCCTTTCCTCTCTATCTCTCTCTCTCTTACTCCTCCTCATCTCTCACACAGCCGAGTCGACCACTTCCTTTCGCTGGCGGCCTCCTACGAGTGAACATGCTTTTTTCCTGCGCTCTTGAATTTTTCCATCGTCTAGGCCAAAAAAAAAGCCCTCAATGTTTGTTTCCTTGTCCTGTTTTTATTCTTTACTTGTACTATTTTTTTGTATTTGTATTTTTTTTTATTTGTAATGTTTTTACGCCCTGTTTTTGTCACATTTTTTTCTTTCCTTGTTTTTACCCCTCTGCAAAGGAATTTTATTTAATTCTTTCGCAGGAAGGGCTAGTTCGACGCATCGTGTTCTGTCCTTACCCTCGAAACACGCATATAGTCGAACTAGGGACAGCTGATGAAGGGGAATTTTCCTTGTATTGTTTGTCTTCTACTCTGTTTTGTCGTTGTTAAAAAAAGTCCGTTTCCATGTTTGTTTTTACGTTTTCGCTTCTCGTTGAGTTCTACGTCTATTTGTGGTGTCCTGTACTCACATATATATATATTTATATATGCATGTATATATACATGTAGATGTAGGTACGTACATATATGTATGTATGCATATATTTTATTTATTAATTTAATGCATGACTGAGCGACCTCGTGTCGTTTCGTTTCTTTTCTGTTCTCCAAGTATATATATATATATATATATATATATAATATATATATATATATATATACATATATATATATATGTGTGTGTGTATGCATATATAGGATCTTTTCCTTTTGAACGGCACTTTGTAACATAATTTCTAGGTAACTAAAAAGTTTTAAACTTCATATACTGGTAGAATGCGTTTATAAAACATCATTTTCTCTTGGCTTTATTGAGAAAATTTTATAGTTTGTAAGATATTTCGTCTGAAATTTCAAGCATTTCGGCAATTTTAACCAATCGATTACCTCCATTGACGTAAACAACATTCTGTGCTGTATGAATATGTCCCTCGTTTAAGATACAGATTGGGTTTATTTACATTTGTGAAGAAAAAAAGATAACGAAATACCTATTTCTTTACTATCCACAAGGGGCTAAACACAGAGAGGACAAACAAGGACAGACAAATGGATTAAGTCTATTATATCAACCCCAGTGCATAACTGGTACTTATTTAATCGACCCCGAAAGGATGAAAGGCCAAAGTCAACCTCGGCAGAATTTGAACTCAGAACGTAACGGCAGACGAAATACCGCTAAGCATTTCACCCGGCATGCTAACGTTTCTGCCATCTCGCCAGCTTTTAGTTGGTTACCATTGACAAGCTTCTGGTAACCAACTACCCTCCCTACAGTCCAGACTTATGTCCTTTGACTTTTGGTCGTTCCCCATGCTGAAGGAAAACCTCAAGGGGCAGTCGTTTTGATGATGATGGAAGCTGTAAGAAGGGCCCTAGATATCTACACTTTAGAGGCATTCTATAGGGCCCTCACAAAGTAACTGGAGTACTACAACAAATGCAATGAAGTCAGAAGATCCTATTTTAAAAGAGTTTTATACTTAGAAATTAATAAATGACTATACTGAAAAACTCCGCAAACTTCTAGAATGCTCTTTGTACTATCTTTTCTCCATCGTAAATGAAAATGACAATTCAATCTTTTGCATGTCCAGATGGCCTTTATCTTTAGCTCTATGTATAAACTTAGTTTATTCTTATTCTCTACTAAGAGTTCTCATAAAATCTTTCTTTCTGTCTTTCAAATTTAATGTATACTTACATATAAACTTTGGTTTATTCCTGTTTAACACTCACCTACTCAAACTTTCATTCACTTAATTCTTTATGGTTCTGTGATATTAGAAATATTCCTCTTGCATTCAAGAAGATGAAAATGATTTACACCTCTTCACTACCCTACCATCTGCCTTTTTCCCCTCTTTCATTCTTGGTCATTTTAACATTTTAACATTTTAACATTCAGTTGCTGTTAAAGCATAAAAATATGTCTTTCAGCTTTTTTTTTAATTATCTTTTGCTATTTTCTCTGCTTCTTAACAATCCACTGTCTATTATACAACTAGTCTCTGTTTTAAATGTTGGTTAAACATTTCTCTGCTAAAGATTTTTCTTTATTTCTGTCTCCATCTCTGTCTATTTAACATACATCTACTTATAAACCTTATTTGTTCATAGTTTCTACTGTAAGTTTCAATGAAATCTTTATTCACTGTGTTACCCTCTTTGATTTATTCTTCTTTAATGTACATCCATTCAAATTTTTATCAATTTGATTCTTTTGCTTCCTCCCACCCCCATCTCATCCACAATGCATCTACCTGCCCGACTTCTACCATCACTAATTCTGATAAGCCTTTCAAAATATGTTCCATTGAAAACCATTGCCATCTCATTAGCTTCACTTAAGAAATGCATTTTGAGGCCTCATGTCTCCATACATCTATCCTCAGTTGTCCCATTCTTACACACATTCATAATATATATTTTTACTGGCCATTGTGTCTCTTTTATTAATCAAAGCATCCCAGACATATATATTTTTAGCCAATATAAGTTTAAGCTAAGATGACAGTGATATTTATCTCAGCATATGCACCATACTCAGGACTGCAAGCTGAACAGAATGTCGGCTTTAACAAAACCATTCTGCAGATTCTGGCACTTTGTCAGTTATGATGACAAGGGTTCCAGTTGATCTGATCAACAGAACAGCCTGGTTATGAAGTTAACATGCAAGTGGTTGAGCACTCCACAAACACACATACCTTTAGAGCAGTTCTCAAAGAGATTCAGCTTTACACAGAATGTGATAAGGCTGGCTCTGTGTGGACTGGAGCAATGTGAAATTAAGTGTCTTGCTCATGGACATAATACACCGGTTTTTGAACTCATAACATTACAGTTCTGTGCTAGATACCCTAACCTCTTAGCCACATGCCTTCAGATTATATCTGAGACAAGTGACAATGATCTCATTAACATGGGCCAGTGACTTTAACAAACATATTGGACAACATTACAAGGGCTTATCAGGCATACATGGGGATATGGTTATGAAACATGGAATAAAGAGGTTGGGGGCCAAGGTTCTTTGAGTTCTATGATGTAAACAACTAAAACATTTGCAATATCAACTGCAGGAAATTGGCAAGTCACCTGATTACCTACCAATTAGGTGTACACAGAAGCTGCATGAAAGTTTTCTTCATCAGAAAAAGAGATAGATGGATGAAGGTGGCGAACTAGCAATGTTAGCATGCCGGGCGAAATACTTGGTGGTATTTCGTCTGCCGCTATGTTCTGAGTTCAAATTCTGCCGAGGTCGACTTTGCCTTTCATCCTTTCAGGGTCAATAAATTAAGTACCAGTTATGCACTGGGGTCGATCTAATCAACTTAATCCCTTTGTCTGTCCTTGTTTGTCCCCTCTATGTTTAGCCCCTTGTGGGCAATCAAGAAATAAGAAAAAGAGATTGTGAATATCAAGTCTTTCCTTGATGGAGGGTGTACAACCCAATATAGACTAGTGGTTAGCAACACCAGAATAAGAAGTAAGAACTAGACAGACTCTGAGATAAAGACAATTTTGAGAAGGAAAATATATAAGTTGTAGGAACCTTCAGTTAGTAATAGGTTTGGATCGGTATTGGTTGATGAGATAGAGGAGGAGGTAGAAAGTTATAGCTTAGAAGACAATTAAGAGTTTGTGTGTGGTAACATATTCTTTTCTATTCTAGGCACAAGGCCCAAAATTTTAGGGGACGGGACCTGTCTATTAGGTCGACTCCAGTACACAACTGGTACTTAATTTATCGATCCCGAAAGGACGAAAGGCAAAGTTGACCTCAGCAGAATTTGAACTCAGAATGTAAAGACAGACGAAATACTGCTAAGCATTTCGCCAGTGTGCTAACGTTTCTGCCAGCTCGCCAATGGCAACTTAACTGATCTGTGGCTGAAGCAAGGTCCCAATGGACTTGATGCTGAAACAGCTCTGTAGATAAGAACCATAGGGTTAAGAAAGAAGACTGGAAAAAAGGAAGCAGCAAGAAAAGCTTGACATCAAGTATATTTAGCTAGGTGCGAAACCTAAAGAAAGAAGTTAGTCAATATTCTAATGCATGGAGTTCAGAGGCATGAGGTATTCAAGACTACAAAGCAGAAATAGTAGTGGTGCAGCAACTCCTACCAATACTGGAGTAAGAGTGTAGAAGAGTTATTATGAGAAGTTGCTGAATACAAAGAATGTAGAGGAAAAAGAGGGCCTTATATATTTTCCTTTTCAAAATTGTCTTTATCTCAGAGTCTGTCTAGTTCTTACTTCTTATTCTGGTGTTGCTAACCACTAGTCTAAATTGGGTTGTACACCCTCCATCAAGGAAAGACTTGATATTCACAACCATCTATCTATCTCTTTTTCTGATGAAGGAAACTTTCATGCAGCTTGTGTTCACCTAATTGGTAGGTAATCAGGTGACTTGCCAATTTCCTGCAGTTGATATTGCAAATGTTTTAGTTGTTTACATCATAGAACTCAAAGAACCTTGGCCCCCCCAACCTCTTTATTCCATGTTTCATAACCATATCCCCATGTATACTGTACAGAGGGACGAGTTATTCAAGTTTCCTGTGGTATGGCAGATAGAGAGATTAAAGAAGTCAAGACAGAGAAAGTATCAGCACCACCAGAAATAACTGCTGAGATGCTTATGATGTCTGATGAAGAAGGCCACAAACTAACCACCTACATATTTAGTCAGGAGTTTAGGAAGAAGCCATCCGAATGGCCTGAGTAACAGTATCAATGCTGGCTGCTACAGAAGCAAAGGAGATGCATTGGAGAGAGAGTTAATTACAGAGGTATCTAACTGTTGAACTAGGCTGTGGAAGTTATCAGTTGATAATTGATAATTAACCAAGATGAAGTGCAGTTAATTTTGTACCTACTGATGCTATTTTCCTATTAAAGTAAATGCAGAATTACTTAGCCAGGAATAACCCTCTATAACTGGCAGTTGCCAACCTAAAAAAGACCTTTAACAAGTTTCAATGCACTATGGAATGGTGGTTTCTGAGGAAGCTAGGATAATATGAATGGTTGTAAGAGCTGTGCAAGCTATGTACAGAAGTGCAGTCAGCAAGCCAAGAGTCAGTAATGCATTCAGCAATGCATAAGCTGAATCGGTAGTATACTTGAAGAAGTTCCAGATGTAGAAACAAATTTTAGAGTTAAGAGGCATCAATGTTAATTTAGCACACATTAAAGTATTAACCAGCTGGAATAAAGTTAGGACCATGCTACCACCAGAGAAATGACCATGCTCAATATGCAGAAAAAAAACACAAGTAGAAATTCCATATGGTGTACCCACTACAAATCATGGATACACAGTAGCTGCAGTAAGATCACAGACAGGCTAACAGAAAAGATAGACTTCATATGCAGCAGGTGAACAAGGACAGTAATAACTAAGATAGCTCAGTAATAACTAAGAATGCCCAGAAATAGTTGACAGCTTTTGCTATCTGGGTGGTCTAATTAGTAATGGTAGTGATGGCAGAGAAGTTCCAAAAGCATAGCAGCTGGTGTAAGAATGGGTTAGAAAATGTTCAGATATCTATTATCTCTGTTAGAAACAAAGGGCTTCTCCCTCAGAGTGAAAAACAGATTGTACAATGTGTGTGTCTGTGTGTATATAATGTGAGTGGATCCCATACCACCTGTCATTATATGAATGGACAAGTAATAGGAAGATGCTGCCTGGTTGGCACCCATACTGGTGACATGTAAAAAGCACCCACAACATTCTTAGAGTGGTTGGCATTAGGAAGGGCTTCCAGCTGCAGAAACCTTGCCAGATCAGATTGGGGCCTGGTGCAGCCTCCTGGCTTGCCAGTCCTCAGTCAAATCATCCAAATCAGGCTAGCATGTAAAGCAGACATTAAACAATGATGATATATATATATATATATATATAATATATATATATATATATACATATATATATATATATATATAAGGAGATATGTTATGTACTTAGCCAGCCATGTTTGGCGACTGAAGGATGACAGAACTCCACACATAATATCATGGAAGATCCTAGAAAATTTTGGCCCCTACATAAATGGGTCCATGCATTGCAAGTTGCATAGCTGAACGGACAAGTATATTAAAGGACTCCCTCAATCTGGGGAACAACTTAACTCCAGGACAGAAGTCTTCAGACCTTGCTTGCACTTCAGGAAATTCCTAATGACATCCTAGGATCCACACGATAACAGGGTCAGTAAAAGTTAATTATGAGTAGTGATCAAAGAGAGACAATCCCCTGTTGTTGAAAGAGTAACAAAGTCTTTTCCTCCTCCATTTTCTAGAGAGATCACTTGCTAAAGAGACCATAGGCTTAGGGTCTGAAGGAATGCAGTAAAGTTAAGTACTTTATGGATGTGAAAACCAGTGTAACCCCATAGACAAGCCATATCTATATTTATATACTCTAATGCTATATTTTATATATATATATATATATATATATATATACATATACATATATATGTAATGCTTAGATATTGCAAGACCAATAACTCAATGCAGAACTTGATATACGCATGTTTCAGAACAAAGTATTGGCTGAGAATAGATCAGTAATATGAAAGAAAGATGATAAAGGAATAAATGATTATCTTTTGAACTTCATTAGCTTCCTTTATCATCTCTCTTTCACACATGCACACCCACACCCTTACACACACACACATATCTTTGACGTCCTCTCATCTTCCTATCACTTGTTCTATTCATATAATGACAAGTGGTGTGGGATCCACTCACATTCAACTTCCTCATTACCACTATCCTCATCACTATACTTCTCTTGCTGATCACAAAATCTATGTATAAGTCCTGCTGTATGCAATAAACTTTACTTTCACCCTTTCTGCAGTACCAGTCATCATACATACTCTCTCTTCGTTCACTTTGTCTCTACAATCATACTTTTGCTCTTTTTCCCCATCCATCTTGGACCTTCTTCTGTCATAGCATTCTCTGCTATCTCTTCCTTAATTATGTTGCCTTGAGTGTAAGGTGGTTGATAATAAGAAAGGCATCCAGCCTTAAAAAAAAAAAACCAATCCAAAAGAAAAATGTATGATCCTCTAACTTGTCTATGAGGGAAGTAGTTCTCAATATGAAATGATTTCAGTTGTGAGAACCCAGCCAACTCACACTAGCATGAAAGGTGGATGTAAAATGACAAGACAATGATGCATAAATAATGATCTATGGGTGTGGTTTGTGTGCAACTTCTGATGATGCATAATACACAATTTACGTACTTTGTAGTTTATTGTGGAGCAATTAGGAGTCCAGACAGGGCTATTCTAATGTCTGATAGAATTAATGTCTTGTTTGCACACTACTGTTGTCCTGGTTACTATTGGCCATATTTGGTATATGAGAATTCTCTCTGTATATTTGGACAGTATTTTGGTTTCTTTAGTCTCTTCTATATGTCCTGTAAATTTTGTATTGTTACATGTATGTAATTCTTTTTTTTTTCTATTTGTTGTTGTACGTTTACGAGATGCTATCAAAAAATGTTCCAGGACTAGTTATGCTTAATAAAAATAACCTATTTTTACTCTTTTTACTTGCTGGAGCATCGCTTTTAGTTGAGCAAATCGACCCCAGGACTTATTCTTTGTAAGCCTAGCACTTATTCTATCGGTCTCTTTTGCTGAACCACTAAGTTATGGTGACATAAACACACCACCATCGGTTGTCAAGCGATGTTGGCGGGGGGGGGGACAAACACAAACATATACTCTTTACTCTTTTTACTTTTTTACTTGTTTCAGTCATTTGACTGTGGCCATGCTGGAGCACAGCCTTTAGTCGAGCAAATTGACCCCGGGACTTATTCTTTGTAAGCCCAGTACTTATTCTATCAGTCTCTTTTGCCGAACCGCTAAGTTACGGGGACGTAAACACACCAGCATCGGTTGTCAAGCAATGCTAGGGGGACACAGACACATAAACACACACACACATACATATATATATATATACATATATACGACGGGCTTCTTTCAGTTTCCGTCTACCAAATCCACTCATAAGGCATTGGTCGGCCCGGGGCTATAGCAGAAGACACTTGCCCAAGATGCCATGCAGTGGGACTGAACCCGGAACCATGTGGTTGGTTAGCAAGCTACTTATCACACAGCCACTCCTGTGCCTATATACACACACATATATATATACATATATATGATGGGCTTCTTTCAGTTTCCGTCTACCAAATCCACTCACAAGGCTTTGGTTGACCCGAGGCTATAGTAGAAGACACTTGCCCAAGGTGTCACGCAATGGGACTGATCCCAGAACCATGTGGTTGGTAAACAAGCTACTTACCACACAGCCGTAAGTTTTAATATCATCTCCTTTGAAATAGTCACCTTGTACAGCAATGCACCAGACCCAGTTTTCCTGTCACTTTTAGAATGTGGCCAAGAAGTTGTTTTCCATAACTGAATCAAATGACCTACTGCAATTCACTCTGGATCTTGACAATGGTGTTTAAACGGTGACCTTTGAGCTGCATTTTCATCTTGGGGAAGAGATGGAAGCCTGCAAGTGCTAAATTTGGTGTATAGGGTAGGTTCAGAAGTGATATCACGTTGTTTGGGGCAAGAAATTAATGAGTGAGGAATGCTCAGTGAAGAATCTAATTCTTTGCTCTCCTTAGATACCATCACTTCAGCTGAATATCCTCTCTCAAACTCTCCAAAATATCGCTGTAGAAGTCTTGATTGGTACTCTGGCCCTGGGGAATGAATTCTTGATGCAGAATCCCACATTTCCAGTTGTGACACTTGTGGCAGGTTTTCCAGATTGTTCATTGTCTTCGAGGGACATTCTTCCATTTTTGAAGAGCCCATGCCACTTGAAACATTGTGTACGACCCATTACCTCATTGTTCAGTGTCTCTGTAGCAGACCTCTCAAGTTTAACACAAAAGTTTGCACTGGCACTTTGTTCCTGTCCATGACAAAATTGCAGACTACAACATACAGGTAATCACAAAAAAACACAAAATTTCAAAACTTGTGAAGTAAACCCTGTGATGACCCTCAGCACATTTGCTAATGAAGGTCACTGCTAGCTCTCACTGCGACTGCAACCATGTGCTGCCATCTGTTGGCATACTACAGAACTAGTCCAGGAACTTTTTGATACCACCTCTTATGTTGTTGTTTAACTCAGATCAACCTAATTGTAAAAATTAATGATATAGGATGTCCCAACTATGATCATTTTTGTTTCAGGACTGTGTAGAGCTACATTATCTAACGTATCCTTTTACTTAAGAGTGATTTGAGTGAAATTTAGCTGTTATTTTTAGCAGATGACATGTATAGAATGTTATGGTCGATTGTATTTAACCTTCTCTTGTGTTTGTGGTAAGAAGGGAAATGGAGGACTGAGCAGGTATTGTGTTGTTTCGGAGCTAGGTTCTAGATGATGGTGGGAGGATATGAATGTAATCTCATCTGCATGTGAAGAAGTGTATGTTTTGTGGAGGTGTGGGAAGGTCATGTAGATGCAGATCAAAAGCAAACAAAAAAACAAAAAGATGAATTGGAGAGAGGATGTGAAAATTAATTTCAGGAAATTACAGTTCCTGGATGTGATGTTTCTATATATTTATATATGGCATTATCAACTTGAAATATAGTTTCCTAGCAAGAAGTTAGCATTGTTTCTTAAAGAGGTATTGAGTATTTTAAGTATAAGTATGTTGTGAGAAATGAGGTTAAAAGCTTTGATGTCAATGATAATGAGTATAATGGATGAGTTTTTTCGCCTGAAGTCATGAAGGATATTTTGCATAAGATTTGTGAAATGTGGTGTTTAAAAGATCAATGGTTTGAATGTATGGTGAGTGTTGGAGGGAAGAATGCATAGATTGGTAATGAGTAATATGACATTTTCTTGAATTTTTGAAGAAGGGCATAGGGTAGTGATAGATTTGTATGATGTGACTTTAGTTGGATATTTACAGGGTTTTAATGCTTTAGCATTTAAGCCAACCATATCCAGCCAAAATATTGTATTTGTTTTATGTTCAAACTAGCCAAATACAGTCTCTTACATGTAAACTATAATGTCTTACTAAAAGTAAATGATCCCAAAATCAAAATCTCAAAGCTACAAGATAATGCAATACTTGGTAAAACCCTAGCCCTAACCCTAACCCCTTAAAGCTAAAACCAGTACAAACACACAAACGATGTCATGAATAACAGTGACAAACAAAATATACACCGCCAATAGTTGTTGACAAACAACAGCCGTAATTTTATTCAGCTGAATACATATCATTGATTGGTTGAAATTACAGAAATACGACAACTTTAACAAAAAAATAGCTTCCAAAATACAGAATTTTCTCAACAACACTAAGAGTAAAAGATGTTTTATGTGACACATTCTACCAGTGTCTGCAGTTTGAAAGTCTTTAGTTACAAAAAATTATTTTTTAAATCTGTAAGTCAAAATGTAAAGATCCAAAAAATTTTTAAAGGGTGGTTGGGAGGGGGGCGGGCAGAACTTGCCCAGTTTTCCTTTTTATTTTTTCCGTTTTCATGTTTATTATTTTCTTTGTTTTATTGAGGGTTGAACAATTTTTTTAGTTGGTGGAGATGACCAAAGGTACCGATATTTTTCCTTTTGACCGACAGATTTTAAAAATAATTTTTTGTAACTAAACACTTTCAAACTTTGGACACTAGTAGAATGTGTCATATAAAAAACATCTTTTACTCTTAGCGTTTTTGAGAAAAGCTTATATTTAGGAAGTTATTTCACGTTAAAGATGTAGTATTTCGGTAATTTCAACCAATCAATGACGTGTATTCAGCTGAATAAAATTACTGCTGTTGTTTGTCAACAAGAACTTCCGGGGGTGTATATTTCGTTTGTCACCGTTATTTATGACAACCCTAACCCTAAAACCAGTACAAACGCACGAACGATATAAATTACAGTGACAAACGAAAAATACACTGCCTATAGTTGTTGACAAACAACAGCAGTAATTTTATTCAGCTGAATACACGTCATTGATTGGTTGAAATTACCAAAATACTACATCTTTAACGTGAAATAACTTCCTAAATATAAGCTTTTCTCAAAAACGCTAAGAGTGGAAGATATTTTATATGACACATTCTGTCGGTCAAAAGTTAAAGATCTGCCCAATTTTTTAATGGGAGTGAGATAACCAAAAAGTACCGGATTTTTTTATGTTTCCTAAGTACTGTAGTCGATCTGTTCGACTAAACACTTCAAGTCGGTGCCCCTCCCAAAACCGCAATCCAATGACTGAAACAAGTAAAACAGAAAAGAGTAATAAAGGAAGTGTACATATAATTCAATGCGTCCATACACATGCACGTACATATATCATTCAAGACAGCAAAAAAACTTTACGTCAAACTTCAAAATAGTGGAGTGAAACTATTCCTTCATCTGAAAACTAACAAGAAGCAGTGGATTGCAAAATTGTGTAGGGCGTAGACAGGAAATATTAGCAATACTAATTTATATCGGAAACGATATATATATAATGAATATAATAAAAGTTGACAATTTTTTATCTTGTATTTATTTCGTAAACAAATAATACAATATTACATAAGCATTGTATAAGCATTCTATAATGTTTCTTTTCTGGAAACTCACCGCGTACTGGCAGCTGATGGCTCGCGGATCACCACTTTAAGTAGGACTGGTGAAGGGCATCTAATGAAATGCTTGCGGCTTTTATGTTCTCAATTCAAATTCCTCCAATATCAGCTTCAACTTTCCTACTTTTGGAGTTGATATAATAAAATCGAGTACCACTGATTTAACAGCGATGTAAAGACCTTTTAAAATTTTCTCCAACCATTCAAAGTGTTAACTTCCTTATAAATAAGTTCTATAGGAAAAGAAAAGCAAATGAATACGATTTTTGTCATCAGCATACAAAATTGCATCAGAAATACATTAAAAAAAATATTCTGACGAAAACTGTAAATACTTCAAGTGGCTGGGAGAATTTTAATGAGATCCTTACATCTAGCAACCTAGACGCGAATGGAATTATAATACAAAATTCACAGAACGACTAGCAGCCTCAGGAACTATATAATTTAATCCAAGCTTTGCGCTTGATTGGAATCAGACATCAATTTCAAACGTATAGGTCCCACGAACATGGAGAAGCTCCCGAGTCAGTAAAAAAAAAATCTAAGCTTGAGATAGTCATCAAAATATTACATTAAATATTAGGGTTAGATATCTTCAGATATCTGTCGTAACTATTGTATATTTTCACTTGCCATGCAACAAGAAAAATAAAAACGTACATACAATAAGAACTAGGAAGACATAATATGTATAAACTCACTGATTGGTTGTAACAAAATACAAAGGAGTGGGTCACCTTGTGAAAGCAATTCAAACACTTATTATTTCCATTAAATTCCAAGCCGTCTGTTGTCACACCTCCCTCACTCTCTCTGTAGCTTTATCTAAAAGATTTTTATTGAAGTATAACACGTATGTATACAATACATATATAATACAAAACCACGTTTTTTTCTCATTTTTTTTTTGTCTTTTGTATTCAATAAGTATATACGGATCTTTTCGGTTTGAACGACAATTTTTTCTTCAATTTCAACCAATCACTGACGTCCATTGAGGTAAACAACATTCTGTGCCGTATAAATATGTCCCTCGTTTAAGAAACAGATTGGGTTTATTTACATTTGTGAAGAAAAGAAGATACCCTTCCCCCACCCCTAACCTTAAAATAGATTGAAATGCAATAGATCGATACTAGGGTCATAATTATGGGTGACAATTTCATATGACACCACTAGAAAAAGCTGCCGTTCAAACCGAAAAGATCCGTATATACACATACGTATTATATATGTAATGAAATTTGTAATTTAAAATACAAATCCAAAACCGAAGAAAACAAACATGAGCGAAGAAAGAAAGAAAAGATATCAATTCAACACCAATTGCTTCCACTAGTCGCACACTATAAGGTTCAACAGAACTTACTGAAGCATGCCAACAATCACGCGGCATAAATCGCGGCCGATTGCTAAGGTGTTGGAACAGCCAAACTCCGTCTCTGGTATCGCTTGACACCTAGGTAAGGCGAGGTGCCAGCGATGACAAGAACGTCGCCGTTAGCGGCCCAAACATCTCAAACGGAAGAAATGGTTCACTGACAAGTCCCGATACTTATACTGTGTGTGTGCGTCCCATAAACAAATTGATTTAACCACTTTAAGAGTCTGTGTAATACTGGTAAGCAATGACAGACTGAGAATGATTCATAAATAATACTTCTTATACATAACGAGAAAAGAAAGAAGAAACTAACAAGAAGGAAAACGAATACAAATACACTTAAATACTCTTTACTCTCTTTTACTTGTTTCAGTCGTTTGACTGTGGCCATGCTGGAGCACCGCCTTTAGTCGAGCAAATCGACCCCAGGACTTATTCTTTGGAAGCCTAGTACTTATTCTACTGGGCTCTTTTGCCGCACCGCTAAGTTACGGGGACGTAAACACACCAGCATCAGTTGTCAAGCGATGTTGGGGGGACAAACACATGCATATATATACATATACATATATACGACGGGCTTCTTTCAGTTTCCGTCTGCCAAATCCACTCACAAGGCTTTGGTTGGCCCGAGGCTATAGTAGAAGACACTTGCCCAAAATACCACACAGTGGGACTGAACCCAGAACCATGTGGTTCGTAACCAAGCCACTTACCACACATCCACTACTAGGCCTGTTTTCGATTTTAAATCTTTTTGTAGATTCCATTAATAATTAGCGAATTCCTGAAAATAAATTTCACCTTCAACCTTATCTCTTACATGTTTCAGTCATTGGACTGCTGCTGTATTGGTGCTCTGCCTTGAATGGTTTTAGCCAAAGGGATTGACCCTAATATTTATATTTTTTAAAGTCTGGTACTTATTCTATCAGTTTCTTTTACCAAAGAGCTAACTTACGGGGATGTAAACAAACCAACACCAGTTGTCGAGTTGTGTGCTTGAGTGTGGAACAAACACAAGCACAAAGACTCTCTCTTTCACACACACACACACACACACACACACATGAAGGCCTGTCACACAGTTTCTAGCTATCAATTTCACTCACAAGGCTCTGGTTGGCCTGGGGCCAGGGGCGGACTGAGCCACCAGTCAATCGGGCACTGCCCAAGGGCCCAGAGCTCTGGCAGGCTTGCACTCTACATATTAACTCTACTGATATCAATGCTAAGAGGCCTAGTAAACAGTTATGCCTGAGGGCCCTTAATACTCTCAGTCTGCCCCTGCCTGGCACTATATCAGAAGACATTTATTCCAAGATGTCGTGCAGTAGGCCTGAACCTGAAACTACATAGTTGCAAAGTAAGCTTCTTAACCACACAGCCATGCCTTGACCTTATTAACTTTTTAAAACTCATTTTAAAATGTCCTGTCTCAGACCAGCAATTTTCGCATTGAAAAAAATTATATTGTATAAATTCAGTATTATTTTTTTCAATTAATCCAAATATACATATATCACCGTGATCACCGTGACCGACCAGGCTATCAGATGTTGTTACACATCGCTGGTCACAATGCGTTCGCATTGTTTTAGCCTTCGAATGACGCCACCCCGCTGGCTAAGCGAGCAGGCCAACGGAAGAAAGAGTGAGAGAAAGAGTACAGCAAGGATCACCACCCCCTGCCGGAGCCTCGTGGAGCTTTTAGATGTTTTCGCTCAATAAACACACACAATGCCCGGTCTGGGAATCGAAACCGCAATCCTACAACCGCGAGTCTGCTGCCCTAACCACTGGGCCATTGCGCCTCCACCATATACATATATATATTGGATGGGGTGGGGTGATGATGATAGTGGCCTAATGCAGTTTCCTATATACAGATCTGCCAAAGGGCAAGCAAGTAAAGTGACAAGGATGGTGCAGTCAGCATAGGTGGCAGGGAGATGAGATGAGAAAGAGCAAGAGAGAGGGCTATTAGTGATGGGTGAGGAGTGGGTTGAGCAATAGGTAGATGGAAGGTGGAGACAAGGATCTAAGGTAAGGGAGCAGCATACCCTTAATATGGTTATGAAGTAAACTTCTTAACCCTTTGTCACCAAATTTATTTTGAAATGCTCTGTGTTTCTTTCAATTAATTTTAAATATAACAAAGAATTTAGTAAAATAACTTAGTTATCATTAAGCTAATGTTAGGAACATAAATTGTGACTAAGGTTTGGTGGAAGATTTTAATTCCAAACTTATAAAAACAAGACATTTGTACTCAAAGCCAGAGCCGGTTTTAGCCAGCTCAACATCAAGAATAAGCTGGTAATGAAAACAATTTTCAAAGGCCACTAGAGTTGCTCAAGTATTTTAAATTAAGTACAAGTTTTATCATCATCATCATTTAGCGTCCGCTTTCCATGCTAGCATGGGTTGGACGGTTCAACTGGGGTCTGGGAAGCCAGAAGGCTGCACCAGGCCCTGTTTGATCTAGCAATGTTTCTATGGCTGGATGCCCTTCCTAACGCCAACCACTCCGTGAGTGTAGTGGGTGCTTTTTATGTGCCACTGGCACAGTTGCCAGACGGGGCTGGCAAACGGCCACGGTCAGATGGTGCATTTTACGTGCCACCGGCACGGGGGCCAGGCGACACGGGTAACGGCCATGATCGGATGGTGCCTTTCATGTGCCACCGGCACGAAGGCCCGTCAGGGTGGCGCTAGCAACAGCCACGTTTGGATGGTTTGCTTATGTGCCACCGGCACTGGTATCACAGCTACAATTTCCATTGATGTTTATAATATATTATGTAGATATAATATTATCACCTGTCCATAACCAAAGAAAAGTTTCCATTCTAGGGCAAAAGGTTAGAGTGTTGGTTTAAATATAAAAGTAGCATTGATAAACAGCAAACATGAATAGAACTGATAAGATTAAACAAGTATGAACTTGAGTATGAAAGTGTATACATATCTTTTTTGTGTTTGTGTGTATATATAGGTAACTGTGTGCTGAAATCTGTAAGATGATTTCTCAGATAATTATAGAAGGGTTTTAAGTGCACAGTTATCTATACACTTATATGCATACGTGCGCACACACACACATACACACATTATTGTTTATTTACATTTCATGAAGGGTCAGGGTCATGTCCAGTAAGTTCATTGCAGAGAAAGTCCACCATACAAATTTTTTGACATAATTTTTCAACTTCAATTTTTCTCTAGTTTTTTTTTCTTATTTTCAATAAAATAGGTCTTAGCAATTAATGTTGAGATACTATGGTTATATTTTCTCGGTAAACTTTCCTCACAGTCAACTTTCTTCATGGGGAATTGATGGTGGTGAACGTCTGCTATGATGAATTGATGGCAGTGAAATTACGTGTAATCATGAAGGGTTACATCAATCTTTATAAATTATTATTATTATTATTATTATTATTATTATTATTATTATTATTATTATTATATTATTATTATTATTCACACAATAGATTAGATTGTTGGATAAGAAAAATTTCTAACATTGGGCTACAACAAGTAACCTTAGGTGCCAAGAACCCTCCTAAGTATCCTAGCTGCTCCTAACAACACTGTTTTCTGGAGCTGTACTGAACTGGGTTTTATGCCTATTTTGTCTATCCATCAGTTCAAATCTTTATGGATAGTTCGTTGTGCACCTATAACTACTGGGATACAGTTTACCCACACTTTCCATAGTCTATGTAATTCAATGGCTAGGTCCTGATTCTGTGCTATTTTTTCTACACCTCTCATATTAATGCTTTCATCATTTGGGACTGTAAAGTCAATTATCTGGTATTTTCTATTATCTTTATTTACTACTACTAAATCAGGCCTTCTAGCTTCTGTTACTCTGTCAGTCTGAATGTTAAAGTCCCACATCTTATATTTCTTACTTTCTGGTACTTTATTATTACTATTATTATTAATATTATTATTATTATTATTATTATTATCATGATTATTCTGTCAGTGGAGTGTAAGAAAAAGATACACTTATGTCTGTTCATCCATTTGTTTAGCGTTGACTATTGGAAAAAAAAAGTATCAAGACCATAGTAGAGATTAAGAATGCATTTTATTTTTGTCAAAAGTGCCAAAATTCAAAACAAATATTTTTTATTTTGGTTGAATCAGTCACTTGCCATTCTGAGTTTCAACTGTGGATGCACAGGATCTTTAGACAAGTCTTAACATATACATCCATCTGCTCGTCCATCTGTCTGTTTGTCTGTCCAGCCATCCATTCATCTCTCACAGGCAATCAATTTAGAAAGACTGTATCTCTGAATAGTGAAGGCACATGGCTCAGTGGTTAAAGTGTTGGGCTTATAATCATGAGGTAGTGAGTTCAAAACCCCAGACTGGGCTGTGTGTTGTGTTCTTGAGCAAGACACTTTATTTCACATTGCTCTAGTTTACTCAGCTGCAGCAGTGAGTTGTGATATCACTGGGGCCAAACTGTATCAGCCTTTGCCTTTCCTCTGGATAACATTAGCAGCATGAGAGGGGAGGCTGGTAAACATGGGCAACTTGTGATCTTCCATAAACAGCCTTGCTCAGACTTGTGCCTCAGAGGGCAACTTTCTAGCTACAATCCCATGGTCATTCATGACTGTGTGCTGAAATCTGTAAGATGATTTCTCAGATAATTATAGAAGGGTTTTAAGGGTCTTTATCCTTTATCCCAATCTCTGAATAAATAATGATACAGAAAAGAAGGGATTTTTTTAGTCTAGTTAGACATACATTTGTCACTCCTATCTTAAGATATGCAATGAACCAGTGATTAGCTCATTGGAAACTTTTAAGCAACAATGCTCTTCTTCACAAGTTGAGATATAAAACAAAGAAAGAAATAGCATACCTGGAACAGGGTTCACAACATGACTCCATCAGTCATCTAGTTGCTTGATCTGCTGTAAATAGCAGCCAAATCTCCTTTAAGTTACATCTTACTGTCTTGAAAAATGGAAAACACAGTGGGCAATATAGTCCTAGAGAGGATTATATGGCTATATGGCTTGAAAGAAGAGCAGAGAAGTCATAGTTGGAATATGTTTATGATTACAGGTCAGCTTAGTCAGGGATGATCCGGAGCTAAGCAACAATAACAAAAGCAACTAAAATAAAAGTCCAGAGAAGCTTTTACTCTGCAGCTCTGTGAAGACATTTGCTCACTATTGAGTTGCATCCTTCTTCAACCTTTCATCAACTAAGGCATAAAGGAAAGAGCCTTTATGCGAGCTAAAAAAGAATCTCTAAATGACCACTTGACCTACTAGAAATAACAATTTTCTTAAATCCCAATTTAGTATCTTAAAAATAAGAAGGACACATTTGATAATATAATCTTAGACTTGTGATTTTCAACTTCTTTGATGTAGGGCATATTGAATAAGGCACTAAAGGTGTTAAGGCACATCTGCTTTGTAAACAATTTGAAATTTCATCTTATAAAACATGAGTATTCAAGTTCCATTGAAATAGAGTGCATACATTGCACTTTGCTGAACAAGTATGGTGCATTAAGTTTTCTAAATATCTTGACATGTTCAAACTCACTTCAAAAGCTTGCAACACATCAACAGCCTACAAGTGTAGCATGATTCAGTTATTGAAAGTATCTGGATTAGATACACTATCTCTAAAGAAAAAAAGAATACTATGATGCATGTACCTAGCCAGGATTTTAAGTGAAGGGATTCTCAGATATTAAAATGGGACCATCATGTTGCCATTAGAGCAAGATTACAAAGGTTTTGGTCTTCTGATCTTTGGTCTTCCCCGTCTTTATGAAGGTGCATGGCTTAGTGGTTAGGGTGTTATACTCATGATCATAAGATTGTGGTTTGATTCCTGGACTGGGCAACATGTTCTTTTCTTGAGCAAAATACTTCACTACATGCTGCTCTAGTTCACTCAGCTGGTAAAAATGTGTAATCCTATGATGGACTGGCGTCCCATCCAGGCAAGGAATTTACATGCCATAAAACCAGCAAACCAGCCCCTATGAGTCAACATGACTCGAGAAAGTAATTTTACCTTCACTTTACTTCCCTATCTTACTCTACAGTTGTGAGATATGGACACTGTTCAGGTCCCTTAGAAAAAGCGTGAATTTCATTAGTACCACTATACTTCAGAAGATTATGGACTATCATTGGTCACATTTTGCATCCAAACAACAACTATTCTCGGAAACTGGGATGCATCCTGGTGCATCTATGATTCAGAACCATCATTTTTGACAGGTCATTGCCTTCAATTTTCTGATTTAAATCCTGTATACCCATCTTAGAGGACATGTCCGGAGTGGTGATGGTGTGTGTTGGTTGGCCACATATGTCATAGTCACAGTGGATGAGAAAGTATCTTGTGGAGATGGGAACTGACTAGGATACTGCTTGGAGGGTTGCCAAGGATGACCCAAGCAGATACTAATAACTGTTGGATGCAGTAGTATGTTGCAATAGCACATGCCCCAGTACCTGACCTGACCATCATTAGTTGTCTAATTTGCATAAAACTCAAAATTGAACTACATGTCACTCAAAAGAAAAATAACAAAAACAAACAAAACACCACATTTGCTGGGAGCTTTTGTGAGGTTTGCTTGAATCTGTCAAATCCCATCAACAGGTATAGGATGTTCATAGCTGGAACAACTTTGATCATGGGTTTGCTAAATTAGGAGTATTGTGTTTGCCTATCTGAACTTGATAACTCTATACCCTGCCCTTTAAAACCCCACTCAGTACATTGATGTTTCATTCTTTTCTGATCCCCAGTCTGCATCATCTAGCAAGAAACCAAATTACACACTTTGCCCCCTTGGTTCTCTCACTTTTTACCTTCTGCACTACCATATTCCTATTTTGCAACAGTTCAAATTGAATATAACTAACTCTTAACATCAACTACTTATATGTATCAGGTCAATGAAGGCTCTGTGTCAGGGGTGGAAAAAAAACTATAGCTCACATATATTATTTCTTTATTGCCCACAAGGGGCTAAACATAGAGGGGACAAACAAAGACAGACAAAGGGATTAAGTCGATTACATTGACACCAGTGTGTAACTGGTACTTAATTTATCGACCCCGAAAGGATGAAAGGCAAAGTCGACCTCAGCAGAATTTGAACTCAGAACATAACGGCTGACAAAATACCGCTAAGCATTTTTCCCGGCATGCTAACGTTTCTGCCAGCTCACCAACCACATATCTAAAGTATTTTATTGGTATGCAGGTGATATAATTTTTTATCAGCGATTTTATATACGAAAAAAACATATAAAGAAACAGGGTAACTTATAATTTATCAGCCATTACCTGAGAAATAAGTCTGTGTGATGAGGGGGTGAGGATCAGTGATACACTATTTTTTTTTTTAAATGGTAAGGTTGTAAGTAACAAGTGACTATCAGGTTAAGATGGCACTGTATGTAGTACTTCAGTCTCTGAGTTTACAAGTATTACCTGTGATTAGCAGCAGTGTCATAAAAGACACCACTTGGAAGTCGACTCCCTATATTTGCACAAATGGTTTACAAGGGTCTTGGTTGGGGAAGGGGCACTCTGATCTAGTATTTTCTAATTCGGTTATTTTATGAAATTATTAAAAAATAGCACCTTGGTAACACCTTCAGTTTAGGAAATGTGATTAAGCAGTTTGTTTCATTACCTTGAGGTTTGAGGTTCTGTCTCACTTCATGGCACCTCCTGTAAATGCCTTCTGCCTTAGTCCCTGGCCAGTCAATGTCTTGTGAGGGATTTGCTAGATGGAAACTGTAAGAAGTCTGTTGTATACATATGTATGTATATATTAATATGTGTGTGTGTGTGTGCCTGTGTGTGTATGGTGGTTGTCTACTCCTTATGCAGAGTCTTACCACCTCTTTCACCTTAGATCCATCATAGCATTTGATATGGCTTTTTAAACCAATGTATTGAAAATACACCCACATAGATTGCATATCTGATTTGGACCACCAAGAGCTGTAGTTAAGTTCTGAACTTTATGAATCTTAAAATGTCTCTAGAGGCCTCCATTAGATTTGCAGACCTAATGGCATACATGACATTGAAAGGTGTGCACAGATATACAGGCAGAGTAGTTGGTATGTGTATATATATATATATATATATATACACACACACACACACACATACATAAATGCATATATGCATACACACACGCATGCACTAGCACACATACATACATAATATATATATGTGTGTGTGTGTATTAGGTATGTATGTATGCATGTATTACATGTGTGGTTTTTTCTAACCCATGCTAGCATGAAAAAAGAAAAAAGACAGTTCAAACGATGATGATGATTCAAAATAATGAATATTTTTTAATGTTTTTTATTTTATAAAACATAAAGAGAATATAATGTAGAGATGCTTATTAAATCAAACAATAATTTTGATGTACAAAGATAAGTAATTTAAAACTTTGAACAACCTATATTAATTACACAGTTATTTTAACTAAAGTTATGGAATTTCTTTCAGAAAGGCATATTAGTTAAATATCTCAATTAAAAGTTGGTAGTTCTAGGTGGCAGTCACTGTAAAATTATAGACTAAAACCCCTTGATGAGACATGCAAGAGGTGCAGTTACAACTTGACCTGGTAAAAAAAATCATATTCATATTTGGAGAAGGATACGTGATAATAACCAGAAGTAGTCACTTGATACTAGTGAACATGATCTTCAGAAGCTAGACATCTGAAAATTTCCGTGTATGAGTGAGTTTCTGATTGGTTGAAATTTTCTAAGTGAATAGTAGGAGTCAACTCAATACTGTCGTCAGACACTTCAACATGTGATGCTTTCAATAGATAGTGCTGTGGTCACAGGTTGGCTGTGAGCACTGACACAACTGAATAACAGAACAACTTTCTCTTGTTCATTTGCTAATCTGTTGACATTCACAACAATATGTATTTTCATTTCTACTCCATATATACATCTGGGTTTCAAGAGCAATACATTAGGCCAAACAAAAAACAGTCTACATAAAAGAATGGCTCTGCACGCATCCCAGATCAAAATTCTTCTTCTTCTTCTTCTTCTTCTTCTTCTTTTCTTCTTCTTCTTCTTCTTCTTCTTCTTCTTCTTCTTCTTCTTCTTCTTCTTCTTCTTCTTCTTCTTCTTCTTCTTCTTTTCTTCCCTACCAAGAATTCACAATGACCTTGAACCCACAAGAATAAACAAGAGAGACAGAGACAGGAAGAAACAAGGAAAATGCCACTTGTATTTGAACAATATGCAAATATTCTTTTAAAAAGACTTTTCTTTTAATTTTTCCAAAATTTAATTGTTTTCCATACTTACAGTTGAAAAAGTCTCAATGACTGAAACTGGTACTGAAATGATTTTTATAAAATTATTTTAGCATTTTCTATCTAGACGTTTTTGTCCATATGTGTATATATATATATATATATTATATATATATATATATATATATATATATATATATATATATATATATATATATATATACATATATATATATATATATACAATGTTACAATAAGTTGTATTATTTTAAGCCAGTTGAGTAAATCCATCAATAACAAACCTATAATGATTACAGGAAACAGCTGTAAGCCAAATTTACTACAATAAAGATAAATATCTAATGATGATTATTTATACTTTGTCTTATATATATATATATTTATTTTTTTTTTATTATATATATATATATATATATATATAATATAAGAAAAAATACAAAAATGGGACAAGAACGCAAAACATCCAGACAGGTGATACAAAAAAGGGACAACAAAACATCCAGACAGATGATACAAAGAAAACAAGGACGAGTCATTCGGAGTTTTCTATCCTCAGTCGAGTTCCACATTATCTTTGCAATTTCGGCTGATTATACTCAAGATTGCTCCAATCTGGCCAGCCTCAAGGGGAGCAATCTCCAATATAACCAACCAAAATTGCAAAGATAATCTGGAACTCGACTGAGGATAGAAAACTCTGAATGACTCGTCCTTATTTTCTTTGTATCGTCTGTCTGGATGTTTTGTTGTCTTCTTTTTGTATCACCTAATTGTCTGGATGTTTTGCATTCTTGTCCCATTTTTGTATTTTTTATATATATAAATAAATAAATAAATATATATATATATATAAGACAAAGTATAAATAATCATCATTAGATATTTATCTTTATTGTAGTCAATTTGGCTTACAACTGTTTTCAGAAATCATTATAGGTTTGTTATTGATGGATTTACTCAACTGGCTCATTGGTTGGTTAAGAAAAATTGAACAACCTAAAAAATTCATTCTTCTTTCGTCATATAATATATATATATTTATATGCACACACACACACACACACACACACACACACAAACATCTGTTTGTCATGTTTTTTTGTCTGTATCCTTCCTTCTTTTATCTAAGGTGTGTCTTCTCATAAATTTTTTTCATATTTCATGTATCATTTGTCACAAATTTTCCTAATTTAATACTTACATTTGCATGAGGTGAGGACCATAACCACTACATGCAATTGACATAATTTTTATAATGCCTGTTTAATTTATCTACACAATTTTTCATATCTGTTAAGTATTGTAAATAAATTCTGTTAAGCATTGTAAAAGTCTTCTGTTACTATAAGATAAGTTTGAAGCACAGTGAATTACAGGAATCTAAAATATCAATAATGTTTTCTTTATAAATTATGGAGTGTTCTAGAACATATACACCTTAATGTCAGTATACACACATGAAATGCTAGCATATTATTTTCTGATGTATTATAACATAATATTTGGACCTATCCTACACTGGAGTTTTGTCAAATTCTCTGCAGACCATAAAAATTGTGAACTCTTAATGTTCAAGAGTATTCTGCTTGGGTTATTTGTTAATTAATTGTTGCTAATTGTTACTTTAA
>NC_043001.1:50588018-50610518 GCF_006345805.1 Octopus sinensis | reverse complement strand
GGAGTGGCAATTCTTCACACATCTCTCCTCATCCATCCGCAGTACATGACCATACCATCGCAAGCGTCGCTCTTGCACACCGCATCTGATGCTTCTTATGCCTAGCATTTCTCTCAGGGTGCTTACACTCTGTCGTGCATTCACACTGACATTACACATCCAGCGGATCATGCTAGCTTCATTTCTTTCAAGTCTACGCATGTCCTCTGCAGTCACGGCCCATGTTTCACTGCCGTGAAGCATGGCAGTTCGCACACATGCATCATACAATCTACCTTTCACTCTGAGTGAGACACCCTTTGTCGCCAGTAGGGGTAGGAACTTTCTAAACTTTGCCCAGGCTATTCGTATTCTAGTGGTGACACTCTCTGAGCATCCACCCCCACTACTAACTTGGTCACCCAGGTAGCGGAAACTATCAACTACTTCTAGTTTCTCCCCCTGGAGTGTGATGGAATCTGTTTTCTGAGTATTTGTGGTGTCTATTGTCCCTGTGCATCTGCCACACATGAAAGCTATCTTATCAGTTAATTTCCCTTTGATGTTGCTGCACCTCTTATGCGTCCATAGCTTACACTGGGTGCATCTTATGGAGTTTCTACCTACACCTTTCCTACAGCTCGAGCAGGGCCACCTGCCTGATGGGGTGTGTGCTGAGTTCGCCTTTCTGCATACTATAACTTTGGTCTTTACTACATTTACTCTAAGGCCCTTTGATTCTAACCCTTGTTTCCACACCCGGAATTTCTTTTTTAGTTCCGGTAGTGATTCTGCTATGAGGGCCAGGTCATCAGCATAGAGGAGCTCCCAGGGGCAACCTGTTTTGAATTCCTCTGTTATTGACTGGAGGACTATGATGAATAAAAGGGGACTGAGGGCTGAGCCCTGGTGTACACCTACTTCTACCCGGAATTCTTCACTATATTCGTTGCCAATCCTAACCTTGCTGACAGCCTCTCTGTATAGAGCCTGTACAGCCCTTATTAGCCATTCGTCAATCTCCAGTTTCCGCATCGACCACCAGATAAGGGATCGGGGAACCCTGTCAAAGGCTTTCTCCAAGTCCACAAAAGCTATGTAGAGGGGTTTATCTTTAGCTAGGTACTTCTCCTGCAGTTGTCGGACCATATATGTATATATATATGTGTAAATATATATGTATATATCTATAAATATATGTATATAAATTAGAGAAGAACCACCTTTTAGCAATTCAACAATGAAATAAAATATATATATATAAAATATATATTTATATATATATGTATATGTATATAAAAATATATAAATAAATATATATATATATAAATATATATATATATATAACGGGAAGGTTTACGAAAATAAACAAAAGACGAAGGCAGGTGGAGTACAAACCAACAAATGTATTAGTATGGCACTCAGGAATAGAAATAGAACAAGTCTTTTACGTTTCGAGCCTACGCTCTTCGACAGAAAGATACACAGAAAAAAAACAAAGAGAGAAAAAAATGCATGTAGGAGCTAACGGTCCAGATATAGATACAATGAGTATATAAGGGCAAATTACGCAAGTGGGTACTGTAAGAGCTCTCAGGTACAGTCCAGATTCTGACTAACAGTATCAAGTAGTAAGACGCACACAGATTTGCTTAGATTGAGCAATCCCACCGTAATTCTTCAGATGGGTAAACCCTAGGTTCACTTCAGTCAATTATGAATATTTGTAGGGGTTTAAGTCCAAAGTAATTACTAAGAATACGGAGACTGCTACATCTTCAAATTTCTTTTAATTTTAACAGTTAATTATACAGCATAATTGGTTAACATGACTGACACATTTCTGCTGCATAGAGAATGTGTAATTGCATATGCAACCTGCAATATTCTTCTATACACCTTCATATCCAAAGATAGATATATTCTTTTATGGCACTGTCATGCCTTTGGTTGTCAGAAGTGAAAGTAGTCAACTTCGTGTATTTCCGTCAGGTTTATACCTTTGTTAATTTACGCCGTTTATTTACGTACCACCACACTGTTAGGTTTATAAAACAATTGAAGTTCAGTTTAAAGTTTATAAATAAATACATTTCATTCCATGTTCTGTTTAAACTTTATAAATAAATATATTCTTGCATTATTCATTATTGTTTTTAAAAAAGAAATCACACCAAATCTGCACAAATGACCACCACCACCGCGATCACATACACCAATCATACACACGTGTGTGTGTATATGTGGCTATATGTCTGACTAATGTGTGTGTGTCTGTATTTATTGTATGTGTGTATAAGTAGTTATATTCCTTTTATTGTTTCAGTCAGTTGACTGCAGCCATGCTGGAGCACTGCCTTGACTGGTGTTAATTGAACAAATCAAACATAGGACTTTTTTTACTGATCTCTTTTGTTGAACCACTAAGTTATGGAGATGTAAACACACCAACACCAGTTGTCAGGCTGTGACTGGGGGACAAACACAAAGACATATACACATAGATTCACAAACACACACACACAGTAATCTCTCAAATATCGCGGGTGTTCCCTTCCCAAACCCCATGTGATAGGTGAAATTTCCCAAAGTAGAAACAGTACTGTGCTCTTTTTACTCTTTACTCTTTTACTTCTTTCAGTCATTTGACTGTGGCCATGTTGGAGCACCGCCTTTAGTCGAGCAAATCGACCCCAGGACTTATTCTTTGGAAGCCTAGTACTTATTCTATTGGGCTCTTTTGCCGCACTGCTAAGTTACGGGGACGTAAACACACCACCATTTGTTGTCAAGTGATGTTTGGGGACAAACACAGACACACAAACACACAGACACACATACAGATATATATACATATATACGACGGGCTTCTTTCAGTTTCCGTCTACCAAATCCACTCACAAGGCTTTGGTCGGGCCAAGGCTATAGTAGAAGGCTCTTGCCCAAGGTGCCACAGAGTGGGAATGAACCTGGAACCATGTGGTTGGTAAGCAAGCTACTTACCACACAGCCACTCCTACACCTACTGTATATCTTTTTTTATTATTTTTATAGTTATATATATTTATTTAATTATAAATGCAAAACAACATCATGGAGGAAACAATATAAGCTTAAATGATTAACCGCAATCTGTTAACCACAATATGGTTTTCCAGGATATGTATATATATATATACATATATATATATATGAGTGGAACTAGACTAGTATGTTAATCTTGTTAGCTGTGGGATGGCTATCTCCCCTGTCAGTGCATAGACATGTGCTTATTTGTGTCTGTGTTTTTAACTCGTATTTCTAGCAATGTTGGTGCTAATCTGCATCCTCAGTCATAATTAGCACAGTTGTTTTATATATATATATATATATATATATATATCCTGGAAAGAAGCACACTCTAAAACATTAGAGCAGTAATATATTTTTAGGAAGTTCATTGTTATGACCAATCAGAGAATCACCATTGGTTTTGCACCTCTGAAGTACTTAGCTATATAGGTGACTCATCAAACTCAAATGGCTGATAGAGCATAACCTCTCTACAAGTAGAAGAAGAATTATGTCATGGTCAGTTTGTTTTGTAAACAAAAATATATTTGTCCATGCAGGAGATGATGCAGGCAGGATGGGGTGATCCAACTTACATTGGTTCTGGCAGTAATGATATTCAAAGATGCTGACACAGGTCTATTCAATGCAGGAAAAGCAGGAAACATTATGGACAAGGACATTGACTAAATATTTCTTACCTGGAGTTTAAAAAGTCTTCAGATCAAGCGAGATTTTTAGGATTCTTGCTTTCTCTGCCAATCTAGCTTACATTGTTTACTCCCATTTATATAAGTCCCAGGTTCTTGAAGGAGCTTCTTTTTAATTATACATGGAGTTCCTTCCTCATTTAAGTGTTATATGTAGCTGGCCAGGGACAAGGTGTTGCACCTTTCCACTATCCTAAAAGGGGACCTGTGGTTGTTCAGACGTTTCCTAAAGGAGTGCCTGGTTGAATCAAAATATTTTCACGTCTGTGTATTGGATATGCTACCACTGCTGATGATTCATTCATTAACTCTGGGTTTGATGTAGTTGTTGTTGCCGCAGGTGTTGTTCGAGTCACTGCCAGTGCTGGGTATGATCCTGATGGTTCCATTGTTGCTGGCATAGCAGACATTTCCAGCCACAATATTGGTGTTGCTGCTGCCATTGTAACTGTTAGTATTTTTGCCTTTGCTGCCTGATGTACTACCACTGCCACTGCTATTACCAGTGCTGTTCTTGTTACCATTGCTGCTGTCTTAGTAATATAGTGGTTGTAAAAGATAATGAAGATCTCGAATTATAGGGAACCTGATACTACTAGAGATGAGGGGAGATTTAGGGCTCATTTGGTTACAATGGTACTAGAAATAGATGCCTATAACATTAACTAAAATTTAAAAATTTGTTGTACTAATGATACCAGTTGGGAATTGAAGAATAAAAAAAAAACCCAAAGATGACAAATTAAAAATAAATATGAGGCATTTATTTATTAAGTTTAAGTTTAGTGAAATTATGGTGCCCAGGGATGAAGAAAATATATAATGATAATGGACAATGAAAAACATATCATATAAGTAAGTTAGAGATAAAGATCTGGAAAGTTAAATTAATTATATATATTTCATTACTCAGCATATAACTCCAAACCATGAAAAGAGAAGGCTGAGTGGTGCTCTTTTAATAATGAGAGTGCTATAACAGAAAGGATATTCAATTAGTTATAATCTAGGTGGGACAGGTTAAATATGAATTAATGGAAAGAATGAGGATCTATAAAATAAAGGATAAAAGGATATGATATAACTGTAGATATACTTATTTAATTAATTGAGTTCATATAATGTCTAAACTATGCATTAGTGAGAAGTTTTACTGCGATTAAACCTGTAGTAAAACTTGAATGATTTAAAAAATTTATGGACACATACAGAGAAGTCTTCATGTTGCTTGGTTAATAATTATTTGGGCTTATGTGATATGTTTTTGTATAGATTCCCTTAAACATAACCAGCAGGGGGCATTTTGTCCTTGGTATAGATAACCTGAGTCAATGATAAACCAAGCTATGTTATTTAGTACGAGCAAAACGCCCACCCCCGTCCAATGGATGGTGCTGAGTTGTCAAACATTTAAACCAAATTTTCTCAACACAACTTGTCTGACCGTCCCATAGGCCTCCCCTTTGAGAAACACTGATTTAACCTAAATTTGAGACACCAGCAAAACAAGAAATAAAGATAGACTTTTTTCTATTCCAAAGAAAAAACGATTTTATTTACACATATATACAACCGAAGAGTTTAAAATACCAGTAATGATAAGGTTGTTGACTGGGAGAACACAAACATGGTTTAAACAGTAAGCTTGGCAGGAAAGAAACGTGCCTTTAAGCAGTACAAAAGCAACAAAGAATGGAGTGTGCAGTTATATACAGGTTGACGGAAGAAAAGCAGGACAAAAACGAAGCAGGCAAATGGGTTAGCTGGAGGTAAATCTAGATGGAAAAGCATGATGAATTTATGAGAACGTAACTGGTCAATTGTAGGTTAATTGTATATGTTTAGAAAATGCAAATATTGCACAATTAAGATGCAAGCAAATAGTCTTTTGTTTCTAAAACTGAAGTATTTTGACTACAGTCACCTTGAAATAAAGCTCAAACAATCTTGATTGAACACAATAATGGTTTTCTTTCACTAAAAAACACTTTTTTGGGTTTAAAGCTATAAGGCAACACAAATCATTTATTAGCAAGAAAATAGTATTTTCTTCCTTGAATAAAAAGCAATTAGTGTTTTCTTTTCATTAAAAAATAATTAAGCATGCCTTTATTTCAATAAAATTTTTGGTTTTGTTAAACGAAGTTAAGGCAAAAAAACTTCTTGAGAAACCAAATAGTCTTTCCTTCCTTCATGCCAAGTTTGAAGAAAATATCTCTTTTGTATCTTTTTTGGTCTCTTAAATATACCGCATTTTGTGGCATTATTTCAAACCAGCCGGCTTTTTTTGTGCAAACTGCACGTGCATTTTTCTTGCATACGCGTAGTATTGATCGCAACAGCTGATGTACTTGGGCATACAAATGCATGTTCCCACGGCTTTATCGATCGCATTCTCACCTGCAATCGATTTTTGTAATTTTTTCAAGACTTATACACACTCTGATACTGTTGGTATCTACATATCAAATTTGAATTCAATTGAATGGAGGATGCTCAAGATCCTAGAAGAAACACACACAGACAGACAGAACGGATTTTATATAATAGATGTTCTTTTTCCTTAAATAGTGTATATGCTCTGTGAGAGATCTGCTATGTTTTTCATATTTAAATGAGCTTAAATGCACAGAGTATAATAGCACAGAGTATCATTTAAAATTAATAGTAGCTCCAATATAAGTCTTGGTAGAGTTTTGCAGTTTATTAAGGACCATGCACTTATAAACCACATTAAACCTTCTGCAGTAGCCATTTATTCCTAACTTTGGAGTTGCATTTGGATCTATTTGCTTTAGGAGTTTTTCCACTAAGTGAATTCAGTCTGATCTCCACATATTCATCGTTTTCAATATCATTTGTGCTGTTATTGTAGGTATTGGAAATTGAAAGCATAGATCTTCCTGACTCATGGGAGAGAGTAAGTGCAGTGTTATTCTAGCGGTTTGTGGTATTATCATAATTGGTACTACTGATGTTGTTACTACTACTACTACTACTACTACTACTACTACTACTACAAATATTATTAGTGCTATTATTCATGCTATTATTACTATTATTATTATCATGACAGCTATTAGTATTAATAGTAGCACCATTGCCTGTAGTATTCTCATTAATGTTTGTATTCTAATTGTTATTATCATTTCTGTTATTAGGATTAATAGTAATATTTTAATTATATCTGTTGTAATTATTATTATTATTATTATTATATTATTATTATTATTATTATTATTACTATTATTATTATTATTATCATTATTATTGCTAAGGCGGCAAGCTGGCAGAATTGTTAGCGCACTGGACGAAATACTTAGCGGTACTTCGCCCATAGCTACATTCTGAGTTCAAATTCCACCGAGGTCGACTTTGCCTTTCATTCTTTCGGGGTTGATAAATTAAGTACCAGTTGTGTACTGGGACCGATGCAATCGACTTAATCCCTTCCCTCAAATTAGAAAGGATTGTTGTTATTTTTATTATTATTATTATTTAGTAATTTTATTTTTATCCCATGCTTACACTGCTCTACCAAGCGCAGCTCTGTGTGTCTTGGGAATGTGCTGTGGTTTTTTGTGGTATTCTTATTTTCACTGTATTGAAAGAGTTTTACATAAGATGTGTGCGGTGCCTAGTATTGCTAATTTCTGTATGTTATATATACTTGTATAGTGAAGGCACATGGCTCAGTGGTTAGCGCGTTGAACTTGACTGTGAGGTTGGGAGTTCAAATCCTGGACTGGGCTGCTTGTTGTGTTCTTGAGCAAGACACTTTATTTCACATTGCTTCAGTTCACTCAGCTGCAGAAATGGGTTGTGACATCACTGATGCCAAGCTGTATCGGCCTTTGCCTTTCCCTTGGATGACATCGGTGGCATGAAGAGGGGAGGCTGATATGCATGGGTGATTGCTAGTCTTCCATAAACAACCTTGCCCAGACTTGTGCCTCAAAGGGTAATTTTATAGGTGCAATCCCATGGTTCCCCAATACATACTTGTAAGTCCTAGTGTTTTTGCTATGTATTTTTCTGAACGTTTTCATTATTATTATTATTATTATTATTATTATTATTATTATTATTATTATTATTATAATTATTATCATTATTATTATCATTATTATTATTAATATTCTATGTTTGACTTTTGCTTTATATTTGTACAAGTTGGCTCCAAGTCTCACCCAGAGACCTCAAGAGGCAACAGGTTGGAAGTTCGTATTGTTGTTATGTCTAGTGTGCCATATATTTGGTTTTGTATTTAGTGTTGTACTAGTGAATGCCTAAAAAAAAAAAACCGAAAGTTATGTTTTTTTTATCATCATCATCATCATCATCATCATTATTATTATTATCATCATCATCATCATCATCATCATTATTATTATTATTACTATTATTATTACTATAATCATTACTATTGTCCTTATTGTAATCAGCCCTATTATTATTATATTTATGATACTTCTTAGTAGTGTTTGGTGGGTGATGTCTATAAAGCTTGTGCTTTTTAGATATGGTTATGATGGATTCTATGTTAAGTACTAAGGAATAGAATAATTTATGGGTAGATCAATTAAAGATAGAGTGGTACTTGTGGTGGGGTGGGAAATTAAATTTGATAAGGGCAAAGAATTCCTCAGGTAGGTAGGCCCTTAACATTTAAGGTAAAGGTGGATGGTAAACCAAAGTAGTGTTTTCCCTCGACTTTTATTAGGTAATCTGGGACATGCAGAGTTTAGTGAGTATTAGGGACACCATTCTATGTATAGGAATATATTTTGTATGAATATTTTTGGGGTGTGGGAAAGACAGTTAGATTTGTTGCTTTTTAAGGTTTAGAGCAATAGGTGCATTGTTCCTATTTACTGTTGGGAATGTCTTATTCGTGGTCTTGGGATGTGTAGAATTAGGATGTAAGTGAGCTAGATAGTTCTTAAGCTTAATATTAGGCAAGAATTTTACTTTTTGCAAGAAGTAACTTGCAGTAAGTGTTTGATTATAATACATTGCATGGTTATTGAATATTTCCTCCTTTGGGGACAGATTAGAAATTCTAATAATAGGCGCAGGAGTGCCTGTGTGGTAAGTAGCTTGCTAACCAACCACATGGTTCCGGGTTCAGTCCCACTGCGTGGCATCTTGGGCAAGTGTCTTCTGCTAAAGCCCCGGGCCGACCAATGCCTTGTGAGTGGATTTGGTAGACGGAAACTGAAAGAAGCCTGTCGTATATATGTATATATATATATATATATGTGTGTGTTTGTGTGTCTGTGTTTGTCCCCCTAGCATCGCTTGACAACCGATGCTGGTGTGTTTACGTCCCCGTCACTTTGCGGTTCGGCAAAAAAGAGACCGATAGAATAAGTACTGGGCTTACAAAGAATAAGTCCCGGGGTCGAGTTGCTCGATTAAAGGCGGTGCTCCAGCATGGCCGCAGTCAAATGACTGAAACAAGTAAAAGAGAAATAAAAGAGAGATACCTACAGTATCATCATATCCTTTTACCACTTTTTTATAGATCTTCATTCTTTCCATTAATTCATATTTAACGTGTCCCACATGGATTATAACTAATCGAATATCCTTTCAGTTACAACACTCTCATTATTAATATAACATCAATAAGCCTTCTTTCTTATGGTTTGCAGTTATACACTGAGTAATAAAATGTATACAATTAATTTAACTTTCCAGATCTTTATCTCTACTTTACTTATATGATATCTAGTTTCCATTGTCCATTTAGCACTATACATCCTTCATTCCTGGAGGCTATAATTTCATCAAACTTAAACATAATAAATAAATAACTTGTATTTTGTTTTGTTTTTTTTTTCATCTTTAAATTTTTTTTTAATATTTTTCAATTCCCTACGAGTATACACGTTCATTAACACTACAAATTTTAAAATTTTGATTAATATTATAGGTATCTATTTCTAGCACCATTATAACCAAATGAATCCTAAATCCCCACTCAACTCTAGTAATATCATGCTCACTATAATTTGAGATCTTCATTATCTTTTACAGCCACTATATTACTATCCTAATCCCTTCCCTCCAACTCTTGCCACCTTACTGTGGCCAGCGCTAGTAGCCAGCTACAGGATGAAAGTATCTGATATTTGCTATTCCTCATCCCTTTATCTATCTGTCTATGATATGCAGCCCCTGACCTGTTTCCACAAGCATATATATATATATATATACTTCAGTATATCTATCATTCTGTCTTTCCTCCACATTATAGTTAACTATTCCTGCTCAACTCTCATTCACTCTTTGTTCAAAAATGAAACTGATAACTTCCACTATTCCTTGCTATGGATTATCATTGGAACATTCTCATTTGAAACCGATAATGGATCTTACCTGTAACTTCATTATTTATTTGATCACGGAACTGCATAACATATAACTATTTTACTCTGATCCTTCCTTCATTTTTGACAAACTGGACTATACTGATATCCATGATTGGAGATATTTCTTCATTTTTACATTTCTCTGACTTCTCCCTCTCTGAGGATGGAATATTCAGATTACGGAATCCTTACTCAATATCACGATTCACATGCTTTGCTTTTCTAGAAACAGCTGTAGGAGACTCTATATGTCTGTATTCTCTCTCTAAACTAATTGGATCTTTTTCAAGTGATGCCAAATGTTGTGCTTTTCCATTTTTTATTTCAAGATATATCCATCAGTTCAAGGAAAAATCACTTCTAGCCACCTTTGATTGGCAGTCTCAACACCACATATTTCAGTTGCAGTTCAAGCTAGAGGTTTAGTAGTAAACTAAACTGAGCACTGACAGTACATACATATTACATTGCGTCATTTGACAAAAACTTCACATATATTCTATATATAGATATATCACCATCATTATCAATATTTAATGCCTGTTTTTCCATGCTGACATAATTTGGACAACTTAACATGAACTGGCAAGGCCAGGGGTCACACCAGGTTTCATAGTCTCTTTGGCTTGGTTCCTATGGCTGGATGCCCTTCCTAATACCAATGATCACTAATGCTTTTTTTATGTGGTACCAACACCTACACCAATGCTTTTTATGTGACACCTTGGTTTTAGGATCTGAATTCTGTTGTGGTGGACTGGTAACATGCACACACACACACACACACACACACACACATGTGAGGATTTTTTGGTTGATAACTGATGAGTGATTGAGCATGACCCATTCTTTTTGTGTTTTACCTTGTTTTCTGCATGTTTTTCTTTTATGTTTCGAGCCTACACTCTTCTACAGAAAGGTACACAGAAAAAACAAGGAGAGAAAAAAATGTGTGTAGTGGCTAACGATCTATCATGCCCGGACTTGTGCCAGGGAGGGTAACTTTCTAGGTCTGTGTCATGACTGAAGGGGGTTTCAGATATATATATATATATATATATATATATATATTGATAGAAATGGTAAGACAACAAAAGAATGAATGAGACCTCAATATTATGTAAATAAAGGAATTTGGCCAGATAACTGAAGAGATGGCGGCATGGATTTTCACCCTGACATCCGAAACTTGTAGTTTTATCATGGCTACTGAATAATTGTCACATATTACATTTACAGATATATATATGTAAAATAGATTCAAGAAGACGGCAAATGTCTGACCATTACATAATTTTAATGGATTGTTCATTTTGTGAATGAATGTACTTAAAAAAGTAAAGAAAAATGCATTTCGGAAGTTTAATGATAAAAATCATAACAACACACACACATAAAAAGTAATATAAATCAATAAATAAACAAACACCCACAACACACACACTTAAACATTTTCTTTGAATCATAATATATGAATTTACCAATTTTGTTGGCTCTTGGTAGATAATTGAATAACCATCTGTTCAAGACAAACCTTGATACTCTTCCTTACCCTTCTTTGATTTGCCTGACTGCTAGTACTTAGTTCCTATCAGCTTTCACTCAGTCATCAGGCACAATCTTTCAGGTATGAGAAAATGTATGGCATTTATGTGTAATAAACGGCAATAATATTCTTCTTTTTTAAACATCCTTCCACTACATGCGAGCAAATTTAGTGATTATCTCATCTCTATCTCGGCAAGTACATATTTGCTGAAATGATTAAAAAGATATTAGTCATTGAGTTAATGTTGTCTTTCTATTCCCTTCTAAGTATCTAATGCTCATTAATACTAAATTAATCAACATTAAATTAACTTATTTTCCATGACAGTTTCATTATCTAATCATGTTTAATCTCTCTTCCTCTCTTTCTGTCTATCTATCTCTCTATCTATCTATTTCTCTCTCTCTCCTCTCTCTCTCTCTCTCTCTCTCTCTCTCTCTCTCTCTCTCTCTGCATGTGTGTGTGTTTGTATGTGATGCCTTAGAGAGAAACAACTACAGAAGTATCAAACTGTTGGACCAGATCATGAAAGTTACAGTTCAATTGATTAGGAATAGAATTAAACTAGATAAGATGCAGCTTGGTTTCGCATCTGGGAAGAGTACCACAGATGCCATCTTCCTTGTGAGACAAATGCAAGAAAAGTAACTGGTCAAAAGTAAACCACTGTACTTGGTTTTTGTCAACCTGCAGAAAGCTTTTTATTATTATTATTGAGTGAGAGAGCAGTTCATGCCATCAAAGTGACACTGGGGTAAAATATACGAAGCCCAATATACCCATCATGACTACCCGTCTGATAAGGGTACACCAGGCACATGCATCACAACCATATGTGCGCGACATGGTGATCTCATATCAAGATAAACAGCACATGACCTTGCAGGTGAGGCCCAGTTAGAATTTTCTTCAGGTTGAGTAGCCCATCCCGCTCAAACGGTCCCTGAATAAGGGTTGTTTAAGGATGTTGAAAGAACCACCCATGTTTCTAGAGGTGAATTATTCAAACCCCAAAGAATCCCTCTCAACACATGGCTATGATGCTCCCCCACTACTTCTGCTCGTGATCAGAGATCCACATATCGTCAGCCACTAAGGGGCATGCTCAACTGGTTAAGGTCAAACAACTGACAAGCAAATTATTATTATTATTATCATTATTATTGTTGTTGTTGTTGTTGTTGTTGTTGTTGTTAAAATATTAATTTATATATAATTTCTTGATAATTATTAGTTATGATATGTATATCTATCTATTTATTATGCTTTATTATTATTTTTATAATGTGAATTAACATATTACATATAATCTAATTTGAGAATTAGTTTTGTAAGACAATACATTATTTAATAATTAGGTGGCCTATTTATTACGTAGTATTACATTTAAGTAAATTAGTTTAATATTAATTGGTATTTTGGTCAACTATGTTATTGAGTAAAATATTAACTACATGTATATTAATGATATAGTTAGTTTATCTAATAGGTGTGTATATATTTGGACCATTTCCTATTTTTAATTCAAATATTTATAGCTTGTACTAACATTATGTATATTACTTAACATTAAGGTTTTTAATATAAATTACTTAATGAGTATAAGATTTTATTTAGATGTTTATTAAATAAATAAATTAATTAATTAATAATTTAATTTAATGTAAATAGTTTAAATTATAGCATTTAGTTTTCACATAATGTATATTTTGTATCTTGTATATATATATATATTTGCTTTAAATATTTTAATTAATTGTATCTTATTTTTTAAACAAGAATATATTTGTTAAGATATTTTGTATTTTACAAGATTATTTATGCATATTTATTAATTTATCTAATTAATTATTTTATTGTTGTTATCTTTAACCTGAAGAGTGGCTATATTTATATTGAAGTGATTTTACTACTACTACTATTATTATTACTATTATCATTTCTTAAATATAGCCACGAAACACGTGTCGTTATTCTACCAAATATGTTTTATTTATTATTTTGCACATTATTTAATCATTGTTATATGTCTTATCTTATATTTAATCTTTCTATAATATGCAATTTTTCTAAATGGTATAATTTAATTTTTCATTATTGAATTGATAAAAGGTGGGTTTTTTTCTAATTTATATATATATATATATATATATATAAATACTAAGTAATTAAGGGTTTAGCAACGAATTGCCTCACCACACACCGAATTTAGAAATAGCAGTCAAAGAGTTATAGCTATTCTTTCTACTAAAAGGGAGATCTCAGTAAAAACACAGCACTTGAAAGGCAAACACAGACAGGTAAGAGAGAATGAAATGACGGCAATCTATCATACAATTTTAAGTCACCTACAGACGTACGTTTCGAAATTAAGTTTTAGGAAAGCATAAGAATTAGATAATTATATCTTACCCAACTTCTTTTCTCATCAGCGTAGGACACTACAATTACGAATAATTGTATATTAAATTTCGAGATACTAGAAGGCATCATCTCAACTCAGTATCAGAGCGAGCTAAAGCCGTTACCAGTATCACCAAATTCAAAGTGTGAATGAAAGTTTGTGTCACCAACCCCTTCCCACCAGCGAAATTTAATATACAATTATTCGTAATTGTAGTGTCCTACGCTGATGAGAAAAGAAGTTGGGTAAGATATAATTATCTAATTCTTATGCTTTCCTAAAACTTAATTTCGAAACATACGTCCGTAGGTGACTTAAAATTGTATGATAGATTGCCGTCATTTCATTCTCTCTTACCTGTCTGTGTTTGCCTTTCAAGTGCTGTGTTTTTACTGAGATCTCCCTTTTAGTAGAAAGAATAGCTATAACTCTTTGACTGCTATTTCTAAATACGGTGTGTGGTGAGGCAATTCGTTGCTAAACCCTTAATTACTTAGTATTACTTAAACTTTCCTCGAATGAGGCTTTTACATGCCAAAATCTACTTGATGTAACTAATGATTATTCCAAATTAATTAATTTCACCCTATATTATTACTGATATATATATAAATATATATATAAATATATATATATATATATATACTGTATTTTAACATGTTAAAGGAACCCTCCAATTTGGGGGGCTTAAAATTTTGAAAATAGGTTTTGTAAGGTATTATAATACTATCCATGTCTAAGAAGCTCCCATATGTTTTTCAGCTAATTTTTGACAAAAAAGGGTTCCTTATACACGTTAAAATACAGTATATAGATATAGATATAAATATATTTTATTTGTTTCAGTCAATAGACTGTAGCCATTCTGGAGCACTGCCTTGAAGAACTTTTAGTTGAATGTGTAGCGTGGCTTGGTGATATCCTCACTGTTTGAGAGATATATTTGAAATGATCTTGTGTTAGATAGCAACCATCTTCAGCTATTAGGACCCTGTTGTGTCCGCTACTCTGATTGGCTGGTTTTGGTGCAGTCTTATTTACCGCCAGTGTGTAAGCCAACCAAGCACGGCCTTCAGATAAGGTCCCATGACAGTATTTTTGAGTTTTCCCTGGAGCCCACCTTCTGTTATAAAACATGCTAGCAAATCACTATTTCTCGTCTTAGGTTCTAGTCCTTCTAAGGACTAACCTCTGACCACAGAGTGACTCAGCCAGTTCCATGTTCCAGCGATGACCAGACCAGCTAGTTCCAGCAAACCAGCAATGTTCCTGCTCCAGCAGTGCCGACATCATCTCAACCATTACCGTTCTCCACCACCGTCACCTTCATCTCAACGACACCTTTCTCTGCCGTCACCATCACCATCGTCGTCTTTCAACTTCACGTCATCTCCATCTCCGTTGCTTTCCTCTCCAGCAACACCGATACGTACACAGCAACTCACTCAGGTTTAGCTTACACGCTGTTGTGATATTCACCAAGGTTAACAGCACAGCACTACCTGCGAGATCTTCTGTACCAATGCAATCTCAGCACAGCATTGAAGCTACAACCGCTACATGACATTGTTCAACTGGCATTCTGCATTTGTGACCCCAACATCCTGTTACAGAACGAAAACTATTGTGTAACCTCACTACGAACTGGTGAATTAACTCCATCTTATCTGAAATATTCTGAGAGACTTATTCTATGCTCTGTATTGTATTCTGTCTCACATGCATACACCTTGTTTGTACTTCTGTCGCACACATGAACACACAGACACAGACACACTTGTCGCATGCACTCAGACACTACACTCTGCTAGCACCCATACACACTCTTATTGTACACATCTGTAAATAAAAGTCTTTCTTCTCTCAAACAGTAGACCGGTTGTGTCGTCTCTCTTTATTCCTTTTGGTACTTATTCTTTTATACCATGTATTTGACTTACTCTTTGTAAGGGCGACTGTGCGGTGTTTAAAAGGAGACATTTCTTTCACCAACTCCTTTACGTACGGTCGCTTTTGCTATAAATGAATAGACCCCAGAACTTTTTTTAAAAGCCTGGTCCTTATATTATCGGTCACTTTTAGCTGAACCGCTAGGTTACAGGAACGTAATACACCAAGACCGGTTGTCAAGTTGTAGAGAGACACACACACACACATACGATTCCGGTTTCAGTCCCAGCACTTGGTACTTTTGGCAAGTGTCTTCTACTACAGCCTCGGGCCTACAAAACACCTTGTGATGGGATTTGGTAGACGGTAACTGAAAGAAGCACGTTGTATTATACGTGTGTGTGCGCGCGTCTTCGAGTCTGTATTTGTCCCACCACACTGCTTAACAACCGGTGTTTGTGTAAGTTACGCCCCCGTAATTTAGCTGTCAGACAACCCCCCCACCTCCCGGATAAAAATAAACAAAAACAAAGAGTGATAGAATAAGTACAAATTTCCAAAGTATTGTGATTGATTCATTCGACTAGATTTCCTCATGTGACTGAAACAAGTAAAAGATAATGTGTGTATATATATATATATATATATATATATATATAATTCCCGGATCATTGGATCATAAGGTCGGTTTCCCGGATTTTGTGGTTTATGTATTCCTTCACTTAACCAGACACAGGTCCGTCGCAGGATTTTTTCATTTGTGTCAGCTGAGTCGAGTGGAGGAACGTGAAATGAAGCGTTTTACTCAGGAACAGAACGCACCGCCCAGTCTATAAATCGAAATTATAATTCTACGGTCATGAGTACAAAACCCTAACAACTTAGTCACATGTCACTCTCACTCTCTCTCTCTCTCTACACACACACACACATTTCTAAGAAAGGAAATGTTGGAGTGGTTTCCCCTTTACCTTCTCCCGCTACATACACAACTAGTATATTATTCCCAACAACATGTATCGTATTAAAAATATCATAAAACACAGTGTAATTCATCCCAAAGCTTCGAACTTGAGATAGTGAACTGGTAGTTCAAGACTGCTCGCTAAGCCCATTGAACTCTGGGCTTATGTCGAATACCTGCTGTCGCATTCGAGAAGAGTACAACTGTCGAGCGAATCTGTAATTAAAATCGTTCCGTCGCCCTCCCTGAATAGGGAGGAGCGGGATTTGTTTTTTCTCAGTAGTTGCTGTTGCAAAGGAGGTAGTATGGAAGACGAGAGTGAAAGGAATTGCAACAGGCATTTTCTGCTCCAGCCTCGGGTTAATTGACTTTTTCGTTTTCCGCATGAAACGAAAAATAAAGTTGGAGAAGAAATGCCTATCGCAAAGGGTGTTTCATGAAAGATGGAAGTCCGTAACAAGTATGTTGCGAGTGAAAGAACCTGTTTAAGCAAGAACAAAAAAAAAATGAAAAAAAACAAGGTCTTCAGTGTGAGAATGTTGTTTGTGGGGTCGACCGTGTCCTCTGCTTCATCTTTTGTTAATCATTCATTCGCATTTTATTGTATATATTAAAAATTGTTTATTCATACGTTCGTCCCATTCGATCTCCTTGACCCCAATATTTGTTTTGTCTGTCCTCGTATCATCCTCTCTTTTTCTTAACCTTATATGTATTTCTTTACTACCCACAAGGGGCTAAACACAGAGGGGACAAACAAAGGATCTTTTTGGTTTGAACGGCAGTTTTTTTAGCGGTTTCATATGAAATTGTCTCCCATAATTATGACCCTAGTATCGATCTATTGCATTTCAATCTGTTTTAGGGTTAGGGTTAGTTAGAGTTAGAGGTGGGGGGAAGGGTATCTTTTTTTCTTCAGAAATGTAAATAAACCCAATCTGTTTCTTAAACGAGGGACATATTCATACGGCACAGAATGTTTTCACCTCAATAGACGTCATTGACTGGTTGAAATTGCAGAAATTGAAGAAAAAACAACAACAAATATCTTACAAACTATAGAATTTTCTCAATAAAGCCAAGAGAAAAAGATGTTTTATAAACACATTCTACCAGTATACGAAGTTTAAAAGTGTTTAGTTACGTGGAAATTATTTTTAAAAACTGCCGTTCAAACCGAAAAGATCTCAAACAAGGACAGACAAACGGATTAAGTCGATTACATCGACCCCAGTGCGTAACTGGTACTTAATTTATCGACCCCGAAAGACAAAGTCGACCTCGGCGGAATTTGAACTCAGAACGTAACGGCAGACGAAATACTCTTTATCTTAACCTTATATGGTGAATAAAGAAATTGACATACTTTTAAGTTAATGTTAACATATTTCAGATACGGAGCATTAAAAAAAAAAGGTTAATGTAGCCAGTGACTGCTGTTGTTTTAATCTATCTAACAAAAGACGGGAGACGTCTCCAGACATGTTCTACTGTTACTCTAATTATCAGCCTAGCTTTCTACAATTTTAACTGTGCACTGCAAGAGAGGTCACTCAGCATAAATAACGCGCGTGCATGTCATGCTCTCTCTCTCTCTCTCCCTCTCTTTCTCTATCTCTTTATATATATATATATATATATATATACATAACAAATTAATAAATAAAACACATGCATATATACATACATATATGTACGTACCTACATCTACATGTATATATACATGCATATATGGGTACAGGACACCAAAAAAACGTCGAATATAATGAGAACAACGAAAAAATAGAGTACAGGACAAATAACATAAGGAAAATTCCCTTCTTCAGTCGCCATGGTTTCATCTACTCTGCGTTTCGAAGGTGAAGGCGAGACGCAACTTTGACTGAAACTTTCCTTCCCGCGAAAAGCAAATTAAATAAAATTTGAGATTTTTTCGCGGAGGGGTAAAAATGGCAAACAAAAACAGGACAGTAACGACAGTACAAAACATAAACAGTAAAGGACAGGACAAGGAGAATAACAATAACACAGACAAGAAGGGCTGTTAAGCCGAACGAGATAAAATATTACGAACGCTATTTTTGAGAACGGCGAAGGAGCCACAGAAAATGCCGTCTACACTCGGGTGAAGCAAGGTCAGAAAAGACAGTAGTTTCCTCATCGCTGACCAGCGACGGGACAGGGGAGGAGAAGTAAGAGAAAGGGAAGGGGAGAGAAAAAAGAGGAATGGTTGTAGAGAAAACCAGAAAGAATGAAGAATGAGAGAGAGGGAGGGAGAGACAGTAAGGTAGAAGAAAGGGAACCAGAAAGAAGGAAGGCTAAGAAAGGGAGGGGGACAGAAAGGTTAAGAGTGCGCATCAGTATTAATATTAAGAACAAACTTACTTAGAAATGGATGCGTGCGTTCTGTCGTGTAATAACAAATTAATAAATAAAACATATGCATATATACATACATATATGTACGTATACATATCTATATAATATATATGGAAATGGGTGTGTGGCGTTCAATCAAAATGATAATACACACACACACACATATATGCACACACACACACGCATGTATGGGTGCAGGATGCCAGCAACAGTAAAGAACATGAAATACGAAAACAAATGAGTTCAATACGCAAACAATGAGAGAAAGAAACGGAAAACAGGACAAGTAACATAAAGAAGGACCCTTCATCAGTTGTCAGCTTTCTATCTACTCTTCATTTCGAGCATTGAACGACAATATGAGTCTTCGAAAACAGTTGCTCCCATAAGTACCAACATAAAATTTTGGATTTGTGGAGGGTCATAGTAGGGAACAAAAGCAGGACAGTGGAGACATACAAGGAAACCGAACGAAAACAAACATGGAGGGTCGTTAGACCAGAACGAGGGTAAAATAACGAACACTGAAGAAATATTTTCTTTGAAAAGAGAAAAGATAGAAGTGTGAGATAGAATACGTCCAGTCCTGAGGAGGAAAAGAAAGATGGACAATGGTCACGTGTGAGAAACGAGAGAGAGAGAAAAGAAAGAGGAGAGAGACAGAGAGACAGACAGATAGAGAACAGTGAAGGGGAAGACTCTCCATAAATCCAAAATTTTATTTTGGTACTTATAGGAGACTCATATTGTTCAATGTCCGAAATAAGGGGTAGATAGACAGCCGACAACTGATGAAAGGTCATTCTTTGTGTTACTTGCCCTGTTATCCATTTGTTTCTCTCGTTGTTTACGTATTGAACTCATTTGTTTTCGTATTTCATGTTATTTATTGTTGGTGACGTGTTGCAAGATTCCTGATGTGAAATCGTGTGTTGAAACAGATATTGTTGTATTTCGGGACGGTCATTTTTTTTTGCCAAATAAACTCACGCACTATATATTTGTTCTTCACTCGTTTATTACTGTTCTTAGTCATTTTTTATTTTATTTCAATTCATGTCCAGTGTCCAGAAATCGTTCTTCACACATCTGTGACCTCTTCAGCAACATTTTTCGTTTTCGTATGTACTCTAGTTCCAATTACTCCAGTCTGTTCTTCTAAGATGTGTATCCTTATGTGTGCATTCGTTTGCGTCCGTGTGTATGTGCGCGCGCGTGCGTGTGTGTATGCTTATGTGTATGTCACTGTTCTTAGCAACAGTATGGTCTACCCCTCAACCCCATCCTCTCACCCCATTGTGCTGCTGTTTTCCTAAAACCCGAAAATTTGATATAGTTCCTAAGAACAGTGACATACACATAAGCATACACACCCATACTTAAACATGCACACACAAACATGGACGTAAACGCATGCACACATAAGGATACACATCTTAGAAGAATAGAATGGAGTAACTGGAGCAAGGGCACACACGAAAACGAAAAGTGTCACTGAAGAGGTCACAGATGTGTGATGAAGATTTCCGGACAATGAACGTGAGTTAAAATAATTTTTAAAAAAAGCAAGAACAGTAATAAACGAGTGAAGTGCAAATATATAGCGTATGTGTTTATTTGGGGGGGGGGGGGAAATGACCGTCCCGAAATACATAATCAAAGATAAAATCTTATAAAGAGTTTCTCAAGTAGCCAGCATGTAACAAAACTATATAGGTAGCAATTAATGCAGAGCAGGAGTGGCCGTGTGGTAAGTAGCTTGCTTACCAACCACATGGTTCCGAGTTCAGTTCTTATGAGTGGATTTGGTTGGCGGAAACTGAGAGAAGCCTGTCGTATATGTGCGTGTGTGTGTTTTTTTCCCTCCCCCTCTGTTGCGTAACAACCGATGTTACGTCCCCGTAACGTTTGGCAAAAGTGACCGATGGAATAAGTTCTAGGCTTACAAAGAATAAGTCCTGGGGTCGATTTGTTCGACTAAAGGCGGCGCTTCAGCATGGCCACAGTCAAATGACTGAAACAAATAAAAGAATTATATAAATATAACTATAAGGACACTAATGAGTAGCCCCACATGCTAGAAATAGACCTTATTGGATCTTTTCCTTTTGAACGGCACTTTATAACATAATTTCTAGGTAACTAAAAAGTTTTAAACTTCGTATACTGGTAGAATGTGGTTATAAAACATCTCTTTCTCTTGGCTTTATTGAGAAAATTCTATAGTTTGTAAGTTATTTCGTCTTTAATTTCGAGCATTTCGGCAATTTTAACCAATCGCTGACGTCCATTTAAGTAAATAACATTCTGTGCATAATGAATATGTCCCTCCTTTAAGAAACAGATTGGGTTTATTTACATTTGTGAAGAAAAAAAAGATACCCTTCCCCAAACCCCTAACTCTAACCCTAAATCTAAAATAGTTTGAAATGCAATAGATCGATACTGGGGCCATAATTATGAGTGGCATTTTCATTTGACACCGTTAGAAAAAAATCCCATTTTCCGTAGCGTTGTCGTATGAAATTGTCACCCATAATTATAACCCTAGTATCGATCTATTGAATTTTAATCTATTTTAGATTTAGGGTTAGAGTTAGGATTAGTTAGGGTTAGGGGTAGGGGTGGGGGAAGGGTATCTGTTTTCTTCACAAATGTAAATAAACCCAATCTGTTTCTTAAAAGAGGGACATATTCATTATGCACAGAATGTTATTTACCTAAATGGACGTCAGCGATTAGTTAAAATTGCCGAAATGCAAGTAATTTCAGACGAAATATCTTACAAACTATAGAATTTTCTCAATAAAGCCAAGAGAAAATGATGTTTTATAAACACACTCTAACAGTATACGAAGTTTAAAACTTTTTAGTTACCTAGAAATTATGTTACAAATTGCCGTTCAAAAGGAAAAGATCCGACATTATTTACTCCATTAGCACGGATTGAAAGCGAGGGAAGTGAACAAGGATGTTTTTAAAGAAAGGGTTAAACAACAGATCGATTTCTAGTTTGTAACGGGGTAAGTAATGTTGTTCTTAGAGCCATTGGCGTCTATTTCTAGCACGTGACGCTACGCATTAGTGCCCTTAGTATAGTTATATGCATATCTTCTAATATAATAATGAGCGTAGTGTTTATATATATTTGTCTACATATTTGTCGAAATCGTGCAATAGGAGAGTGTGAGAGAAAA
>NC_043001.1:50503018-50583018 GCF_006345805.1 Octopus sinensis | reverse complement strand
TCATATAGAGGGAAATTAATTTAGTTTTAATATTAAGATGGTAAGGTGTAGCTTGAGAGATTTGGTTGCTATTTCAACAGCTCGAGCAATCGCTTAGAATTTGCTCTTTTTACCCCATTAGTATCGTCATTAATGCAAGGTAAGTAACTCTTGATTCAAGAGTTATCTCCCTTGTATAAATTTTTTCTACTATAGGCCTGAAATTTTGTGGATAGGAAATTAGTGGATTATATTGACTCTTGTACTCAACTGGTACTTATTTTATCGACCAGAAAAGGATGAAAAGCAAAGTCGACCTCAGTGGAATTTGAACTCAGAATGTAAAGCTGGAAGAAATGCTGCTAAGTATTTTGTCCCGTGCAGTAATGATTCTGCCAGCTCACCGCCTTATCTCCCTTGTATTAATGAGTCCCGCTGTAAAAAAAATTGTAATTCGTTCAGTTTTCTTCTTTTTATCGTTATATTTTAGTTTTATTATTATATTTGCAACGAAAAAAGGTGATGAGCTGACAGAATCGTTACCATGCCGAACAAAATGGTTTGCAGCATTTTGTCTGTCTTTACGCTCTGAATTCAAATCTCACCGAGGTTGACTTTGCCTTTCATCCTTTCAGAGTCGATGAAATATGCAGTTTGAGACCAGTTAACGTAAAAAAACAAAAAAACAAATAAATAAAAAGAAACAGCCTACTAGGTGTAAAAAAAAATGTGTAGAAAACGAATATGAATAAAAAAAATTGCGCACACGAACGGGTTGCCGAGGAGAGGACTTTCGGAAAATTCACAAGATCCGATTTTTCCCTCATAACTTTCAGGAAAATGAATATATATTAGTGAAATTTTATAGAAGTACCGTTCAAATGACATAAAATACGATTATAAAGAAATTCCCGGGGAAAATGTTTTCCGAAGGGGTGGAGAAAGGAGTGTCGGAAAGTTCACACGATCCGTTTTTTACCCCTCATAACTTTCTGAATCTACTTTAGCACCTTGTCATAAAAACGTAATAAAAAAATATATATATATAAAAAAACAGTAAAATAGATGTAAAGAAAATGTGTAGAAAACGAATATGAAAGCAAAATTTACGCAAACGAGCGGGGGGTGGGGAGACTTTCAGAAAATTCACACGATCCGATTTTTCCCTCAACTTTCAGGAAAACATTTCCCCCACAAATTTCTTTATAATTGTAATCTATGCTGTTTGAAAGGTGTTTCTATAGAATTTCATTGAAAGATATCCATTTTCCTGAAAGTTATGAGGGAAAAAAACGGATCGTGTGAATTTTCCGAAATACTCTTCCCACCCCGCCGTTCGTTTGCGCAAATTTTTGCTTTCATATTCGTTTTCTACACGTTTTTGTACACCTATTAGACTGGGTTTTTTTTTGCCGTTTTGGTGACCGGGCGCTAAACAGGATCCTGAACGTTATGAAGCTAAAAAACGGACTGTGAGAATTTTCCGAAATCCTCTCTCCAACCCTTCAGAAAACATTTTCTCCAGAGATTTCTTTATAATCTCCCCACCTTTTGGGAAGACATTTTCCCTACAAATTTCTTTATAAACCTGTTTGAAAGGTGTTTCTATAAAATTTCACTAATATGTATCCATTTTCCTGAAAGTTATGATGGAAAAATCACACACACATGCATGTGGTCGATGCCAGTGTCATCTGACTGGCACCTGTGCTGGTGGCATGTAAAAAGCACCATATGAGCATTGGGATTCATGGAGGTAGTGACATGTATCCAAGACCCTTGGCAATACACCATGCTTGTGTTGACCTGTCAAGCCAAGTGAGACTGTAGTTGTGGCTGATGTAGGTGTCAGGTCAATGGCACCTGTGCTGGTGGCACGTAAAAAGCACCCACTACACTCTCAGAGTGGTTAGCATTAGGAAGGACATCCAGCCATAGAAACCTTTCCAAATCAAATTGGAACCTGCTTACCAGTTTTCAGTCGAACTGTCCAACTCATGCCAGCATGGAAAGCAGATGTTAAACAATGATGATGATGATATATATATATATGTGTGTGTGTGTGTGTGTGTGTGTGTGTACATATATATATATATATATATATATATATATCATCATCATCATCATCATTGTTTAACCTCCTTCCATGATGGCATGGGTTGGATGCTTTGACAGGAGCTGGCTAAGCAGCAGCCTACACCATGCTTCTGTGTCTGTTTTGCCATGGTTTTTATCGCTAGATGCCCTTCTAAAATCACTCTGCAGATTGGACTGAGTGCTTTTTACATGCCACTTGCACAGGTGAGGTCAATTTTGGTATGGTTTTTACAGCTGGATGCCCTTCCAAATGCCAGCTACATTACAGTGTGAACTGGGTGCTGTTTAAGTGGCACCTGCACAGGTAGGATCACCAAGTAACCTTGCAAGACAAGGAATCTTTGAGAGGGATGGGAACATTGGAGGAAGTGATCTTGTGTCAGATGATGAATGGTTAGAATGTGACAGAGAGACAGAAACAGATGTCTTGTTGTAGGGGAGGTACATGGTTACCCAGCCAGAGAGAAGGAGAGACGGTGAGTGAGAGTTAACAAGAAAGAGGTGTGCTGTTGTAAAGGGGATACATGGTTACTTAGCCAGAGGTAAGAACAAGAGGAGGAGGGAGACAGATTGATCAAGAATGAAGGCAGAAACAGGTTTGTCGCTGTAGATGAGACATGATTTACTCAACCAGAGGAAAGAAGAATGGAAGAGAAACGAGAGCAGGAGAGAGGTGGCAACAAGTGTCAGGGTATGCTTGCAAGGAATGGGCATCAGAGCATAGGTGGGATGGTACAGCAAGGAAGAGAGAGAGACAAATGGTGGTAAGTGCTGGCAAGGTACTGCCAAGAAGTCATGAGTAGGGAGTGGGCATGGGGGATGTTGTGACTGATGAGGATCTGGGTATATAGAGGGGAGGGGATGGTGGGAAGGAAGCAACGGTACAGTGAGCAGGGTAGTGAGAACTAGATTGGGAGTGGCAGATAATCATAGTGTAAGAAGGGGAAGAGGAGAGAAGCTATTTTATTCATTACACTTGCATATCTCTTTACTCTTTTACTTGTTTCAGTCACGTGACTGTGGCCATGCTGGAGCACCTTTAGTCGAGTAAATCGACCCCAGGACTTATTCTTTGTAAGCCTAGTAGTTATTCTGGATCTTTTCAATTCTGAAGCCAGGACCACAGATCTTTCTACTTAGCTAAATAATCTGAAACTTCGTATGCTGATAGAGTCTAGCAAAACAAGACACAGGTTGGAACTAGTTTATTTGAGAAAAATCTATTTTATGACTTTAATCGTAGATTAAAACTGCGAATTTTAACCAATCAGATTGTTTGTTTTCATGTGTAAAACTTGACTGCATTCTATTAGTGTGACGTAGAAAGCGCTTTTGTGACGTACTAACGTTCGGAAAACTGTAAACAAACACAGAACGTAACGGCAGACGAAATACGGCTACGCATTTCGCCCGGCGTGCTAACGTTTCTGCCAGCTCTTTGCTTTTTTAATATTAAATTTCGGCGAAGTTTCGCTTGTCGTAGCACAAGTTTTCCGTCGATTTCCGTAAAAAACTTTTATTTTTTTACATAAGTAATGAGAGCGAAAGAGACTAAGAGGAAGCGATTTTATGACGAGGGAAGTTTGTCTTTGAAGTTACCGTCTAGGGGAAGCATTGATGTACATGTGTGTGTGTGTGTGTGTGTTTGATGGGGTGTGGGAGACAGTATGTTGTGTAAGTGAAGTGCTTCTGTTAGTGTGTGTGAAGAGACAGAGAGAGTAATGTGTGAAAGAGAGAGATAACTGAAATTTTTTACTCGGTGTATGTGTGTATGTATGTGTAAGTATGTGTGTGTGTGTATGTATCTATGTATGTATGGCCGATTCATCGTAATTACGATGAATCGGCCATACATACATACACACACACACATACATACACACACACACATACTTACACATACATACACACACACATACATGCAGACATACATATACACATACACCGAGTAAAAAATTTCAGTTATCTCTCTCTTTCACACATTACTCTCTCTGTCTCTTCACACACACTAACAGAAGCACTTCACTTACACAACATACTGTCTCCCACACCCCATCAAACACACACACACACACACATGTACATCAATGCTTCCCCTAGACGGTAACTTCAAAGACAAACTTCCCTCGTCATAAAATCGCTTCCTCTTAGTCTCTTTCGCTCTCATTACTTATGTAAAAAAATAAAACGAAAGCAAGTACTAACAGAATGGAAACATTTTCAATTTAATACATGTGACTTATTAACTAGTTTTAAATATTGTTATTAGAAGGTGGCTGACTATAGGATCCTGGAAACATGAGTACGTTAAATAATTAGAAGGATGCGCTTGTTTACATTTAAGATGTTTAATACGTCACGAAATTGGTGGTCGAGACGGAGTAAATAAAATAAAGCCGAATGACGGAATATCATTGGTTAAAATTCTAATTATTAAACAACGTTAAACTTAGAAGTTACAATTCCGTTTTCATTCTGGTTTACAATTAAGTTTACTTTTGACACATTCTACCAGTATACGAAGTTTCAAATTGTTTGGTTCAGTAGGAAAAATTTGAAAAAACTGGCTTCAGAATAGAAAAGATCCGTTATTCTATCGGTCTCTTTTGCCAAACCGCTAAGTTACGGGGACGTAAACACACCAGCATCGGTTGTCAAGTGATGTTGGGAGGACAAACACAGACACACAAACATATACACATACATACATATATATATGCATATATACGACAGGCTTCTTTCAGTTTCCGTCTACCAAATCCACTCACAAGGCTTTGGTCGGCCCGAGGCTATAGTAGAAGACACTTGCCCAAGGTGCCACGTAGTGGGACTGAACCCGGAACCATGTGGTTCGTAAGCAAGCTACTTACCACAAAGCCACTCCTATGCTATATCATCATCGTTTAACATCTGCTTTCCATGCTAGCATGGGTTAGACGATTTGACTGAGGGCTGGCGAACCAGGTGGCTGCACCAATCTTGATCTGGAAGAGCTCTACATACTGAAGGGAAAAGGAATTATTGGACTTCTATCTGCACACAGCCATTACAGATTATTACAAAGGATTTTACCATGGATTTATATTATTTTTTTCAAAATTTTTAGCCCAAGTTTATACCAATAACTTTTTAAATAACATCTTTATCATACGATTTTAAATAGCATTTCTATTGTTCAATTGACTACACAGAAATTCACCCTTTTCTATGATGAGTGGATGTACTACCTAATAATGATTATCAATTTTGGATTTCATTTCGAAAGGTAATACCTTCATGAAACAAGTGTAAGATATCTCAAACCATTTTTAAAATAACCTTAGTTATACTTTATATATTTATTTATTAATACAATTTTATTATTATAAGGTGCATGGCTCAGTGGTTAGAGCATCGAGCTTACGATCGTGAGGTTGTGAGTTTGATTCCCGGACCGGGCTGCATGTTGTGTTCTTGAGCAAGACACTTTATTTCACATTGTTCCAGTTCACTCAGCTGTAGAAATGAGTTGCGGCATCACAGGTACCAAGCTGTATCTGCTGTTGCTTTTCCCTTGGATAACACTGGTAGCATAGAGAGGGGAGGCCAGTATGCATGGGCGACTTTAATTAAATTCTATGTCTTTGTCCACCTGAAGATTGCTCTGCATTTTAAATTGATGTAATGAATGCATTGTTCAATTAAATGGAATTGAATGAAACGATTGTATTGCATTACCTCTGGATATCCTTGTTGCTTACTTTGATTTTAATCACCTTATTTTGAAATTGTATGGATAATACCGTACTAAATTCTGGTGCCTCAACTCAAGTACCATATTCATCTGAATCTATATATATATATATATATATGATGTATGTATGTATGTATGTATGAAGCTAGGTGATAGATGAGTGGTTGGTGAGAGCCATACAAGCTATGTAGAGGCATGCTGTCAGTAAGGTGAAAATTGGCAACAAGTATAGCAATTAATTCAGTGTACAGGTAGGAGTTCACCAGGGAACAGTTCTCGACCCCTTCCTGTTTATCATAGTCCTCCAGGCCATAACAGAGGAAATTTAAGACAGGCTGCCCTTGGGAACTCCTCTATACTGATGACTTTGTTCTTGTAGCTGAATCACTACCAGAGTCTTAGTAAGTAGGAAAACAGAGAAGTCACAAATCTCTTTTGGGAGATGGCCCTGCTCGATATGTAGAAAAGGTGTAGGTATAAACTCCATGAGGTGTACCCAGTGCAAGCTATGGACACATAAGAAGTGCAGCAGGGTCAGAGGAAGGCTAACAGAGAAAGTAGTCTTCATATTTGGCAGATGTGTAGGCACAGCACACTAGGAATGTACAAAGGATAGACTTTGTTAAATGTCCTGGGGGATAAGTTGAAGATAGCTTCTATTACCTAGGTGACCAAATCAGCAGCAGAGGAAGATGCTCTGAGAGCATAGCTGCTAGAATAAGAACGGGTTGGGCAAAGTTCAGAGAGCTGCTACCTTTGTTGATAAGGGCCTCTTCCTCTGAGTGAAAAGCAGATTGTATAATGCCTGTGTACCAAACAGCCATGCTACATGCCAGTGAAATATGGGCTATGATTGAGAAGAATGTGAAGGCTTGAAAGAAATGAAGCTAGTATGTTCTATTGGATGTGCAATGTCAGTGCATGCGTACAACAGAGTGTGAGTGTCTTAAGAGAAAGATTGGGTATAAAAGGTATCAGATGTAGTATGCAAGAGAGAAGACTGTGCTGGTATGGCCATGTGATGTGTATGGATGAGGATAACTGCATAAAGAAGTGCTGATCCCTATCTCTGGAGGAAACTAGTGGAAGAGGTTGACCCAGGGAGATGTGGGATGAGATACAGAAACATGATCTTTGGATGATGGGTTTCACAGAGACAATGACAAGTGACTAAGACTTCCAGTGATTTACTGTGTTTGAGAAGACACATCAAACTTAGTGAAATCATAGTTGTGACCAGTGCCATTCCGGTGGCATATAAATGGTACCCATAACGGTGACATGTAAAAGGCACCCATGCCAGTGACAGTAAAAGACATCCAGTACACTCTGTGGAGTGGTTGGCATTAGGAAGGGCATCCAACCTTAGAAACCAAGTCAAAACAGACTGGAGCCTGGTGCAGCTCTCTGGCTTACCAGTGCTAGTCAAACTATCTAACCTGTGCCAGCATGGAAAACAAACGCTAAATGATGATGATGATGATATATATATATATATATATATATATATATATATATATATATAACGGGAAGCTTTATGAAAATAAACAAAAGACGAAGGCAGGTGGAAAACAAACGAACAATTGTATTAGTATGGCGCTCAGGAAATATAAATAAAACAAGTCTTTAACGTTTCGAGCCTACGCTCTTCAACAGAAAGATACACAGAGAGAGAAAAACACAGAAAGAAGGAGAGAAAAAAATGCGTGCAGTAGCTAACGAATCAACATGGCGATCTGATTTCGGCCAGAGGTCAAAGATCAAACATGAGACGCGAGAGCGAAATAAGGGGAGATAATAGGGCTGATAAAAGGGTTGAGGGACCAGCTAATAGTGCGTAGGAGGGGTCTGGATGTGTGTATGTATAGGGTTGGTGTATGTATTAGTATGTATAAGGGTGTGTGTGTGTGTGTATGAGAGAGTATTAGTGCGTAGGATTGGTCTGGACGTGCGTATGTATGGGGTTGGTGTATGTATTAGTATGTATTAGTATGTATTAGTACGTATTGGTATGTATAAGTGTGTGTGTGTGTGTATGAGAGAGTATAAGTGCGTATGCGGGGTCTGGACGTGTGTATGTATAGGGTTGGTGTATGTATTAGTATGTACTAGTATGTATTAGTACGTATTAGTATGTATTAGTTGGTGTGTGTATTAGTATGGCACATCATATGTGATGTGATGTGTAAAGTCATGTGGTGTAGTGAGGAGAAGAGGGGGAGGGGGAGAAGAGGGGGAGAGAAGGGGAGAGGAAGAAGAGGGGGGAAGAGGAGAGGAGGGGGATGAAGGAGGAAAGAGGGAGAGGGGGAGAGAGAAGGGGAGAGAGGGAGTGAGGGAGCAGAGGGAAGGGGAAGAGGGAGGGAGAAAGAGGGAAGAAGGGAAGGGGAGTAGGGGTGAAAGGATGAAGGACTGAAGAAGTAGGGGTCGGGGGGAAAGGATAGGTGAGGAATATATATATATATAAACACACACATATATACAATATGAATATAGGCACATATATATATATCATCATCATCATTTAATGTCCGCTTTCCATGCTGGCATGAGTTGGACGGTTTGACTGAGGACTGGCAAGCCAGATGGCTGCACCAGGCTCCAAACTGATCTGGCAGAGTTTCTACAGCTGGTTGCCCTTCCTATTGCCAACCACTCCAGGAGTGTAGTGGGTGCTTTTATGTGCGACTGGCACGAGGGCCAGTCAGGTAGTACTGGTGGTAGCCATGCTCAAATGGTGTTTTTTATGTGCCCCCTGCACAGGAGCCAGTGCAACAGCACTGTCAACGACCTCGTTCAAATGTTGTTTTTCATGTGCCAGTAATGTGATGCAGGTAACGATCATGCTCGAACAGTGCTTTTTATGTGTCACTGGCATGGGAGCCAGTCAGCGGCCCTGGCAACGATCACGCTTGGATGGTGCTTTTAACGACCCACTGTCACAGGTGTCAGTCAGGCAGTTCTGTCATCGGCCACGTCAGCAAATTTGACTTTGATTGTGATTTCACTTGCCTCAACAGGTCTTTGCAAGCAAAGTTTAGTGTCCAATGAAAGAAAGGTATGCATAAGTAGGCTGGTTACACTGCTGGCATAGGCCACAGGTTATGGTCTCACTTGGCTTGCCAGGTCTTCTCAAGCACTGCATATTTCCAAGGGTCTCAGTCACTAGTCATTGCCTTGGTGAGACCCTATGTTCAAAGGTCATGCTTCATCACCTCATCTCAGGTCTTCTTGGGTCTGCCTCTCCCACAGATTCCCTCTACCACTGGGGTGTGACACTTTTTCACACAGCTGTCCTCATCCATTCGCACCCCATGACCATACCAGCGCAGTCGTCTCTCTTGCACACCACATCTGATGCTTCTTAGGTCCATCTTTTCTCTTAAGGTGCTTACACTCTGCTGTGTATGCACACTGACATTACACATCCAATGAAATCAACCTCTCTGTCTATATATCTATCTTCTTTATAATGTTGGCAAATGAAATGGGGATAAGAATGTACATTGTCTGTTTAATTGAAAATTCTATAAGTGGCCGAAGATTGCTTGACATTTTAAAACTGATGTAATACTTACAGTGTTTAATAAAATGAAGTAGCATGAAACAATTGTACTGCTCTACCTTGTTGCTTATTTTGATTATACACACACACAGGTGTGTGATTCACTGGTGATCTAAATGATTAGGTGCATTAGGTAAGAGCTGTAACGGATTACTAGGGCTCCAAGGTTATAGCTGTGATGGTAGTTACTGAGCCACTGCAGATTTCTGATATAGTGGATGTATAACTGTTAAAGAGGACAACAAAGATTAAGGCAAAGCAAACATCTCAAGTCATATACATTATTGTTACTGGAAAAAATTCAAAGTCTTACAGCTAGTTCTGGGATATCCCATTGTATAGGATATTCTGTCATTGGAGACAACTAGGGGAAATGAGAGGGGTATAGATTAATGAAATGATGACATAGAGGAAGGAAGTGAAGGAATTTGGAGACGTAGAGAAAAAAGAAGCATAAAAGTTCACATTTCTACTTTCTGATCTTGTAGAATTAAGTCCTTAGGTGCAATCCTGCGTAAATCCATGTAGGTTAAAGTTCTGATAGTGTAAACATCCAGAAAAAAGATGCAAACATATCAACAGGATGGTAGCAGAGGTGGCTATTAAGTGGTGAAAAGAAAGAAAAGTAAATAAATAGAAAGAGAGGTAGATAGAATGAGGGGGAAGTTAATGAAAAAGTAAGGTATATAAACATATTGTGTCTAAGAATATAGTGTACAAAGATAGCCAAAAAGGTAAGAGAGATGAGGAGGAGGCAGAGGAGATAACATAAAAAAATAAACAAAATAGAGCAACATAAAATGAATTTAAAGAGAACAGTAGGTGCCAGTGGTATTCTGCTAGTCTATAGGGGTTGAGGAGGAAATCTAGTAGTAAATACTTGTGTCCATTCTTGCTAAGGTCAGTGGCTGCAGAGCTATTTTTAGCAAAGGGGTTATGGTGTGTAGGTAGTTGTGAATGGAGAAACTAGTTGAATGTTAAATTATTTAGGAGTAGGAGTTAGAATTTATGCAGGATTTGCACATAAGAACTTATGAACCTATTTCTACAAGATTGGCAAATTGAATTGTGAACTTTTATGCTTCTGTTGTTTTTCTCCCTTTCTTCATCTCCTTATTCCTTTACTCCTGTCCTCTATCTTGTCATTTCATTAATCTCTACCCTTCTCATTTTCCCTATTTGTCTCCAATGATAGAATATCCCATACTATGCGATATCTCAGAAACAGCTGTAAGACTTTGAATTTTTTCCAATAACAATAATGTATATGACTTAGATGTTTTCCTTACCTTAACATTTGTTGTCTTCTTTAACAATTATATATATATATATATATTTCTAAAAATAAACATTGAAAAATGTTTTGGCATCATTTCTAAAAATAGCCAAGCAACTACTACTGCTGCCCACAGGAACATATATAAAGAACAAAAGACAGTCAGTCAACCACAGTGGAAACACTCCTGTCACAACCTGGGACTTTGAAGACTGCTTAAATGCAAGAAAATATACTAGTCCCTTAATATTTTATATTCACTATTTCATCTATTCAATAAGACAATCAATACTTCATTTCATTTTACTATATATACTATATATTCTATATTATACAGTAATATTATAAAGAATATAAATATAACATAAAAACAGAGTTGGAATTTCTTTGAATAATATATATCCCTCTATACACAATCATACAAACCCCTTTATATATATATATATATATATATATATATATATATATATATATATACATACATACATACATAAATATATATATATATATATTTTTTTTCTCTCTAGTTTCAGCTCAGAGCTGCGGCCATGCTGATGCACCGCCGTTTTGTGCTACACTGTTATTACGAAGAACCTCGTCTAATATGTGGCACTTGGTGAAGAATGGAGTTTGATATAGCTACTCTCATTTGCACCTCTTGCCGTGAGGTAGGTTCATCTGGGACTCTCGACAGGAAGATGTCCAGCTTTGATTTAAAAACCACTACATCCACTTTGTGCAAGTTCCTCAGACTCTTTGGGAAAATATTAAAAAGCTGTGGGCCCTTGAAACCCAGGCTGTTGCAGAAGCTGGTCCTGAAGCATGATGGCATTGCTGGGATCTTTGGCACTATGCAGTGTCATCCTGTTCTAGCATTGGTGTAGCTTACAATGCCAAAATTTGGCACAATTCCTTCCAGGATCTTCCAGACATATATTACTGCATACCTCTCCCGTCTTCTCTCCAGGGAGTAGAGTCTTAGCTGTTTCAACCTTTCCCAGTAGCTGAGCTGTTGCAAAGAGATGATCTTCTTTGTGAATCTTCTCTGGATTGCTTCAAGGTCCGCTGTTAATTTTACACTGGTGGGTGACCATAGCTGTGAGCAGTAATCCAGGCGGCTGAGGACGAATGTCCACCAGAGGACCATCATGGTTTCCTTATCTCTGGTTCTGAATGTTCTTAGGATCCACCCAGCCAGTTGTCTGTACTTTGTCGCCATCCTGGTAATGTGCACTTGGAAAGAGGTATCATCACTCATGTCGATACCCAGGTCCCTCACAGACTTAGGCTCTGGGATTGAAATTCCCTGTGGACCGGTGTATCTTGTAAGTTTAATATTCAGTTTTGGATGCTGGTAGCACAGGGCCTGGAATTTTTCAGCATTAAACTGCATATTATTATCCTCAGCCCATCTGTAGATTGAGTCCAACTCCTGCTGCAGGTGTGCAACATTGCTGGGGTTCTGTATTTTCTGCGAGACTTTTGTATCGTCTGCATAGCTGGCCAGAGTGGCTATCCGGGCATATCTGAGAGGGCCACTATAAAAAGCAGTGGTCCCAAGACTGTGCCCTGTGGAACACCACTCACTATTTGTGTTCATAGAGGTGGTTCCATTAACCACTACTGCCTGACTCCTATCTTTCAGGAAGTCATGTAACCACACTCCAAGTTTTCCAGCTATGCCGAGGTCACACAGTTTGTGGCATATCATACCATGATCCACCTTGTCAAAAGCTTTTGCAAAATCAAGGTAGATTACGTCCACATTTGATTTGTTGAGTAACTGCCTCAAGACCCAGTCATAATGTTGTAATAGCTGGGTCAGGCAGCTCCTACTATATATATATAAGTAGATGTCGGGATAAGCAAGTTAGGCAGATCAAAATAGAAAGTATATTAAAAACATTGAATACAAAAAATTTGTTTATGCATAAAAAAAGGGTCCAGTTTACACAGAATACAAATGATATAGAGAATTAAAGGGTTTGAAGAAAAGTAATAAAAATCCAACAGCTGTTTCGTGGGGGGGGGGCTTGGTGGTCCAAAATAATGATGTTTGTAGATTGATTCCATCGTAGGATTAGACAAGCTTCCACCTTCAGGGAAGACATCTTACATTCGAGGTGTTGAAAGAAAGAAATTCAAAGTTTTGTATTCTGTGTAAGTTGGACCTTCTTGTAAATAAACATATACATATGTTGTATTCCAGGTTTTTAACATACTTTATATTCTAATCTGCCTAACTTGCATATCTCTACATTTACTTTTACACCAGCTCAAGTTTAAATCTCACGAACACTACTAAGTGTATTTATTCTATACGGAGAATATCTGATTCTCATCTATGAACTATGTGTGTGTGTGTATAAGTTAATAGAAACGCATACATACATGTATGTAATTATGTATGTCTGTGTGTGTGTATATACGTTTAATTTTAGTCATCTTCAATTTTAACTGACGATCTCACATAAAGTCACTTGCTAAACAAATACTAGCTCCATTACAGTTCGTTTTAAACCGTATCCTCTCACTCATAACATAGTAAAGTCACATTTTATGACCTCACCATAATCCATGGGACAAACTAATTTCTTTCTCTTTTTTCCCCCACCTTTTCTCTTCTGATCAGCTGGTCTTTATTGAGCACATGTGCTTATGACGTTAAAAGAGAGGCCGAAGAAAAACGTGAGTCAACAACCTACGTAATTTTCCGAAGATTGACGGAGACAAGTATTTTGGTCGTCGTTGAAATTGCGCTGGAATCCCCGTTTTAGTGAGGCGATTCACAGAACTTATGAATTACATTTGATAAAACAATCTATGAATATGGCTAGTGAAACGATGAATTTATTAATGGTTCGTATGCTAATTTTTTATTGTTTATTTATTGTTCTTTTTGTGTTACTTGAATTTCGTAGTAGAAGGAATATACTTGTAACAAGACAAACATACGAAATAGATTTTCAATTAATAACAACAACACCTTATTTTGTATATATGATAACCCAGAACGAATCTGGGAAGACTATAGTTCGAATGAGTACTCAATACATGTGTTGGCTAGAGTGGGTATGATTATTTACTCTCCTAGTGCCTTTGCTAAAACACACACAGTTTGAATCGATCGTGTATTTATGTCTATCGAACTGTAAACCTTATCCTTAAAAACTCTAAAACTGTCAACATGAACGGGTTCAATAACGTTCATATATATATATATATATATATATATACAGAATTTAAAGGACTGACCGCTAAAAGTGGACGGTCAACATGCTAGATATAGACGTCAAATCGCTATTTTCCACGAAGAATGTGTTTATTTGAGAACACATTCTTCGTGGAAAATAGCGATTTGACGTCTATATCTAACATGTTGACCGTCCACTTTTAGTGGTCAGTCCTTTACATTTTGTATGTAAAAATATTTTAATCTTCGGATTTTTTTAATATGCTAGGCCACTGGTATTAATTGATTAATATCAATTTCTACCCTTATTCAAATTTATATATATATATATATACATACATATATATATGATAAATAATCATGATGTTTATCTTGACATCAGGATGCTAACCATCTAATCGTAACATTTTAGCATTGAATTTGGTTGTCATCGCGTTAAATATTATTCAGTTCCTTTGTTTTTAACTATACGTGTGTATCGGTGCCGTTAGTGATTGCTTTAAAATTTATTGTTTATAATGAGTGGATGTGAACGAAGTTGAATGAACTTTGTCTTGAATGAACTTTATATATGTGTGGGGATAGTAAATAAAATACACCTATATACATAAAAACAAAGGGAAAAATAGAATCAATCGAAGTCCGATCAGAATCGTTTGAAGAATGTATTGATAATTAAGGTGTCTGATCTTTTCTAAAGAAATAAAATTAAAAACGTTCCATTTAAGACATTTTCCTTTCAGTCGGTGGTTCCCAACTATTTTTCTTTGACCCACACGTTTTTTAGGAAATGTCTAATTTTCGTACTTCATATAAAAGTAGTATCACATTTAATTACGTAAATATTTTCAGCGATCTTTTATTTTTAAGTAATAATACCTAAAACCACAGATCACTTTATACAGTATTGTGAAATGCCGAAGTTCTTGGAATGCTTATTAAAAAACACTTGTTTTAAAAACTTGATTGGTAATTTTTATTCTGAGAAGTTATTCTAATAATTATATACTCTTCTTTGTTTTACCCATTGTAATGCTCTTTCGCATCCTCAGTGGGTGCACACACATCAGGTTGGAAACACCAGCTTTAAATGATGTGTGTGTGTGATCTTACTGTAAAGTAAATAAAGCTAGATCCACCGAAAAATCTCTGAAGTAAATGTTTATATTAGATGTAAATATGCTTTTGCGCACAACTAACGCGGGCTTCTACGTGCGAATGGCTTCGTAGAAATAACAGCCAAATCTACTTTACCATGATAAAAATAAAAAGGACATGAAATAATGTAGTCCGAGTTATATATATATATATATTATATATATATATTATTTAAAAGCAGCAGAAATTCAACAAAACTTGTTACTCTGAGTTTCACGTTCCCGTTCGTCGGACAGTTTTTGTTTGTCCGACGATGGGAACGTGAAACTCAGAGTAACAAGTTTTGTTGAATTTCTGCTGCTTTTAAATAAAGCATATTACTCTACCCCTGGTATTTGAGTACTCTTTTTTTCCACCTTGTTTCACATTTATGTGTTTACTCCGGTATATATATATATTATATATATATATATAATATATATATATATATATAAAAAGATGAGGAATGGCTTTGATAAGTCTACTCGATTTGAGTTGATCTGGGGGCTAAACATTTTCTAAAAAGTATACTAGGTGCAGGTGTGGCTGTGTAATAAGAAGCTTGCTTCCCAACTACACGGTTCATAGGGTCCAGTCCTATTACGTGGCACCTTGGGCAAGTGTCTTCTATTGACTCGGGTCGACCAAGGCTTTGTGAATGGATTTGGTAGACGGTAACTGAAAGAAGACAGTCGAATACATACATACATACATACATATATATATATATATATATATATACACATATACACACACACATATGTATATATGTATGTATATATATACATACACACACACACACATATGTATATATGTATATATATATATATTATATATATATATATATACATACACACACACACACATGTATATATATATATATTTATATATATATATATATATACACACACACATATGTATGTATGTATATATATATATATATATACATACACACATATGTATATATATATATATATATATATATATATATATATATATATATATACATATATATTACAAGTGTATATATACTTACTTTTTTTTAAGCCCGGTACTTTTTTTATCGAATCCTTTTGCCGAACCGCTAAGTTACGAGGACGTAAACACACCAACATCGGTTGTGAATCGCTGGTGGGAGACAAACACACACACACGTGTCTATATATATATATACATACATGCATATGTGTGTGTGTGTTTGTCTCCCACCACCACTTGACAACCAGTGTTGGTGTGTTTACGTCCTCGTAACTTAGCGGTTTGAAAAAAGTATCGATAGCATAGGTACCGGGCTTTAAAAAAAATAAGTACTAGGCTCGATTCATTTGACTAAGGATTCTTGAAGGCAGTGCCCCAGCATGGCCGCATTCAAATGACTGAAACAAATAAAGATAACGATTCTCATAGAAATCATAGGTATCTTAAAGCGCCCTTCATTAATTATTATATAACAGCGAATATCATACTATATAATACCTAATTACTACTCCTGTAAGTGACCAGTTGATATTGTTAAATCATATTTATTAAGCTCAAATTAAGTCACCATGAGTGTAATCCCAATTGAACTATTAACCCTTACTGTGTGAGCTTCATTGTTCATAAACGATTTTTTTATACCAACCCACTGGTTCTCTGGTACAAACTTACAGTCTTAATCATAACTGATGGAGTGCTCCTCCTCCTATATATATATATATGTATATATATATATATATATATATATATATATATATATATATATATATATATATATAGTGACGTATTTTTGCCATTTCAATATGGCTAACCCCTAAGGGTGGATGCTACTGTAGTTTTTAGCCCCAGGAGGACACACTCCTCCAGCTGGCCATAGACACACTATCTGTGTCCTGTCAGTATTTGCAAAGGGAAGTCATCCTTCCCGTCTTCAACTTATGATACACACGGACTCGAGTTTCGAGGTATTGACCTCTCGTCAGCGTGTGACAATCATAGTTGTCGCCGAGAATTAGATTTCCTTCACAAATACTTATACTTTTTCCAGCGTCCACTGTCGCTGATATTGAAAAAGTGAAATCAAACAATGATAAATATCAAAGTGAGTTATATACAGTAGCGGTAACACATCGTGACGTATTTTTGCCATTTCAATATGGCTAACCCCTAAGGGTGGATGCTACTGTAGTTTTTAGCCCCAGGAGGACACACTCCTCCAGCTGGCCATAGACACACTATCTGTGTCCTGTCAGTATTTGCAAAGGGAAGTCATCCTTCCGTCTTCAACTTATGATACACACGGACTCGAGTTTCGAGGTATTGACCTCTCGTCAGCGTGTGACAATCATAGTTGTCGCCGAGAATTAGATTTCCTTCACAAATACTTATACTTTTTCCAGCGTCCACTGTCGCTGATATTGAAAAAGTGAAATCAAACAATGATAAATATCAAAGTGAGTTATATACAGTAGCGGTAACACATCGTGACGTATTTTTGCCATTTCAATATGGCTAACCCCTAAGGGATGCTACTGTAGTTTTTAGCCCCAGGAGGACACACTCCTCCAGCTGGCCATAGACACACTATCTGTGTCCTGTCAGTATTTGCAAAGGGAAGTCATCCTTCCCGTCTTCAACTTATGATTGTCACACGCAACTATGATTGTCACACGCTGACGAGAGGTCAATACCTCGAAACTCGAGTCCGTGTGTATCATAAGTTGAAGACGGGAAGGATGACTTCCCTTTTCAAATACTGACAGGACACAGATAGTGTGTCTATGGCCAGCTGGAGGAGTGTGTCCTCCTGGGGCTAAAAACTACAGTAGCATCCACCCTTAGGGGTTAGCCATATTGAAATGGCAAAAATACGTCACGATGTGTTACCGCTACTGTATATAACTCACTTTGATATTTATCATATATATATATATATATATATATATATATACAGGGAGAGTTTACGAAAAAAACAAAAGACGAAGACAGGTGATGTACAAAACAAACAGATGTATTAGTATAATGCTCAGGAATAGAAAAAGGATTTTACGTTTCGAGCCTATGCTCTTCTACAGAAAGGGACACAGAAAAAATTTACATCTAATATATATATATATATATATAGAACGCCATGGTAGACCGTTAGCTCCTACACGCATTTTTTTCTCTCCTTGTTTTTTTCTGTGTATCTTTCTGTCGAAGAGCGTAGGCTCAAAATGTAAAAGACTTGTTCTATTTCTATTCCTGAGCGCCATACTAATACATTTGTTTGTTTGTACTCCACCTGCCTTCGTCCCATTATATATATATATATATATATATATATATATATATATATATAAATATATATATATTTTATTTTTGCATTTAGTTTACAAAATTCTTTAAGTGAATTCATGTGTTGAAGCGTATTTTGTTGTGTCTGGGATGAGTCATTCTGTTTTAATGCCTTATTAACACACGCACTGGTTCAATTTCCACTCGTTTACTTATTTATTTAATTTTTTTCTAAAATTTTTGTTGCTTCTTTCAACCTCTTCAATACTTGTTGACTCTGTCCGTTATTGGAGCTGTGTATACATTTATATTGGAGCATGTGTATACACTTATATGTATGTTTGTATGTATGCGCGTGTTTATGTATGTATTCTGCATATTCATGTGTTTCTGTGTTCATGTTTGTGTGTTTGTATGTATGTGTGTGTGTGTCACATACAAACACACAAACACATAAATATGCAGAATACATACATACAAATGTGCACATGCGCATACATGCATATATACATATATCTATATCTATCTATCCATACTCTCAACGATGCGCCCTTAAATATGGTTTCTGATTACAAATATCTTTGGTCATACATATCCTCATCTGGAAAAGATTTTCTAACTAGAAAGTGTATGGCCTGGTCAGCCTGTAATGACATGCATAAGATCTGGTCATCAAATCTAAGTAGAGACTTCAAACTTGAAATCTTCAAAGCCACAGTCGAACCAATTCTACTATATGGCTCAGAAATCTGGACGTTATCAAAGAAGCTTGAGAGGCGGTTGGATGGAACCTACACTCGCCTCCTTATAAGAGCTCAAAATCTCTCGTGGAAGAGTCATCCAACCAAAATGCAAATATATAGGAAACTACCACCTGTATCATCTCTTGTGAAAGGTAGGAGAGTCCAGTTTGCTGGACATTGTTGTAGAGCTGAAAACGAGGCAATTTCTACTCTTCTCCTCTGGAAGCCATCTACTCGCAATACCAGAGGGCGCTCACTCTCCTATCCTGATGTAATCTCCAGGGATACAGGCATCCAGCAACAGGACCTCTGTAATTCTATGATGGACCATGAAGTCTGGCGTAGCATGGTAAATTCCATTGTCTCGACCACGGTCGAACAATGATGATGATGATCTATATATATATATATATATATGGCCTAGCCCACTCATGCGTACCTTTCCCTTCATTGGACACTAAACTCTGCTTGTGAAGATCTGATTAGGCAAGTGAAATCGAAATCAAATCAAATTCACAAATTCAATGACTGGCACTCATGCCAATGGAGCGCTAAGAGCACCATCCGAGCGTGATCGCTGCCAGAGCAGCTGATTGGCTTCTGTGTGGGTGGTACGTAAAAAGCACCATTCAAACGTGATTGTTACCAGCATCATCTTAGTGGCACTTGTGGTAGTGGCACGTGAAAAACATTCGAACAAGGTCGTTGCCAGTGCCACTGGACTGGCTCCTGTGCAGATGGCACATAAAAAACACCACTTGAGCGTGGCCATTGCCAGTACCGCCTGACTGGCCCTCATGCCGGTGGCACATAAAAGCACCCACTACGCTCTTAGAGTGGTTGGCGTTAGGAAGGGCATCCAGCTTTAGAAACTCTGCCAGATCAGATTGGAGCCTGGTGCAGCCATCTGGTTTGCCAGTCCTCAGTCAAATCGTCCAACCCATGCTAGCATGGAAAGCAGACGTTAAACGAAACAAAACGAATGATATATATGTATACACACCTACATACAAACATACATACATACATACATGCATATGTGTATACTCATGCACACTGATGTACACACATGTGTACAATCTAATAAATAAAAAGAACGCAACTCTGATAATGGACAGAATCAATAACTATTGAAGAGGTTGCAAGAAGCAACAAAAAAATTTTTTAAATTAAATAGATAAGTAAATGAGTGGAAATTGAACCTGTGAGTGTGTTGATTGATAGGGCATTAAAGCAGAATGACTCTCCCCAGACACAACAATATCATCATCATCGTTTAATGTCTGTTTTCCATGCTGGCATGGGTTGGACAGTTTGACTGAGGTCTGGAGAGCCAGCAGTTGCACCAGGCTCCAATCTGATCTAGCAATGTTTCTACAGCTGGATGCCCTTCCTAAAGTCAACCACTCCGAGTGTGTAGTGGGTGCTTTTTATGTGCCATTGGCACAGGATCCAGTTAGGCAAGCCTGGCATCAATCATGTTCAGATAGTGCTTTTTACATGCCACTGGAACAGGAGCAAGTCAGCGGGTACTGGCATCGGCCACATTCGGATGGTGCTTTTTATGTGCCACCAGTATGGAAGTCAGTCCACGGGCACTGGCCACAGCTGCGATCTCACTTTAGTTGCTTAGTCTTCTCACTCACAGCATATCTCCAAAGGTCGCAGTCTCCTGTCATTGCCTCTGTGAGGCCCACTGTTCGAAGGTCATGCTTCACCGTCTCGTCCCATGTCTTCCTGGGTCTACCTTTTCCACAGGTTCCTTCTACAGTTAGGGAGTGGCACTTCCTCACACAGCTGTCCTCATCCATACGTAACACATGACCATACCAGCACAGTCATCTCTCTTGCACACCACATTTGATGCTTCTTATGTCCAACTTTTCTCTCAGAGCACTTACACTCTGTCGTGTATGCATGTCCTTAGCAGTCACGAGCCATATTTCACTGCCTTTGGCAGACTCTCCTCCTCTCATTCATTCTCCACATTCAGCAGTCTTTCATAATGGCATCTCCATATTTAACAAAAGTTAAATGATGATGATATATATGTGTGTGTATGTATATTTGAGTGCACACATTCCAATGTGTGTGAATATGAAACAGATGTGGTTCAGTGACAGAAAGAACATCTAGCTGTAAAATCTTGCCTCAAATATGTTTCTGTCCAATTTCTGCTAGCAGAGAAAAATAGATATGAAAACAACAAACAGTTAATACTGTGTTATAGTGTATTTTTTCTGTATGTGGTGTTCTTTTTCTAACTGAAATCCGTCTCCTACATTTCTCTACTAGTTAGAGTTTGCCATTTCGTATTTGGAATTCATTCCTTGGGAGGGACCAACTGCCTCCCATTTGAGAATAGTTGTAAAGTGGTTGGCAGTAGGAAGGGTATCTAGTTGTGAAAGGAAGCATATGAGTAAGAAATGGTATCTCAATCCATCTTAGGAAATACTAACTCTGGATAAGAACTGGCTTGTACTGTGATAACCTGTGTCAGTAGGGAAAGCAGAATTAAAATGATGATGATTGTGTATCTCAGCAGACATAGTTAATTTAACATATATAGTCTATGTGGCATCAGTATGATAAACTAGATTAGAAGTCATGATGTCATATTTTTTTAACTGATATATATTGGTTTGGTCAAAGTTGGTTAGTCTATCAATGTCACTTGTGATAGTAGCAGTACCTTGTTTAGTATGGTGAGGTCTTAAGTGATAAAGTGATCTGTGTTATGTAAGGTACCCACCTGCAGAAACCATGCCAAAATTAGAACATATGAACTTGATTTGAACCTGCAATCCCCACTCAGGAGGACAGCAACTAGATAAACTAAATCTGACTCAGACTGTGATAACCTGTCTAACCCATGCCAACATGAGGAGACATAAAATGAAAATGAGAAAATAAAGGTGATGATGATGATGATTGTTTTATATCAAAACAAGGATAATTAATTTAACATATGTGGTCTATGACCTGTTACTCTGATAATCTAGATTTTTAAATTTGCACTAATGAAGTCATATTTATTAACTGATATGTCAGGTTGGTCAAAGTGGTATGGGCCATCAGAGTGCTTTTGATACTGGTGGTTAGCGATTTTGACTTGGTGAAGTTCTTAACTATATAAAGCATGGTGTTTCCTTCTTAAGAAATTATATTAGAAGCTTTAAAAAAAACTGAATATCAATCTATCTATCTATCACTCTTAAGTTACCTCTTCAAATCTTCTATAAAATTTAGAGCTAGCACTGAAAGTTACAATGTTTTATATACAAATACATCTATGTAAACAAGGCAATTGAAGATTGAAAATTGGGTAATGGGTGTATATAGATATCTCAGAAGTTATTGCTCCTTCTTCAGTACTACATCCAACCCATTAACTATCCACGAACAAATTGCTTAAATACCCACTAAGTTTAGAGGTGTAACGCTAATGAACAGACCAATTTATATATTAAACACACTCCTGGCAACTGGTATGTATGTATTAATTACTGATTGGGAAACTATATTTCATTTTGCAACCATAGTATACTACTAAGTATATTAAAAATTTATATGCAAATATATTTGATTTGTACATTGGTCTATCCATTAGTGTTAGAATGCTAAACTTGTGAAGGCGCAATGGCCCAGTGGTTAGGGCAGCGGACTCGCGGTTATAGGATCACAGTTTCAATTCCCAGACCAGGCATTGTGAGTGTTTATTGAGCGAAAACACCTAAAGCTCCACGAGGCTCCAACAGTGTGGTTGTAAACCCTGCTGTACTCTTTCACCACAACTTTCTCTCACTCTTTCTTCCTGTTTCTGTTGTACCTGTATTTCAAAGGGTCAGCCTTATCACACTCTATATCATGCTGAATCTCCCCAAGAACTATGTTAAGGGTACATGTGTCTGTGGAGTGCTCAGCCACTTGCACATTAATAAATGAGCTGCGACGTCACTGGTGCCAAGCTGTATTGGCCTTTGCCTTTCCCTTGTATAACATCCGTGGTGTGGAGAGGGGAGGCTGGTATGCGTGGGTGACTGCTGGTCTTCCATAAACAACCGTGCCCAGACTTGTGCCTCGAAGGGTAACTTTCTAGGTGCAATCCCATGGTCATTCATGGCCAAAGGGGGTCACAACAACAATGCTAAACTTAGTAGGTGTTTAAACAATGTGTTCATAGTTAATGGTTGGATGAGGTGCTGAAGAAGGAGCAGTAACTCCTGAAATATGTATATACACCCATCACTTATTTTTCTATCTTCTATTACATTGTTTACTTAGCTGTATTTATATACAAAACATTGTAAATTATGATGGGCTTCTTTCACTTTCCAACTACCAAATCCACTCAAGGCTTTGGTAGGCCTAGGGCTACATTAGAAGACACAATCAAAGTTACACGCAATAGGATTGAACCCAAAGTCATATAGTTGGGAAGCAAACTTCTTACCACACAGCCATACCTGCACCTATAGTTGATTAGATCAATGTCTGGTCTTATCTGGTATTTATGTTACCAATCCTGGAAGGATGAACGAGTCAAAATCAACCCCAGCATAGTTTGAACTCAGAATATAAAGAAATATAACTAAACACTTGAAGACATTCACAGGAAAATCTGAATTGCTTAAAATTTTCATAGTGTGTTGAATTAAATGTCCCCTCTTGTGTGTTTAAAATAGTTTTTTTTGTAGTTTACATAGAAGAGTAAAAGCAGTACTTATGACTCTTTTTAGGGAAGGAATGATGTTAAACTTAAAAGAGAGTCCCATATTGACTTGTAACAGACTGGACTCTGCTAAAGACACCCAAGGGCTATGTGGGGGGTATCAGATCAGACAACAGATTTAATCTGTCAGTAGATTAGCTCCTTTGTTATTATATTTCTTTTGAAATATACTATGTTTAAATTAATTTTGGAAGTAATGAAGAATTTAATAGAATAACTTTGTCTCATTAAGCTGGTGTTTGGAATATAAATTAACTTGAAATTTTCTCAGGAAGTTTTAATTTAGATTACTTTAAAACAGAAAGGGTATAACTAGCACTTGGGTTGGTCTTAGGCAGATTGGTATTCAAAATTTTGAGTCTATCATTCAAGAACAGGAATGAGCTCATTGACATAATTTGAAAGTAATTTTCTCTTGTGTCCTTGTAAATGCCTGCAATTTTTTCCCCATGCCAATTCCATGTAAGAGGTACTTGTATCAGTGCCATGTTAAAAGCATCCATGCTAGTTCCATGTAAGAAGCACTTGTGCCAGTGCCATGTGAAAAACACCTGTGCTGGTGCCACTTGAAAAACACCTGTGCTGGTGCCACATGAAAAATACCAGTGCCAGTGCCACATATAAAGTACCCACATCAGTGTGATGTATAAAGCACCCATGTTGGTGCCATATATAAAGCACCTGTGCTGGTGCAATGTATGAAGCATCTGTGCTGGTGTCATGTAAGAAGCACCTGGCACACTCTGTAAAGTGGCTGGCATTAGGTTGAGCTGTAGAAACCATGCCAAAACAAACAATTAAGGTAAAGAAAGGTAAAGTTACCTTCTTGAGTCATGCTGACTCATAATGGCTGGTTTCCTTGTTTCATGGTGCATGAATTCTCCACCTGGATGGTACACCAGTCTGTTGCAGGATTACTCATTTTTGCCAGCTGAGTGGACTGGAGCAACATGAAATGAAGTGTTTTGTTCAAGAACACAATGTGTTGCCTGTTTCAGGAATTGAAACAACAATCTTACAATCATGAGTTCAAGACCCTAACCTCTAAGCCATGCACTTCCACAAAACAGACAATTAGAAGGTGGACAACTCTCCAGCCACCTCCAGTCAAACCGTCCAACCCATGCCAGTATGGAAAATTGATATTAAATGATGATGATGATGAGTTCAGATTAGACATTATCAACACTAATTTCACCTAATTATCTTTGTTCGTTTGTGTAGATGAGTTTGTAATGTGTTTAAGTTCGGCTTCCTTATTCTAACCAATGGCGACAAAGGTAACGCACTCTGCTATTATTTTGTTCGGATCTTCAAAGATAACAATATCATGTGAAACAATTAAATTTGTTTATTACATTTATTTATAAACATAAACTTAGAAACAAAGGTCGTGGTTTAAAGATGTTAAACTAATTGCCCCCTTAATCATAAGTTTCAAACACCTCTATCAGAACCATTCTGTTAATTTATAAAATCAGTTATCTTATCTTCACTTGTTTAAACCAGGCTTAAGGGGCTAATGAGTGCTTCTGCTTCATTATCATCATCATCATTATTATCATTCTTTCTCTCCTCCTGTTCTACTTTGCTTTTTCCTCGTCTTTCTTGCTTTTCTTGCTTTACCCTCCTCTCCTTTCTTATTCCCCACTTCTTCTTTCTCCAATTTGTTTCTCTCACCTCACTTTTTTTTTCCATCTTCATATTTGTCTAGTTGTAGGATTATATGTTATTTGATACTTGTGCACTACATTAACCCTCTTGGGACACCCAGGCTAATTGATCGGCCTATGTGATACAAGCTGAAAGGACTTTGAGGCTGATCCATTGGCCCAATGGGGCAAATGTTGTCGATGTTTGGTTTTGAAGTGTAATAGCTAATCAGAGATTGTCTTTCAGTATATGTATCTCAATAGCAACAAAAGTTCTGGTCTTTTTGTCTTCACAAACCAAAACGTCATGTATCTAAAAGGGGTTAAAGAGAGTGTGTGTGAGAGAGAGAGAGAAAAAAGTTGATGTTTAGCCTCAGATCATCTCTGATCAAATAGACCTATTCCAGTCATGACCATCTAGCCTATTTTTTTCCTTTCAGTCTATGTGTGCCTGGGACACAGAGACTGAATGTCAAGTACATGTGGAGGACAAATACAGACACAAAGGCACACACACACATACAATAAGCTTCATACAGTTTCTGTCTCCCAAATCCATCCTCAAAGCTTTGGTTGGCTTGAGGCTCTAGAAGAAGACACTTTTCGAAGGTGCCACACAGTGGGACTGAACTTGGAACCGTGTGATTGGGAAGTAAACTTCTTACCACTAAGCCACATCTGTGTCTATAAAAGTGAGATGTTTACAGCACCTAAGTTCCCCAAGTTTTAACCCAAGTCTACCAAATCCACTCACAAGGCTTTGGTCAGCCCAAGGCTGTGGTAGAAGTTGCTTGCCCAGGGTGGCATGCAGTGAGGCTGAATCCAGAACCATGTGATCACACTACTTTAATAATTGTTATTAGAAATCTATTGTCGTCCTCCTATTAGTAAAAATAGCTGATTAATATACCAGTGTTAAGAAACAAATTTAAAATACAGTGTTTTTTTAATTTTATATGACAATGATTTGGAAGCATTCTAATATTGCAGAGTGCTGCTTCTGGTATTACTTTGTTTTAATGCACTTAATATTTAATGTCTTAATCTAATGCTAATGGATATTGCAAAGAAATGTCTTGTGTTTCCTCAGATGAAACACACACATACACAAACATACACACAGATGAAATAAATGAATAAATAAATATATAAAATTAGAAGAAATAGTCTGGTTTCTTCTAGTTGGTGTTGTAACAGGTTGAAGTTTCCTCTGGGTGGGTCGTCTGTCCTCCACAGATTAGTTCGATGATGGGGTTGCCATCTTGGTGTAGGCAAATTGGCAGGGTTGTTAGGATGTTGAATAGAATGTCTCAGAATTTGTTCTGTCTCTCCGAGATTCCAAATTCAAATCCCTCTGAACTCAACTTTGCTTTCCATCTTATGGGATTAATAATAATAAAAATGAAAGTACTAATCCATGATGGTGTGAAGGCGGAACTATCAGAAAATCAAATCAGACTGCATACTTTGTGGTATTTGTTCCACTTCTTTACGTTTTGAGTTCAAATCCCAGCATAGCCTGATTGGGTGGTAGAGTTCATCCATTATCCAGGTTAACACATTATTCACTGGCATGTTGGACAACATCAGCAGACTCCTCAGATCTCATTTTGAGAATACCATCCCAATCCTTTGTGCATCCCACTAGTCTTGGAGGTCCTATAAAGGGTCATGTGCATTATCTCTCCTCTTGACTAACAAAAAAAAAAATCTCAGCCAAATCTTCCTCAAAATACTCTGAGGAGCTGTCTGATTTTGAGCTTCTGCCCACATATTCCAGACCTACTCACTTATAAATAAATACATATAAATAGATAAATATTGATGTGATACATAAAATGCAGTGAATTTACATTTAAAAGTTATAATACATCAGTGTAATAAAAATTTGAGATGATAAAACATTAAAAGGACGTACTAAAATGACACAGAATAATACAAAAATTTTTTAATTCCATCTACGGGCTGTTTCAGAGACATGCCAAGTAATATGATATATTTTATATTTTTAAAATTGACACTCCCCTCTACAGGATGTTTTTACACAATATACACAAAACACAAATACAGAAGTACAATTATACAATTACATACCAGCCTCCTGAAAGAATCTAGTTCACTCCATAACATCACTGGTATTAGGAAGGGCATCCAGTTGCAGAAACCAGGCGAACACAGACATTGGAGCTCAGAGCAGTTTTCTGGTTTAATGCCAGCGACATTATAAACCACTCTACAAACTAGACTGTAAAGTGATTTTATGAGGGGAAAATCATCCAACTGCGAAAAAAAAGTTGATAAAATATTGTATATAACAACAATGTTGGACAGTTTGGCATTGTGTCAAATGACAAAGGACTAATAGTGAATGGTGAAATGCTTTGAGAGTTATCCAATTGATATCAATATGGGAAAATAGGTGTAAAATGAGGATAATGGTTGCTAATTGAGGTATAAGGACCACAATGTGTGAGGAGAGGAGTTTAGTTGGTAATACTGACTGAAACAAGTTAAAGAATAAAAAGATATAATAATGAAATTATTGTATATGGTGCTCAGGTGCACCACAACTTGTCAAAAGTGTGTATAAAGCATATGCAGTAATGTACAAATGTCTGGAAAGCGAACAATGTATGAGTCAGATACATGCTTGCGTGTGTATGGAGGGGAGAAAATCAGGTGTAGTGTTGGCAAATCTCAGGAAGCATGGAAGTTTTGAAGGATGCAGTGCTCCGACAACTAACAACTGATGCCGGCAGTTTGTTCCATGCTTCAGCAACTCTTAGCATGAAAAAATGTTTCCAAAAGTCATGGGAGCTGTGCTGTTTTCTGACTTTGTAAACATGTCCATGGGTGTTAGACAGATGGAGTTTGAAAAGGTGCTCAGAGTTATTGTTTGTAAGATGGTTAATAATTTTATGGGTGTCTGCCAAGTCAGCTGCCAGATGTTGGAGTTTCAATGTATCCATGCCCAGGGAAGTAAGGCGTTCAGAATATGGCAAATGCCTGATGGAGGGTATGTGTGTGCGTGTGTGTGTGTATGTGTGTATATATGTATATATGTATATATATATATATATATATATATATATATAATGGAATAATTGGTATGAAACATTGTGTAGAAGATATTGCGTAAAGGATTGTGGGTAAGGCCAAAGCAATGCAAGGCAAATCACAAGAAAACAAATATGTGAATTAATGTAGACTTACCTTGTATTCAATATTTCTAAGTTATGACCCTAATTTCAAGAAAATAAACAATAATCTGCAACATTCGTAAATTTCTTGAAAATGGGCCATAACCTCGAAATATTGAATACAATGTAAGTCTACATTAATTCATATATGTCATCATCATCATCATCATTTAGCGTCCGTTTTCCATGCTAGCATGGGTTGGACGGTTCTACTGGGGTCTGTGAAGCCAGAAGGCTTCATCAGGCCCAGTCAAATCTGGCAGTGTTTCTACGGCTGGATGCCCTTCCTAACGCCAACCACTCCGTGAGTGTAGTGGGTGCTTTTTACGTGCCACCCGCACTGGTGCCAGACAGAGCATATATATATAATCATATATACGAGGAAAAGTCAAAAATTATCCACACTTTTGCCATAACATCTCTTTATTATTGTCACACTGCCTTCTGTGCGTGCGTGTTTATAGTTGGTACTATTGTGGTCACATGATCAAAGTTTGAGCCTGTTCATGCCATTTTTCTTTTTGGCTTTACAGTGTAAGCATGGCTGCTCTACTAGCAATGTGCACCAAAGAATGTCTAGGTGTTGAATGGAAGCTGGTGTAGCTCTCCAGCTCAGTCAAACTCTGACCCATGCCGGCATGGAGAGCAGATATGAAATAATGAGGATGATGATGATGGGGATGATGTTAACCCTAACTCTTTTTACTATCCTCATATCACTGCCTTTAAAAACGGTGGTGTACTGGCAGAATCATTTGAGCATCAGACAAAATATATTTGTTCCAAGTCTTTATCTTCTGATTTCAAATCTTGCTGAGGTCACCTGTACCTTTCAGCCTTTAGCAGGCAGATGAAATAAAATATCAGTCAAGTATTGAAATTAGTGTTATCAGATAAACTCATCTCCTCACAAATTGCTGTCCTTGTGCACAGCCATTATCCTCATTTTATACCTGTCACTCCATACTGGCATGGATTGGGCTGCTCTCATACATAGCATTTCACTATTCATAATAGTCCTTTGTCATCTGGATCAATATCGAAGAAACCTCCCACATGCTGTTGTGTATGTCATACTCTCTTTTACTTGTTTCAGTCATGTGACTGTGGCCATGCTGGAGCACCGCCTTTAGTTGAGCAAGTCGACCCCGGGACTTATTCTTTGTAAGCCCAGTACTTATTCTATTGGTCTCTTTTGCCAAAGTTAAGGGGATGTAAACACACCAGCATCGGTTGTCAAGCAATGTTAGGGGGACAAACATGTACACACACATACATATATATATATATATAATATATACGACAGGCTTCTTTCAGTTTCCATCTACCAAATCCACTTACAAGGCTTTGGTTGGCCTGAGCTATAGTAGAAGACACTTGCACAAAGTGCCACACAGTGGGACTGAACCCGGAACCATGTGGTTCGTAAGCAAGCTACTTACCACACAGCCACTCCTATGCCTCGTGTCATGTTTAATTTTTCTCTTTTCCTGGCTGCGTATCTTTCTTCAAATAAATTACTTTGTAGTCTAGACTATTCCTCTGGTTTTTCTACTGAATGAAATTTTAAAATGAGTCCTTTTAGAAATAATTCTTTCTGCTCTAGGCACAAGCCTTGAAATTTTGGAGGAAGGGTCTTGTTGATTACATGAACTCCATTGTTCAACTGGTCCTTGTTTTATCAACCCCAAAAGGATGAAAGGCAAAGTTGACCTCAGCTGACTCTGAACTCAGAATGTAAAGCTAGAAGAAATACCACTAAGCATTTTGTCTGGCATGCTAATGATTCTGCCAGCTCACCACTTTAATAATTCTACTATAGGCACAAGGCCTGAAATTTGGGGGAGGGAACAGTCGATTACATCAACCCCAGTATACAACTGGTTCTTAGTTTATTGACCCTGAAAGGATGAAAGGTAAAGTTGACCTTGGTAGAATTTGAACCCAGAATGTAAAGATTGATGAAATGCCGCTAAGCATTTTGCTTGGCATAGTAACGATTCTACAAGATCATCATATTAGTAATAATAATCATCATCATCATCATTTAACGTCCGTTTTCCGCGCTAGCACGGGTTGGACGGTTCGACCGGGGTCTGGGAAGCCAGGGGCTGCACCAGGCTCCAGTCTGATCTGGCAGTGTTTCTACAACTGGATGCCCTTCCTAACGCCAAACATATCTTGTCTTTACATATTAGTAATAATAATAGTAATAATAATAATAGTAATAATAATAATAGTAATTTCTACTCTAGGCACGGGGCCTGAAAAATTTTGGGGAAGGGGTTAATCGATGTAATTGACCTCAATGCTCAATTGGTATTTATTTTATCAATCACGAAATGGTTGAAAGGCAAAGTTGACATTACTATATTTTGGACTCAGAACATTAAACTGGATGAAATGTTGCAAAGCATTTTGTCCACCATGCTAACAATTCTACCAGCTTGTCACAATCATCTTTAGAAAATTTTTAAACTTTAATAACTACAATTTTCTGTGAAACTTTTACCCTTCTTTTCTCCCTGACTACTCGAATATGTAAACACATCTTTTATTGCAACAACAAATTAAACGTACGATAAAAACTAAGGAGATAAGCAACTGCCAATATATACAAACTGCACAATTATGAAAACTGTAAACCATTGCAAAACCTATAAAAAGCAAAGAAAAATTCAACGATGTAAATATCAGTTTATATATATTATTATTTTTTCTATCAGTAATTAAAACAGAACAAGGTGATTGGTTCTTTCCAAGGCCACGCACAGTCAGCTCTGTCATTGATTGCTAGTAGTAGTAAATACTGCTACTGCTGTTGCCACTGCTCTGCTACTATTACTACTACTATACATAAATTCAACAATAAAGGCAGCAGTTGACAATGGCGATAGAAAGCTACCCAGACAAAGACAACAACTACAACTTGCCAACCGACCCATCCCTCTCGGATCCTGTGGTTAGAGAACATAGCCTAGCTAGTGACAAAAACAACAATGATAAAAACACTTGCTGTGGTTACAGAAGTAAGGACAAAAGCAAGGATCTTGGTTTTCATATGCTGAACCTGTCCATTTAAGAGGACTACAAGTGAGCAATGAACTCTAAGAAGTCATTAGGCATGATAGAATGAGTAGTTACATCTCTTTCAAATTGCACCTAACATCGTAGAGGAAGGACAGATCAGATAGTGTAATTCTGCATGCGGCTGTTCATGTGAACAGCGCAGGGAATTGGTGCCACCCTTGCCCTGCATAGGTCAGTGTAACCTCTACATCTGTGGGAGGCCTGTGGAAATTTACACAAGGTAAACTTGGCATCCCAAAGCCTTAGCCAGCAACCAAGTTAGAGCTCATCGTTGTTGTTGTTAAGCAACAAGACGGGTAAGGGGGATTAGGTGATGGTCTAGGGCATAGGGGCGGGAGACCCCAGACCTTGGGAAAAAAAAAACTTTGGTCGTCTTGTTGTAGTCAAGGGCTCTTCGTTGATGCCCAACATAACTGGGAGGTGGCCCTCGAAGTCGCTAGAAATGGAGATCTCCAGGTCCAAATTCTTGAATGGCAGTTAGAGCTGGTGTTGTATTTGGGGTAACCCTTTATACGAAGATCTCAAATAAACACACCCAGGAAGCAAATCCTGTAAACAAAATTTTTCTCATTCTTTGCAATGATGACAACAATTTCAAACCCAAATAACGGTATGAACGAGAAGACTTCCTGGATGTCCAAGACACCAGATCTCCTGCATCTGGTAGGGGCTCCTCAGAGAGTAATGGAATGGAAGACCAAATTCCACTGGTCAAAATATGTAACATGCTTGCAAACACAAGTGACCTGTTGATATGAACAAAAAAGCAATTCAGTGTCATGAACAAGCCTTGCTAGACAAGAACAATGGCAATTGTAAAGATGTTGGAAAAAGATCATTAGAACTTTGGAACCAGCTGGGTATGTTCCAGATTACTGGAAATGGGCTCATGAATAAGATAAGAATAATTCAAAATAGAAGCTTTCTTAATGAGGCCCAGATTCAGACAATCAGGAAAAGCCTCTGTAGTGGCGATAACCTCGAGGAGAATAATGTAGGTGAAGATCAGCAAATGCTAATGTAGGTGGAGTTGTAGGGGAGAGGCTGGCTAATCAATGTAATGTAGAAAACCTTGTATTACAAGAGGATATGACTGAAAAACAGAGAAACCTCAGGATAAGACTTGAGGATATAATAGTAACAAGAACAGAGACCAAGATGGTGAATTTGGGATGCTTCAACTGTAACAATGTGAAACACGTGACTCAAGGAGTTGATGAGATTCTGAAATACATTCTGATAAAAGATCTAATGGAAACAAGGGACTTGATCAGAATTGCTTCAATTTTAGTAGGTAAACTGTTTGGAAAAAAGAGAGGAAAGCAGATGGACAGAAGGATCCATGATGGAAGCGGAGAATTGAAGGCAATATTAAAACTTTGCGTAAAGATTTAAGTCACATAGAAGAATAGTCCAAAGGGCAATGGGAAAATGCTAAAAAAGGTGCAAAGGCAGTGCAACACTACACTGATTGCATATTTCAGTTCCAGCACAATCGGTTATTCTCAAAGGACCAGAGGCAGTTTTTTAAGAGCTTCGGAGGAGATACAGAAGATAATATACCTCCTGAAGCAGAGGAAATCTGCCAATTTTGGAATAACATCTGGGGGCAAGAAGTTTCTCATAACCACAGTGCTAAGTGGATTCATTCTGTGAGATCCAAACTCCATCACCTGGAGGCTCCATGACAGGACCATATGCGCATAACAACGGAAGATGTAATTGCACAGGTATCAAAACTGTCAAACTGGAAAGTGGCAGGACCAGACTGATTTCAAGACTACTGGCTCAAGTGGTTTAGGTCAATACATTAGGAAATTGTGTTGCAATTAGACAGTTGCCGAGAGTGGTGCAGTTCTGGAGTGGATTATAGAGGGAAAGACTACGTTGATGAAAGATCAGTCAAAGGGCAATGAAGTTGACAATTACCAACCCATTGCTTGTCTTAACCTCCTATGGAAAGTGTTAACAGGCATCCTCACAGGGAAAATATATTTGATCCTTGTGGAAAGCAATCTACTTCCAGTAGATCAAAAGGGATGGCGTAGAGGACCACCTTGTGATAGACAAGGTCGTAAAGAAGAACTGTTAATGGTACCAAAAAGACATGTGCATGGCCTGGATAGACTTTAAAAAGGTTAACAATATGTTGCCACATTTGTGGATTTTGAAAACACTTGATGTGTGGAATAGCTGAGAGCGTGTGTGAATACCTAGTTAGAAAACACATCTTTTCTGTAATAATCAGCACTTAGCTGAGGTAACAATCAAAATAGGCATCTTCCAGGGAAACTCTTGTTCACCTTTGTTATTTGTTATAGCTTTGATCCCACTTTCTGTAGACCTATGCAAAGTCAATGTGTACTATGAGCTGAGAAAGAACGGACCTCATCTCAACCACCTTCTCTTCAACGGTGATTTAAAACTGTTTGCAAAAACAGAGCTTGAAATGGAGAGGTTGGTTGAGACTGTGCAGATGTGCAGCAAGGATATAGGGATGGAATTTGGTATCTCGAAGTGTGCGGTGCTCATTTTGAAATGGGAGAAAAGAGCAAATTGTAAGGGCATAGAATTGCCAAACGGAGAGAGAATGGAAGACCCAGATGATGAGGGATACAAGTACCTTGGGATCCTGGAGCTGGACAATATCCTGAATATCTTGGAAAGATAAATGAAAGACAAAGTCATCAATGCATATTTCAAGTGCCTCAAACTTCTCTTGAAATCAAAACTCAACTCAAGGAATCTTGTCGCTGCCATCAACATATGAGCTATTGCTGTAGTCTGCTATAGTGCACCCATCCTGAAATGGTTACAAGCAGAGATTAACCAACTCGATTGCACTACCCAAAAGACAATGACAGTGCGTGGTGCCTTCCATCCTAAGGCGAATGTACACAGGCTCTACCTGAAGTGGGGTAAAAGTGGATATGGGCTGATTAGCATATGGTAGCGCATCAACAGTAAAAAGGATATTTGGTAATCAATAAACAAGACTGCCTACAGTATGCTGCTAATGCAGAAGGATTTACCAAAAATGGACTTGAGAATGCTCATGAATTCCAATCACGAACAGCCAAGAAGAGAGAAGAAACTCTACTCTGCATGGAATAACATGGTCAGTTCCACCATGAAACTAACAAATTAAAAGACTTGGAACCATCATGGAGGTGGCTTAGCAAGGCTGACCTATAAAAGAAAACTGAAAGCCAAATCATCGCTGCCCAGGGTTAGGCATTGAATACCAACTCAGTGAAAAGGGATATATACCACACAAGTGCAGTGAATCTCTGCAGAATGTGTGGGAAGAGGATTGAAAGTGTGGCTCACATTGTTAGTGCTTGTGAAAGTCTTGTAATTTAGTAGTTAGCCATATTGAGATGGCAAATTGTCGTGCAGTTACTGTTTATACCTCGTTCAGAGATTGATTATTAAAATTATAATAATAATAATAATAATAATAATAAAATTATAATAATAATAATAATAATAAACATAAAATTATAATAATAATAATAATAATAATAATAATAATAAAATTATAATAATAATAATAACAATAATAATAAAATTATAATAATAATAATAACAATAATAATAAAATTATAATAATAATAATAATAATTATTATTATTATTCTTTCAAATGTTGGCACAAGGCAAGTAATGATATTAGTGCATTTGGTATTTTGGGAAAATTATCATGTTAGAATTTGTAATTTCAATTTGTCATCTTAAATTAAGAGATTAACATTGCAAAAAACTGCATTCCTTAAAACTAGGCTTTCAGAACCAGAAAATACTTTTATTTTTCACCAATTGTTTTACTAAATTCTCAAGTGTTGATCTCATATGTAGGATGGTGTTGCTACTACAGTAAAAATAAAAGGAAGAAAAGAAAGAGGAAGGGAGAGATATACTATTGCATAATAGTTTTGTACTATAATCTTTCTGTTGAGTTCATTACCCTAGATACTTGCCTACATAATGTCAACATGGATCTAAGTTTCATTGAAGCACAAATGGAATTCCCTTGAAACATATTTATATTACTGTCCTTGGTAGCTCTTTTTCATTCTTATTGTCATTTTAGGTATCATCTTTGATGAGAGGAGAAATAATTGTTATGAAGCAAACTGTTTACTCTCTTTTACTCTTTTACTTGTTTCAGTCATTTGACTGTGGCCATGCTGGAGCACTGCCTTTAGTCGAGCAAATCGGCCCCAGGACTTATTCTTTGTAACCCTAGTACTTATTCTATCGGTCTCTTTTGCCGAACCGCTAAGTTACGGGGACGTAAACACACCAGCATTAGTTGTCAAGCGATGTTAGGAGGGGGACAAACACAGACACATAAACATACACACAAACATATATATGTATACATATATACGACGGGCTTCTTTCAGTTTCTGTCTACCAAATCCACTCACAAGGCTTTGGTCAGCCCGAGGATATAGTAGAAGACACTTGCCCAAGGTGCCACGCAGTGGGACTGAACCCGGAACCATGTAGTTCATAAGCAAGCTACTTACCACACAGCCACTCCTACACCTGTTTGTTTAACTAATATTTAGTTTAACTGTAATATTTAACTTCAGTTTAAAAGACATAAGTGTAAAAGTGTATTAACTTTTATTGCAAATGATGGCTTCCATTTTTCAACCAAAGTATACCACAAGGTACTGCGACCAGTACTATAACACTTTCGTTACCGTATCTCTCTGAAGATAGTTGCCTCAAGAAGTTGTGTATGAATGAAGACAGTTGCATCAATAAAAAATCTTAACATTCTTCATTTTTCTTCTACTTTTGTGACTAAATATATTTGAGATGGTTGGGTTTTTTTTTATTTCCTTGGCTCAGTCAGAAGAGGAAGAACAGTGCCCAGAACCCTTTTCAAGGCTGCAGTGACTAGTGGTAGGAAATTATCCTGGTTTGGATGCTTTTAACATAGTTGATCCTACTAAAGGTACTTGAAGTCCTGGTGCTGGTGTTAAACTGAGTAATGTATTAATTAGGTCTACCAATCAATCAATATATAATATAAAATAACCTTAAAATAGAAAGATCTACCATTTTCTAATGCTTTCTGAGATAGCCACAGTCTCTTTCTCGATTGTTCAGTGTGAGAAAGGGTTCTGGAGAAGGATTACTGGTAAGTTCACTGCCATCAGTTCACTGTGAAGAAATTTCACTGTGAGGAAAGTTTACCAAGAAAATATATCCATAGTATCTCACCATTAATTGTTAAAAACTATTTTATTACAAAAAAAAAAAAGTTGTGAATTTACAATGATGAACTTTTCTTGAAGTGAATTGGTGATTACTGGACATGCTGCAGAAGAAAGCAAGCAATTTTATTACTCAATGTTAATTGAGGAATGACACTCAAACTTGTAGTTCCAGAAGCATTGGTCTTAACATGTTGTGGAACATCAGGTGAGATAGATGAAGGAGACTGGCATTAACTATTAAAAATTTAAGCAGTTGAATAGCTTTAACATATCTTCTCAAAATGGAAATTTAGTAGGAGTTAAATTAGTCCCAAGAAAGGAGACATACCGTAAATCCTCAAGTATAATCCGCATTTTTTTCCCAAATTTAATGGTCAAAATCCCTAGTGCGTACTATATACAAGGTTAAAAATGAAAGTTATTTTCTAAGCAATTTCCGAGTCTCTATTTGCTGTCTGGCAATGTTTATTCAGACGCATTTTGTAATATTGTGCGCGAAAATACTTTAAGCTAAACCTGAAAACAATGAAGTCATAAAAGAATCATCCATAATTAGCAGTAAGCAACATTTATTAAACGTTATTCGTGTTATTACTGTTATTTCTTTATTTTCTGCAAACAAAATGCACAAAAAAGCTACATGTTTGCATTATGTTATATATACAATAATAATAAAGGATGTTGCCATATACATTTTTACAAACCAAGGACGTTATATAGACCTCCTTGACTCAAATTAGAGAAGGGGTGCGTATTTTACAGGTTTTTCAGAGGTACAGCCCCCTAAACAAAAATGCTTTATGATATTTGTTATAGATCTTTACAATCTGATTTCTAATCCTGTCGAGGTCAACTTTGCTTTCATTTTCTGGGGTTGGTAAAATAAAGTAATAATCTAGTACTCAGTTCAGTGTGATCAGTTAATCCCACACTCGTCTGATCATGTGCCTGAATTAGAAACAATTAGTGAAAAATAATTACTTCCTTATGTCAGCCAGTTTTATCATCTTAATTAATTATCCTTTTTTGCATTGGCAGCATTAGGCAAATATTCATTTTCTTTTATGCGTTTTTTTTTTAATGTCCTCCTTTTCTATACTTCCATGGTTTGGACAGAATTTTCTTGAGACAGATTTTTCTATGGTTAAATAATGCTCTTTGTTATTTCTTTATTGCCCACAAGGGGCTAAACATAGAGGGGATAAACAAGGACAGACAAGGGGATTAAGTTGATTACATTTACTCCAGTACATAACTGGTACTTAATTTATTGACCCCGAAAGGATGAAAAGCAAAGTCGACTTCGGCGGAATTTGAACTCAGAATGTAATGGCAGATGAAATACCGCTAAGCATTTCGCCCAGCGTGCTAACGTTTCTGCCAGCTCGCTGCCTTGCTCTTTCTGTCACTAATCCTCACCTATAGAAACCCTTACTATTAATATTTTGTGAACATCCCTTTTCTATCAATGACCTCCTGATATCTGTTACCACAGGACTGAATTAATTTCTATAGGGTTGAGATCGGGACTTTGAGGTGGCCACTCCATGAGATCAACGCCTTCATCACTCAAAAAAATCTTTGTCTTTTTTCAGTGTGACAGGGATCGTTGTCCTGCACAAAGATAGGAAGTTGAACTGACAAGGATCAGAGATGTGGAAGGGCATGTTGTCTAAGAATCTGTTCGTAGATTTTCAGCATTGACAGTCTCTTGTAGGCAAATAAGTGGTCCAGGACCAGCAGGAGAGATCACTCCCCATACCATTACATTGCCTCCTCCATATTTCATTGTCTTCTTCACACATGCATGAGATAACCTTTCACCACTTCTTTGTCGGATGTACATCCCGCCATCAGAACCAATCACATTAAACTTTGATTCATCATTAAAATGAATTTGCGACTACTGTTCATCTGTCCAAACATGTTTGTGAGCAAAATGAAGACGGGATCTTTGATTCTTCTTGAGATCAGTGGTTTCTTTGCTGGTGCCTGAGGAAGCAACCCAGTACCTCATAACATATGAGAAACTGTTTTGCGGGTGGCATTGACATTGGAAGTGGTGCTAAACTCGCAGGATATCTCAACAGCACTCTTAAACCTATCCTTCAGTGACATTCTAACCATAATACAATCCTGTCTTGAAGTTATATAGGCTTTACTGGTTTTGGGTTTAGTATCTGTTGATCCTGATGACTTAAAACTAGCTACAGTTCATTGCACAACATTTCTAGACCTTCCTACAGTAGTTGCTATCTCAGAATTTGACTGGCCCTCATGGTGAAGGCACACAATCCATTGTTTTTCCATCACAGGACACCAGTCGTCTCTCACAAGCCGCTATGTTGACAGTTGAATGTTCCAATAATGTAAGATCATAAGAAGTAACTGTTAGCCCATTAACAGGCTTCTAAACAACAAATACCTTGATTAGTAGTTCGTTTTTTGTAAGTCACCCTTAACTTAATATATATATGTATGTATGTATATATGTAACTACATATATATGTATGTATGTATATATGTAACTACATATATATATATGCATATATGTAACTACATATATATATATGTATATATGTAACTACATATATATATATGTATATATGTAACTACATATATATATATGTATATATGTAACTACATATATATATATGTATATATGTAACTACATATATATATATATATGTATATATGTAACTACATATATATATATGTATATATGTAACTACATATATATATATGTATATATGTAACTACATATATATATGTATATATGTAACTACATATATATATATGTATATATGTAACTACATATAAATATATGTTACTCTCCAATACACTTTATCGGACATAACATTTGGCGCTCCTGATGTCTTAGCAGCAATAAAGGAAATGAAGCATAATTCAGCAGTAGGTCCCGATAGGTTCCCTGCTTGTGTCTTGAAGATGTGTCAAAACCAACTTGCACCCCCTCTAGCCAATCTGTGGCGGAACTCATTGGATGCTGGATATATACCAGAAGACCTTCTATCCCAGTCTGTTGTCCCAGTTTTCAAAAAAGGAAACAAATCGCTTGCCGTGAATTACCGTCCAATCTCACTCACCTCTCATATCATCAAGGTATTTGAGAGGGTGCTGAGATCGCGTATGAGTCACTTCCTTGAGAGTCATAATATGCTGAACCCCAACCAGCATGGATTCCGTAATGGGAGAGATTGCCTGACGCAGCTACTGCATCATTTTGATGACATTTTGAGAGCCTTGGGAGAGGGTTCCAACACTGATGTCATCTACCTTGATTTCAGCAAGGCCTTTGACAGGGTTGATCATAAGATCCTTCTGAGAAAGTTGTCCATATTTGTGTCACTGGAAAGCTGCTGCAATGGATCAAGTGCTTCCTCTCTAACAGAACCCAACATGTTGTAGTCGAAGGAGTCAAATCCAGCCCAGCCAAAGTCAGCAGTGGTGTCCCACAAGGCACTGTGTTGGGCCCACTTCTCTTCATCATCTACATAAATGATATTACTGACACCATCAAACACAGCAACATCAGAACCTTCGCTGATGATTCCAAGCTCCAGAAGTCATCAATGGCGTGGATGACCGAATAAACCTTCAGTCAGACCTACTGGCTGTTGTCCAATGGGCGGAAAAGAATAACATGTTGCTAAATGAAGACAAATTCGAACTGATCCACTTTGGAAGGGAGGACGCTCTGAAACTCCCATACTCTCTTCCTTCTGGAGAAATTCTCATGGCATCCAACAACATCAGAAACCTGGGAGTAACAGTGGACAACAACATAAGCTGGGCTACACATATAAGCAGCAAAGTTGACATGGCCCGCAGAATGTGTTCCTGGATTCTCAGAACCTTCCAGTCGAGAGATTCCCACGCTATTATCCTTCTCTTCTCCACTTTTGCCCGACCCCACCTTGAATACTGCTGTCCACTGTGGTCTCCCTACACAAAACAAAATATTATGAGAATTGAAGCTCCCCAAAGGTCAATCACAAAAAAGATAGATGGCATGTCAGACCTTAACTACTGGGGTAGACTAGAGAAGCTGAAATTGTATTCACTCCAACGACGCCGTGAACGCTACATTATCTGTATGATGTGGAAAATATTCCATCAGCACTGTCCGAATGATGTTGGCATCACCTTCAAAATGCATCCAAGGCTTGGACCACGTGCCATCCGTCCACAACAAAAATCTAAATCGCATCACATAACGACAATACGGCACAACTATTTCACCTCAATTGGACCCGCTCTCTTCAACATTACACCAGGCCACGTCAAAAAAGAAACTGACCACACAAAATTCAAGAAGTCTTTGGACAAATTCCTTCAAACAGTACCGGACAAACCACCCACACCCGGATATGTCTCCGCAAACAATAACTCTGCTCAAATGGGCCTTGGTGCCCAAATCCTGAACTGAAAGACTTCGCCAGGTGGTGCTATTAAGTTAGACATGGCCTGGGCCAATACTGGCCAAAAACCTTTCTAAGTTATTCTATATGTAACTACATATATATATATGTATATATGTAACTACATATTATATATGTATATATGTAACTACATATATATATATGTATATATGTAACAACATATATATATACGTATATATATATATATATATTATATATATATATATATATATGTGTGTAACTATATATATATATATATATGTGTGTAACTATATATATATATATATATGTGTGTAACTATATATATATATATATATGTGTTAACTATATATATATATAATATGTGTGTAACTATATATATATATATATATATATGTGTAACTATATATATATATGTATGTGTGTAACTATATATATATATGTATGTGTGTAACTATATATATATATGTATGTGTGTAACTATATATATATATATATGTATATGTGTAACTAATATATATATGTATATGTGTAACTATATATATATATGTATATGTGTAACTATATATATATATGTATATGTGTAACTATATATATATATGTATATGTGTAACTATATATATGTATATGTGTAACTATATATATATATATGTGTAACTATATATATATATGTATATGTGTAACTATATTATATATGTATATATGTAACTATATATATATGTATATGTGTAACTATATATATATGTATATGTGTAACTATATATATATGTATATATGTAACTATATATATATATATATATATATATATATATATATATATATATATATATATATATAACTGCTTATTTAACTGAAACTGCCCAAATATTTTCTTTTTTTTTTTATTTATTAATTCAGAAAGGAAAATAAATGTTCATAACCTGTTGGAATTCAATGCCTTGGGTGTGGGAAAGTGACATCACATGATTGAATTAAATTACAGAAATTAAAGCTCATACAGTTGACTTGATCTAAGTGCTAATGAGAGTGCCTTGTATCTTATGATACTAAAGTACCCTATGTTATTATGATGTATTTGTTCACTCACAACAATTTGACCAAGATAATGGAGAAAAGGGAAAGCAATGTTAGGATGGATGTGTGAAGGTTGTATTGCATAAAACATTCATCGGAAAACTAGGACCTGACAGACTTCCTGAATGGCACACCTAACAAACAATTACCATGACCTTTTTTTAATAGTGCAGCCTGGCAGATGATGTGTTATGTTTCGTGTGACCCAACTTCTCAAAAAACAAAAAGAAAGGTTCCCATGCTTGCCATAAAGTACCATCTACTCTTTTGCATGTTTCAGTTATATGACTGTGGCCATGCTGGGCAGCACCTTAAAGGGCCTTTAGTCAAAGAAATCAATCCCAGTATTTATTCTTTGTAAGCCTAGTATTTATTCTATTGGTCTTCTTTAGCCAAACTGCTAAGTTATGGGGGACATAAGCACACCAGTAGCAATGGTGGTGGGGAGACAAACACACACACATACATAAATATATATACATATATACACTGCCAGATTTGACTGGGCCTGATGAAGCCTTCTGGCTTCACAGACCCCAGTAGAACCGTCCAACCCATGCTAGCATGGAAAACGGACGCTAAATGATGATGATGATATATATATATATATATATATATATATACTAAAAAAATAAGCAACAAGAAAGAATCCAGTAATATGTAGTATGAAACAATTGTACTAAATTACCGGATTCATTCTTGTTGCTTATTTTTTTATTATAATCACCCCACATATTTTTATGGGTAACACCATACAAAATTCTGGGGCATCTAAATTAAGTACCATATTCATTTGAATCTAAGTTGATGCTTCCAGTTTAGGGTGGCACATACAGTGACCAGATAATCGCAGCCATCTTTGCCTGATCGTCTTGTTAACTTTGAGTAAGTCTCCATAAAGGTATTCATTATAAAACTTATTGATGCTTTAAAAATTTACAAAAGAGTTCCCGGACTTGTTATGTTTAATAAAAAATAACTTATTTACCTAATTTTTAACATCATTGCCTTCGAAATAGTAACTTTGCACAACAATACATCAGTCCCAGTGTTCCTGCCATGTTTGAAATCTGGCCTGGAAGTCATTTTTGATTTGCACTTCATCTCAACAACTGTGTTAAAATAGCATCCTTTGAGCTGCATTTTCGTCTTGGGGAAAAGATGGAACACTGCAGGTGGGTGCTAAATCTGGCTAATAGGGTGGGTGCAGAGGTGACACCATGTTTTTGGTGAGAGTGAGGGGAGCTCAGTGACAGGGTGCATTCCCTCGACTATTTCAAAATGTCATTGTCCTCCAATGAGGACAAGCTAATGAATTTTCTCCACCTTTCCAGGGGTGTTGCTTGTGGCGGGTCTTCCACTTTTGAAGTGCCTCTGCCACTCAAACATTGCATACAACCCATCGCCTTGTCGCTGTAAGCTTTCCGAAGTATGTTCAATGCCTCTGTAGCAGACTTCCCAAGATTAATGCAAAATTTCATATTGGCTCTTTGTTCCAACTTTCTGTCCATGACAAAAATCACAGGCTACAACATACACGTGATTACATCATCATCATCGTTTAACGTCCGCTTTCCATGCTAGCATGGGTTGGACGATTTGACTGAGGACTGGTGAACCAGATTGCTGCACTGGGCTCCAGTCTTGATCTGGCAGAGTTTTTACAGCTGGATGTTCTTCCTAACGCCAACCACTCCGAGAGTGTAGTGGGTACACAAATTTCAGAACTTGGGAAGCCACTCATGAAAGTCACTGCTAGCTCTCACTACGCATGCAGCTGTGTGCTGCCATCTGTTGGCATGCTACAGAACTAGTTCAGGAACTTTTTGGTACCACCTCGTACAGCTCTGTTATAAGATGAAACAAAAGGGAATATAACTGGTATCAAGGTGATGTTTCTCTATTTCAAAATGAGTCAGCCAGGCCTAAGAAGACTACCTTTAATGTATTCATTTATATAACATGTTGTCTATTTGTATATCAAGGGACTACATTTTTCAGTATAGCCTTCTACCTTTGTTGGTGGTGTTTAACCCTTTAGCATTCAGATTACTTTGTCGAATCTAATACTTATTTATTCTCATTCTTGTGCTTATTTATTCTCTTTCTTTCTCTGAGGCACATGGTTCAGTAGTTAGAGCATCAGGCTCACAGTCATGAGGTAGTGAGTTCGATTCCAGGTTTTATTTGATCATTCCATCCTCACTGCTGGTATTTAATTTGAGTCTTTTTGTCTTATGTTTTGTATATGTCCCTGTAAAATGTGTGTCAAGTTACATCCTTCTATGTATAAAGGGTAACTTAGTCATTTGAAAAATAGGGATTGATAAAATGAATATTGGAATTAATTGCTTTAATAGAATGTAAATATTAAAAAAATTTGCAAAGACTGCAAGAATGGGGTGGAGGGAATGAGAACTAAGATAAATGTTTGAACAAAATGTAGTTTGTTATTAACCATTTTTGTCTCTTTCTTTTTAACAGAATCCAATTTTTGTTGGAACAAAATTTATTCAAGAGAAAATAAACAAACTTTTTGAAGGAAAACCAGCCTGGCAAATTGTCCTTTTATCATGTGGCACCACAATAATGGTTATAAAGTTGCACGATTTACTTGAATCTGAAGAACGTGAGTACTTGAGACAGTTCAATATTTTGATTTATAACAATTATTAATGATATTTGTAATTATTAAAGTAAGTATAATTATTAATACTGTAAAAATAAAAGTAATTTTCTTATAATTGTAACATGTACGTCTATTCCCAACTAAATGAAAACATGTTAAAGTCATTTAGAAAGCATCTGCTGTCTCCTAACTCTATGGTAATACATTGAAGTCATCTAGAAAGCATCAAAGGCAGTATTTTGTTATTTATATATTTATTTTATCATTATTATTATTATTATTATTATTATTATTGTTATTATTATTATTATTATGTGTGAGAGAGCAGTGCATGCCATCAAAGTGACACTGGGGTCAAATATACGAAGTCCAGTATACCCATCTGATAAGGGTACACCAGGCACATGCATCACAACCATATGTGCGTGACATGGTGATCTCATATCAAGATAAACAGTGCATGACCTTGCAGGTGGGGCCCAGTTAGAATTTTCTTCTGGTCAAGTAGCCCATCCTGCTCAAAAGGTCCCTGAATCAGCATTGTTTAAGGATGTTGAACGAACCACCCCTGTTTCCAAAGGTGAATTATCCAAACCTCTAAGAATTCCTTTCAACACACGGCTATGATGCTCCCCCACTACTTCTGCTCGTGGTCAGAGATGCACATATCGTCAACCACTAAAAGACATGGTCAACTGGTTAAGGTCAAACAACTGACAAGCAAATCTGTGATATTGAGCAGAATATTTGCTGTAGCCCATCTTTTATACTAAGACAAAACAATGTACATGATAACATTTCCAATCAGTTAAGATCAGAAGCTATGAGAGCCACTGCCTGGTACTGCATCAGGGCATTTATCATCATCATCGTCACTGGCGGCGGCATTATTATTATTATTCATTAGTCTTATTTTTATCATGTCTTTTCATTGCACTTCCAAGTGCAGCTCTGTGTGCCTTGGGTATGTGCTGTGGTTTGTTGTGATACTCTTATTTTTACTGTATTGAAAGTTTTACGTAGGATGTGTGTGGTGCCTAGTAGTGCTATTTTCTGTATATACTTGTTAGTACTGGTGTTTTTGTTATGTATTTGTCTGAATATTTTTTTCATACTTAATGTGCCTATTATTATTATTTGTTGAAAGCTGAGTGAATGTTGGAAAAATGACCAGTATGGATGAACCAATTTTGAGATTACACCTGGAAAAATAAAAAGGTATTAAAGGAGAAAGGGCTCTTGCCCTGTTGATCAGGCACCCGTGGCTTTTATGGGTTTTTCCACGAGTAACATTTAACGTACCTCCCCCAATTGGGAGTTTTTACTTGTTACATTGTTTTTTCTGTTATCGAATGTTTACATGGACCGTTCTTTGCAAAACTCTTTGTATATCGTCTTGTGTTGTTCTTTAATGTTTCTGATTTATATTAGCCCTTGTGGCCATTAAAATAAATTTTGTATTATTATCATTATTATCATTATTATGATTATGATTATTGTTATTATTATTATTAAGGCGGCGAGCTGACAGAATCATTAGTACGCCGGGCAAAATGCTTAGCACTATTTCATCCCTCTTCGTGCTCTGAGTCCAAATTCCTCTGAGGTCAACTTAACCTTTCATCTTTCAGGGGGTTGATAAATTAACTACCAGTTGCATACTGGGGTCAATCTAATCGAGCGGCCTCCTCCCACCAAATTTTAAGCCTTGTGTCTATAGTAGAAAAGATTATTATTATTATTGTTGTTATTATTATTATTCAGTAGTTTTATTTTTATAGCGTGCTTTCACTTCACTACTGAGCACAGCTCTGTGTGCCTTGGGTATGTGCTGTGATTTGTTGTGATGCTCTGATGGTTATTGTATGGAAAGTGTTCTGCGAGGATGTGTGCAGTGCCTAGTAGTGCAATTTTCTGTATGTTATATGTGTTTGTAAGTCCTGGTGTTTTTGTTATGTATTTGTCTGAATATTTTTTTATCATGCCTAATGCACCTACTATGATAGGAATTGTTTCTGTTTTCAGATTCCACATTCTAGTTACCTCTATTTCCAGGTCTTTGTATTTTGAGAGTTTCTCCATTTCTTTTAGAGACACGTTGTCATCAGCCGGTATTGATACATCAATTAGAAAGCATTTTTTTTCTTCATGGTCTCTGACAACTATATCTGGTCTGTTGGCCTTAATTTCTCTGTCTGTGTGTATCGGCATATCCCAGAGTATGGTTGCTTTCTTGTTTTCTGTGAACTTTTCTGGTGTGTGTCTATACCATCTTTTTTCTGTTGTTATTCCATAATGTTGGCATAGCTTCCAATGTATGTAGGTTCCAACTCTGTCATGTCTGTGAATATATTCCTTCTTAGCCAGGACTGGGCAGCTAGAGATAATATGATTTATTGTTTCTTGTCCATCTCCACATATTCTGCAGTTACTTGTAATATTTCTTTTCATTACATGTTTTTGGTAATTTCTGGTGGGGAGGCTTTGGTCTTGTGCTGCAATTAAAAATCCCTCTCTTTCTGCTTTGAGTCCTGAGCTTCTCAACCATTGCTGGGATTTTTCTTTGTCTATTTCTTTTGCGTTTAGTTTAGTCCAGTATTTACCATGAAGGGGCTTTTCTTGCCATCGTTTTATCATGGTTCATTGCTGTTCTATTTTTAGTTTGGATTTCATTTGTTTTATAGCTTTTGTTGTTTCTTCATCTTCTTCTTCTTCTTCTTCATGTTTATTAGGTGGTATGATTTCTTTATTATTATTATTATTATTATTATTATTATTATTATTATTATTATTATTATTATTATTCAGTAGTTTTGATTTTATGTGCTTTCACTGCACTACTGAGTGCAGCTCTCTGTGCCTTAGGTATGTGCTGTGGTTTGTTGTGATGCTCTTATTTTTACTGTATTGAAAGTTTTACGTAGGATGTGTGTGGTGCCTAGTAGTGCTATTTTCTGTATATACTTGTTAGTCCTGGTGTTTTTGTTATGTATTTGTCTGAATATTTTTTATCATACTTAATGTGCCTATTATTATTATTATTATTATTTGTTGAAAGCTGAGTGAATGTTGGAAAAATGACCAGTATGGATGAACCAATTTTGAGATTACACCTGGAAAAATAAAAAGGTATAAAAGAAGAAAGGGCTCTTGCCCTGTTGATCAGGTACCCGTGGCTTTTACGGGTTTTTTTAAAGTACCTCTCTCAATTGGGAGTTTTTACTTGTTACATTGTTTTTTCTGTTATCGAATGTTTACATGGACCGTTCTTTGCAAAACTCTTTGTATATCGTCTTGTGTTGTTCTTTAATGTTTCTGATTTATATTAGCCCTTGTGGCCAATAAAAAAAAATTTTGTATTATTATCATTATTATTATTATTATGATTATGATTATTGTTATTATTATTATTAAGGCGGCGAGCTGACAGAATCATTAATACGCCGGGCAAAATGCTTAGCACTATTTCATCCCTTTTCGTGTTCTGAGTCCAAATTCCGCTGAGGTCAACTTAACCTTTCATCCTTTCAGGGAGTTGATAAATTAACTACCAGTTGCATACTGGGGTCAATCTAATCGAGCGGCCTCCTCCCACCAAATTTTAAGCCTTGTGTCTATAGTAGAAAAGATTATTATTATTATTGTTGTTATTATTATTATTATCTAGTCCAACCCATGCTAGCATGGAAAACGGACGCTAAACGATGATGATGATGATATTATTATTATTTCTTCTTTTTCCAATTTTGTTTCCATTTCTTGCCAAGTGTCTTCCCAACACCTAGGTCAAAGAAACTCACTGTATACATTTGTAGGTCATTAAAATAAAAACACACCAGATTGTTCATTTACATAGAAAAGAAAGGGAAAAAAGAAAAAAATAGAAAAATTAAAAAAAAAGAAAAAAATAGAAAAATTTAAAAAAAAGGAGAAAATAGAAAGAAAATTCACAGATAATGCTCTTCTAAAATATGTGTGACATACCAGTTAAAACAACCTTTTGCACTTCTTGCATGGATGGGAAGCCAAGGAAGGGATCATTCTCAAATAATTTTCACAATCACTTGTATTGTAACTGTCTTGAGTTGTCACATTTTTTCAAATTCAACGGGCAAATCTTTACATTTTCTGTGCTTGTCAAATTCTTTTGCTGAGATATTATAATCATACGGAACACTCATGTTTATCAATAAACAAACTTTATTATTTTGGTCTTTCACAACAATATCAGATTTATTAGTTTTGATGGTTCTGTCTGTATGTACTGGACACTCTCAAAGAATCGTTACATTTTCTCCTTCACTTACAGCCTCAGGACAGAGCTTATAAAACCTTGTCAGAAGTTTTAATTTTATGATGCTGACATATTAATCTGTGTAGATATTGGCCAACTCTGTCATATCTTGATTTATACTTTATAGGTGCTAAAACTTTACACCCAGAGATTAGATTGTCCGTTGTTTCAACCTAACCATTGTGATATCGGCTACAGTGAGCTGGCAGAATCATTAGCACGCTGAGTAAAATACTTAATGGCATTTTGTCTATCTGTATGTTCTGAGTTCAAATTCTGCCAAGGTCGACTTTAACTTTCAACTTTTTGGATTCAATAAAATAAGTTCTGAGGTCAATGTAATTGACTTAACCCTTCTCTTGAAATTGCTGGCCTGGTGCCAAAATTTGAAATCATTATTGTTGTTATTATTATTATTAGCGAGGTCGTTGCTAGTGCCGCTGGACTGGCTCCTGCGCAGGTGGCACGTAAAAAACACCATTTGAGCATTGTCTCTGCCAGTACCGCCTGACTGGCCCTCATGCCGGTGGCACGTAAAAGCACCCACTACACTCTCGGAGTGGTTGGCATTAGGAAGGGCATCCAGCTGTAGAAATTCTGCCAGATCAAGATTGGAGCCTGGTGCAGCCATTTGGTTCGCCTGTCCTCAGTCAAATCGTCCAACCCATGCTAGCATGGAAAGCGGACGTTAAACGATGATGATGATGATTATTATTATCAGTTGTTAAGGTGGCAAGCTTGCAGAACTGCAGCATTCCAGACAAAATGTCATTAAGCATTTTGTCTTAATGGCTTAATGGCATTTTGTCTGTCTCTGCATTCTGAGTTCAGACTCCACTGATATTAACTTTGCCTTTCATCATTTTGGGGTTGATAAAATAAGTACCAGTCAAGTACTGGGGTTGGTGTAATTGTCTTCCCCCTCCTTCAAAAACTGCTGGCCCTGTGTCAAAATCTGAAACCATTATTTTTATTGATTATTAGATTGTTAGCATAGGTGCAGGAGTGGCTTTATGGGAAATAGCTTGCTTATCAACCACATGGTTCCTGGTTCAGTCCCACTGCAGAGCACCTTAGGCAAGTGTCTTTTACTATAGCTTTGGGCCGACCAAAGCCTTGTGAGTAGATTAGGTAGTGTTTGTGTGTTTGTGTCCCGCCCCCCCATTATCACTTGACAACCGATGCTGCTGTGCTTACGTCCCTGTAACTTAGCGGTTCAGCAAAAGAAAACGATAGAATAAGTACTAGGCTTACAAAGAACGAGTCCTGGGGTTGATTTGTTCGACTAAAGGTGTTGCTCCAGCATGGCCGCAATCAAATCACTGAAGCAAATAAAAAAGTAAAAGAGTATGCCAGACATGATGTTTAGTGTCATTTCCACTGGCTTTACAAGACATGGTGTCCTATGTGACTAATGTAAATCGCAGTTCAAACGTTGTCGAAACCAACTTTACCTTTCCTTCTTTTGCAATTGATAAGATAAATACCAGTCAGGTAGTGGGGTTGAGGTAATTGACTTACCCACTACCCCCAAATTTCAGGTTTTGTGCCTGTATTAGGAAGGATTGTTATCCTGGGGGGTCGATGTAATCTCCCAGTCTACCAAATTTCAGGCCTTGTGCCTTTAGTAGAAAGGAGTGGTTGTGTGGTAAGTAGCTTGCTAACCAACCACATGGTTCCAGGTTCAGTCCCACTGCATGGCATCTTGGGCAAGTGTCTTCTGCTATAGCCCTGGGCCGACCAATGCCTTGTGAGTGGATTTGGTAGACGGAAACTGAAAGAAGCCTGTCGTATATATGTATATATATGTATATGTATGTATGTGTTTGTGTGTCTGTGTTTGTACCCCTAGCCTTGCTTGACAACCGATGCTGGTGTGTTTACGTCCCCGTCACTTAGCGGTTCAGCAAAAGAGTCTGATAGAATAAGTACTGGACTTACAAAGAATAAGTCCCGGGGTCAATTTGCTCAATTAAAGGTGGTGCTCCAGCATGGCCACAGTCAAATGACTGAAACATGTAAAAGAGTATTATTATTATTATTATATTATTATTATTATTATTATTAGGGTAGCAAGCTGGCAGAATCGTATATACATACTCTACCCGGTACTATGTCTGCTTTTGCATAGTTTCTATGGTTGGGTATGTATATGTATGTATATATATGCATGCATGAATGTGTTCGTGTGTGTACATATATAGTTGCACATACATGTGTGTATATTCTTTTATTCCTTTTATTTGCTTCAGTCATTTGACTATGGTCATACTGAAACATCGCCTTAAAGGGTTTCAGTTGAAGAAATCATCCCCAGGACTTATTGTTTGTAAGCCTAGTACTTAATTTATTGGTCTCTGTTGCTGAACTGCAAAGTTTTGGGGACATAAACTCACCAGCATCAGTTGTAAAGTGATGGCGGTGGGGAACAAACACAGACACACACATAAACATATACATATACTAGCAGCTAAGCCCGGTTTCACCCGGTCGGTTTGGATGATGTGGCTGTAAAACCTGCTTTGTGTAAGCATTCAACTTGTTTGGGCATGCTTATGTTAAAAAACAATTTTAGAATGACATTTTTCTGTCAAAACACTAAAAATAACTGACCCGACAAAAAAATAAAAAAAAACAACCAAGCCTCAACCAAATCAAAAAATAAACCCAAATACTAAGCAAACAAAGGATGAACCATCCCATTTCCATTGCTTGCACATGCACACACACACATTCACATACCCTCCTTTAACATACACATATATATTCACACAGAGTTGAAACGTTATTTGATTTATCTTTTTCAGTGTACACTACCAAGTATGACATCACCCCTTCCTTCCTTATTCAGCTATCACCCCTTCCTTCTTTATTCATCTATCACCCTTTCCTTTCTCATTCATAAACACGAGTATTATTATAGTAGATTATCTCAGTAACCATGGGAGCTATAAAAGAATACAAAACCCAGTATCACCATCGGATCATTCTACACCTCTGTATACTTTTTTGCACAATTCCACTTAGCTGTTTGACCAAGAATCCTAAGACAAGAAAGAATCGCCCATGTCAAATTTATATGTATATATATATATATATATGCTCATACAAGACCCACATTATACTTCTCACTCGTATCATTATCGAACCGAGAGTTTAACTACGGTCTTTCCATAGCACTTACATAGTGTTACCTGCCACCTTGGGTCTTCTGGATACTAATACCTCATATATATATATATATATATATATATATATATATATATAGTCACCATGATAGATCGGTAGCCACTACACACATTTTTTTTTCTCTCCTTGTTTTTTTCTGTGTCCCTTTCTGTAGAAGAGCATAGGCTCGAAACGTAAAAGACTTTTTCAATTCCTGTTTTGTACACCACCTGTCTTTGTCTTTTGTCTTTTTCGTGAACTCTCCCTATATATATATATATATATATATATATATATATATATATATATCACACACACGACAGGCTTCTTACAGTTTCCATCTACCAAATCCACTCACAAGACTTTGGTCAGCCCGGAACTATGTGAATGAGAAGAAGCAAGCTTCTTACCACACAGCCATGCCTGCACCTATTCACACACACATACATATTTATATGACAAATATCTTTTTGAAAGTATTGGTTTTATATTTCTTTATAATTTGAATCATTAATCCTGAATTCCTTGTATATTAGTTTGTTTTATACTTTCTGGTGTAATTTCAGATTTAACCTTGAGGATTAAGAGAACTTTATTTAAAATATTGAGGAAAGTACCTGCTGTGCAGCAGAAAATAGACAAGTCACTGAAGGAAACTGCCCAACAGATCAATGAGAGTATCAAACATTCCATTAATTCAGAACCATATGTACAGGTTGTGCCAGAGAAAGGATTTTCTTCAGTGAGTAGTGTTTTGTTTTGAAGTATTTTTTGGCTGTTTAAAAAAATAAAAAAAAAGCTTATTTAATTTTAAATTAAGGTTTGCAGAGGTCAACTCTGTTACAACCTTCTCTTCCCCTTCCTCATCCTCATCCTCCCTCTTCCTCCCTCCTCCCACATACTTCTTTATCTCTTACTCCTCGTCCCTCCTTAACCCTTATCTTTACTCCCTGCCCCCCCTCCCCACATAAGTCTTCTAGGGCCCAAAATTAGCATCGAATCATTGTTTTAAGAATGTTGTTTATTCCCTCTTGCCGTTTTAGCAATGTGTGGAGAACAACATCTGAATTTTACCTAGTGGATGTTTTTGTACCTGTAAATGTTTTCTTTGAAAAATATTGGTCAAACTTAGCCAATAAAAATTATATTTGTCCAATGAATATTATTTTGTAGACTATTAAAGTCCAGTGTGATGGGGTTTTTTTTTCTAATTTTGAATACAGTTGAATAATTTGTGGTGGTGTTTACATTTTCACAGTTTGTGCTGATTTTTTTTCTGTCTTTCCTACTCACAAGATTGCTGTAAGCTTAAATTTTTATAGCTTTTAATGCTAAAGCAAGGAATTAGTTTTCACATTTTGATTTTTAATCTAGGTCTACACACAATTCTGAGAAAGGGACCAGGTGGTCGTGGGATGTGCTAGAAACAACAGCTAAACCTCCCTTAAGTTACACACCTTTTCATCTGAAAATACAATTTTCTTTTATAATGGAAAGGCTTCTTCATTCATTTTTAAGTGTGTAGTGCTAAAAACTAAAAAGCCACAATCGGTGTGGAGGGAGTGGTGGTGGTGAAGAGTTGGGGGAAGAAAAAAGCTCCCACAAATTTTCCAAAACTTTTTTGCATAAGAAGCTTCCCACCAGCATTTCCAAGGCTGTGATGAAAAAAATAATTGCAAAAAATCCCCATCAAAACAGAAAATCTAATTTACGTGAGCATCTTGATACAAAATTCTACCATTTATAGTCATTTTTAATAGTCCATTAAAATTTTATTGAACTGGTACCATGTCCCAAAAACTCAGGATTAATTTAGTTCTATACCTTACTTGAAAACAAATAAGAAGTGTTAGTGTTAGGAAAAGTATCTAGCTGTAAGAAAAGCTGCTTCATAAAATCGTGTCCAACCCATGCCAGCATAAAAAAAGTGTATTTTATAAAAACATGACAAAAGAACATCGATTTCCTTTGTTTTCTATTTTTTTTTGTTTTTGTTAATTTTACTTTATTTTAATACAATAATGCATAGATTTGAACATTATAAGGTATAAGCTGAGCAATATGTATGTTAGAACAGTAATAGTTTGTTGACTGTAATACAATATTTACTGTTATACCTGCAGAAAATAATACATATTTATATGCTTGTTGCTGTTTCAGGAAGATGTCATGAAAGAAGTGGAAAGGTATCGTGCCTATGGTGTTGTTGACTGGAAAAAAGGCTGGTGTTCAGGAATGATTTATGGATCAAATGAGGAGCTTACAAAACTGCTGGCTAAAGTAAGTAGTTGTAGTAGCAGTAGAAGTAGTAGTTGTTGCTGTTTAGCCCAGGCCTGTTCTTATCATGCAATCACATATAAAATTGAAGGTTTCACTCTGTGCTCAAAATCTGTGTATTTAACTCTTTAACGTTCAGATTCTTCTGTCAAATGTATTGCTTATTTTTTCACATTGTTTTAATTTAATTATGCATCATCTTGTAGCTTCAAGATTTCAGTGGTGTGTTTGTATATTTTTAGAATGACGTTGTAGATAAGGTGTGATAGGTTGGATCTGTTAAATTTTAACATCAAACAAGTAGAGTATTTGGGCTGGATATGGCCGGATTAAATGCTGAAGGATTAATCAATCATGAGGGATTCTGAAATAGAAAGCAGCATGTCAAAATATAGAACTGTCCTCAGAGTGAAGACCTGATCTGAATGCTTGCAGCAGACTGGGCTAAGCTAAAAGTACCCAAGGTTCAGGTTGTGGTGTTAAACTAGGTTAAGAATTGGGTACAGTTCAACTTATAAGCTTCCACACACATTTCATTTATCGAATTTCGTTTATTAGTGTTGGATTGCTGTGAGGCCATGACAGGAATTACTTAACCAAAGTGTCACAACAAATGTGTAAGTAAGATAAAATATTGATTGATTGAACTTTCTATTTCAGGTTTATGAAATATTTGCCTTCAGCAACCCTTTACATCCAGAAGTATTTCCCGATATTCGTAAGATGGAAGCAGAAATTGTCCGCATGACATGTAATTTATTCAATGGAAGTTCAGCAAGTTGTGGCATTGTAAGTTCATCTATTTTCTTCTCTTATAATTTTTTTTTCTTTAATGGTAATTTAGTGTTGTTAATTAATTAATTAGATTGAAACTAAATATTTTCCATTAATACTCTTGGTTATATATTTATACTTCATTGAAATGTTACAATGTTGCAATTTACCAGTGTGTGTGTGTGTGTGTTATTAATATTGGTGTAATGTGTTATTAATATTGGCCAAGACACAACAAAATTTGTTTCAACAGATGAATTCACATAAAGTATCTTGCTAACCAAATACAAAAATGAAATAAAATCAAGTAAAATAAGATAAATAAAAGGTTTTGTTTCTTTTAAAGTACATTTCCTATGGTTACTCAATAATTTTAGATTATTTTAATGAGATAAGTGAATATAGACTGTCATAAAATCAGTACAAATGTATTGCAATTGACATAAATCTTATATTTCATCTCAGGTTACAACTGGTGGTACTGAAAGTATAATGTTAGCCTGCCTAGCTTACAGAAACAGAGCCTACAGCAAAGGCATAAAAATTCCTGAGATGTAAGTAAACTGGCATTTGAAAATAAATTTTACACTTGGGTATGGTCATATTTTGCCAATTAAACACTTTGCGTATCACTTCAAGTTGGGATAGAGAGTTGCTGAAGATGTCACAGGATGTCTGAGAAAAGAGCTTAGACAAAGATACTAAAATAATAATAATAGTGTGTATTTAAATGGCAATATGTGACCATCCCAAAATACAACAATATCTGTTTCAACACATGAATTCACATCAGGGATCTTGCAAAACAAATACATGAACATAATGGGGTTTTATTTGTATCTTTTAGATGAATTTTAAAAAATTCAATTACATTTGTGTAAAGAAATAGGTTTGGCTTATGTGCTGCTAATAGTTTTATTCTTTCATAAACCAGAGCTGGATTGAAAGATTATGCTAGACAATCATGATATTATGAGTGACATAAAGGGCTGCATGTAGCATAAGTACCACTGTTTGCCCATACCTGGTTTTTATGAACCCAAACTTGACATGTGATCAAAACTAAAATCACAACCCCTGGCATAGAGGCTGGTGGGCTTTGCTGGCTTACAGGTATAAAACCCTCAGCCCCCTGTTCTACATTCTGGCATCAATAATGAAAATCAGTCAGCAAAAGTAGTCATTTAATGTTGCTGTCATTCTATTTTTGTTCATTGTCAATTCTAGTCAAGCAAGGTTATGGAGCAAAACTGTTCCAGCTCATGACCATCCTCCCTTTTTGTCTGTTGTGTTTTTCTTCTTTTAGGATGTTTAGGGTGCAATCTGAGGGCAGAAATAGCTGCCATTTCTAGCATGTAGTGCAGATATTGGCATCCTTTTTTACAGTAAGCAAATCTTAAAAGACATTGCCATCTTAAACTGAACCATACAAAAGGCAAACGCCTTCTTTGATAGCTCTGGGATGATCAAAGCCTTGTGAGTGGATTTGATAAATGAAAATTGAAAGAAGCTAATCCTATATCATCATCAGCATCGTTTAACGTCCGCTTTCCATGCTAGCATGGTTTGGATTATTTGACTGAGGTCTGGCGAACCAGATGGCTGCACCAGGCTCCAATCTGGTCTGGCAGAGTTTCTACAGCTGGATGCCCTTCCTAACGCCAACCACTCCGAGAGTGTAGTGGGTGCTTTTACGTGCCACCGGCACGAGGGCCAGTCAGGCGGTACTGGCAATAGCCACGCTCAGATGGTGCTTTTTATGTAACACCAGCATAGGAGCCAGTCCAACGGCACTGGCAATGACCTCACTCGAATGTTTTTTCACGTGCCACCAGCACAGGTGCCAGTGAGGCGATGCAGGTAACGACCATGCTCGAATGGTGCGTTTTACGTGCCACCGGCACAGAAGCCACTTTGTTGCTTTGGCTATATATATATTCAAATATGTATTAAAAGTAGCACTAGTGTTGTAAATATTATTGAACACATACTCAATCTATGTGCATTGCTTGTTCACTGGTAGGCTGCAATTTGGTGCAGTGGAAATGACTCCATCAAAGCACCGGGTGTTAAAACACCTGAAAGTCATAGACAGGTGAGATGACTCACCCTAAATCTAAATGTTTTCCCCTTATAAACTGCCATTGGCAGGACAATGCTCTGGCACAGTAGAATCTTCATATGGTTGCAAGTCAAAGTGTAGGTTCAGATCTTTTTCATTTCTATGAACACTGCTGTTGCATGCTCAGTTCTGGAGTTGACATCTACCTCAGAACTCCACTCAGTAGCAATATTGATGCCCACGTAGGTGAAACCGATGTCTCCAGGGGGTTCTTTATTCACAAGGATTTGCCCACTTATTTTCTATAGATTAAAGTTTAGAGTTTATCATTTTTTCTAGATTATACTATCTCTACTTAAATAAAAAAGAAGAAAAAAATTGATTGAGAGAGCATGGAAAATTAACAAGAGAGAAAGAAATTAAATTGTTCAAACTTCCATAGCTGGATTGAAAAATTAAGTTAGACAATCATGATATGAGTGACATAAAGGGCTGCATGCAGCATAAATACCATGGGTTGCCCATGCCTGGTGTTATAAACCCAAATTCAACACGTGATCAAAACTAAAATTGCAACACCTGGCATAGAGGCTGGTAGGCTTTGCTGGCTTACAGTAGTTTAATTGATATAACATATTGATAAATTGCTTGGACTTTCTCAGCTTTAGAAACTGTTTTAGAAATTCTGAAGCATATCATAGAACTATTTATACATTCACACACATGAGGGAGTGCTGAAAAGTTCCTGGTTTTAAGGGTATCGTGAAAGACCTGGCTCAACCTTCCAAATTCTTTTACAGGGCTTAGAACAACTTAAGGATCACTGCAATAAGTGTATGAATCTGAGAGGGAAATATGTTGAATAAAATAATGATTAACTGATCCTCCTGTATTTCTTTTACCAGGAACTTTTCACCAGCCCCTTATACGTTGTGTGTGTGTGTGTGAATATATATATATCATCATCATCATCGTTTAACGTCTGTTTTCCATGCTAGCATGGGTTGGACGGTTTGACTGGTGTCTGGGAGGTCAGGAGGCTGCACCAGGCTCCAGTCTGATCTGGCAGTGTTTCTACAGCTGGATGTCCTTCCTAATGCCAACCACTCCATGAGTGTAGTCGGTGCTTTTTACATAAACACAAATATATGTGTTGTTCGTTTCCAGTCTCCTGGCCATAGAAAACATTACCTTGCTTGGAATCAGGTGAGGGTTGCCATCAGAAAGGGCGTTCAGCTGTTGTAATTCTGCTTCAACAAATTCTTTTTCACCTATGCAAGCAAGGCAAAGGAGACATCAATGATGATGATATATATATTTATAAACATGTCATCTTAGCTGAGTCCCTCCTCACATATCAGTTTTGTACAGTGAGAAGCTATGTCGTCTCTCATACTTATAGACAAGTGGGCGTAATAAATGTAACAATATATGGACTACTTTGAACCAGTAACTAATACTCTTATTTACCTGCAAAATTTAGATATTCAGAATAACCATTGTTAAATTACACAATGTAACACATGTTTTGTTTATTTATATTTTTTAATGTTCATATATGCATTTTTTGCCACTAAATTCAAAAATCGCATTCGTTTTGACCTAACATTGATAGTTATATATTTATTCCTAATTTCATATTTGCTCGTTATATTTGTAACTTTTCTCTCTAGCACTTTGTTGGTTCAATCTATTCTAGTATTGTAAGGATAATTACACAACATTTAGTACTTTTTCATATATTGAAAGATATTTAAGAAGTATGATATTAGCTAGAAGAAAATGAAGCAATAAAACTCTGCACTGTAAATGCCTTGATAACTCTTTTCTTAAGATGAGAAGTGCTTTGACGATCGAGATTTTCTGGAGTGTATACCTTCATCTTTTCTGACTAGAGACCGTATATAATCTCCCATCATAGCAGTATCCCATCGTCCTTGGTATCTTCTTTCCATAGTTGCGACATCCTGATGAAATCTTTCACCATGCTCCTCACTGACATCACCCAAATTTTCAGGGAAAAAATCTAGGTGAGAGTGTAAAAAATGAACCTTTAAGGACATACGACTACCCATTTTCTTGAAGTTTTCAGTAAGCTTTGCTACCAGCTCTTTGTAATTAGGATCTTTGTGATTTCCTAGGAATCCACGAACTACATCATGAAATGCACACCAAGCTTCTTTTTCAACTTTTGTCAGTGCTCTTTCCGGTTTCTTTGACTTTAACATTGCATTTACTTGGGGCCCAACAAATATGCCACCCTTGATCTTATTCTCAGATAGCTTTGGAAACATAAGACAAATTTCTTGAAAAGCTTCTCCTCTAAAATCTAAGGCCTTCACAAACTGTTTTATCTATCTGAGTTTGATATGAAGTGGGGGTAATAAGATTTTGTTGGAATCTACTAGGGGCTATTTGAGAACATTTGACATTCCTGACTGCAGTTCTACTCGTGGGGGCCAATGTACTCTCTTGTAATGATCATCATCAGCTCTGCTGTCCCATAAGCAAAGGAAACATGAATACTTTGTGTATCCCCCTTGCAATCCAAGCAAGAAGGGAAGCATCTTGAAATCACCACAAACATCCCACTTGAACTCAGCATAATTTATTTTGTTGAGAAGTTCTTTGACATTATCGTAATTTTCTTTCTTCTGTATGGAGTGTGCAAGAGGCAAAGAAGGATATTTATTTCCATTGTGGAGCAACACTGCTTTGAGACTTCATGTTGAGCTATCTACAAACAGTCACCATTCTGGAGAATCATGTATGAGTTCAACAGCAGTAAACAATCCTATCACATTGTTACAATAACACAGATCGTTAATATTTTCATAGTAAATTTCAAATTCTTCATGGCGTTTCCAGTACACAGATGTCTTGCAGTCTTCCCCCAGTAGATTCCATTCCTTCAACCTTGATGAAAGAAGTTCAGCTCCTGACTTAATAAGACCCAGATCCCTTATTAAATCATCTAGCTCACTCTGATTTGGAAAGTGAGGCTCCGAAGTCATTCTTGGTACGAAAGCTTCCTCCATTTCTTGGCTGCTGCTACTTGTTGACTCTTCAGATGAAATATTTTCTGGTGGTAGTGGTATTCGTAAACTGTCATCATGTGGTACAGGTGCTCTAGATGATGGTATGTCTGGATACTGAAGAGCTTGTCTTCCTTTTACTTTTCTGTACTTAGTCACATCAATCATACAAAAGTAACAGTCATCGTGATGGTTCTTTGGCTCTCTCCATACCCTTGGTATGGCAAAAGGCATTGACCTTCCTGTACCTCTTAACCATCCTTCTAGAGTAGATCAACAGCTTCTACATAACACATGTGGGTCCCATGGTTTGTCCTGGTCACCCATGGGCATTTCAAAATAGAGTCTGTACGCTATCCACAATTTGGCACATTTCATGATCTTATGTAATACCTGTTTTTTTCCAATATAATAGCCACACACATAGCAAAATGTATCTGGAGAATTTTTACATACTCTAGTAGCCATCCTGAAAGTAGCAGAACGTAGTAATTGGTCTGAAAGAAAAAATTAGACATACATTTAGTAGCGGAACATTATGACAATACCGAATATATAATAACGTTGAAAGTCGACATATTTTTTTAACTGTTGATGATACACAAAATAATTTCATTTTTGGGATCAGCGGAAAAAATGGATTGATAAACAATTGAAAAAATACAATAAACAAATTTTTTTTTTGAAAATTGTTACTTTGTGTTATGAAAGTGTGTGACCTTGCTGTTAGATTGTTAGGCAAATCATTAGGTTGTGTGTCTGATTTTCAGACCTGGTGACATTTGTTTTTGTTCAAGGCACTTTATTTCATATTGCTTGAGTAAATTCAACCTTGCAACAGATTGGTATCTTGTTCAGCTGGTAGGCTTGTACATTCAGATTTGTAATTCTGGATATAATCAGGCATCATGAGTGTGTAGGTTTGAGGTAGACATTTAAAGTGTTAAATTCTTGAATTTTTATTTTAAATTTGTATCCTCTTTCTATAAAAAATAATTGCAATTCTAAAATTGATTCAAATAGATTTGGAGATAATTTAATATTAAGTCTATTTTACTTTGCATGACTTAGAATGTTTTAAAATTTTTCAATTTCAGAATTGCTCCAAAGACTGCTCATGCTGCTTTTGATAAGGTGAGTGCCACTGACCTAAAGATTATTTTTATGATGTTTAATAACTACAACAGAATTTTGTATTTTCTGGACGCCCCTAAATTTAATTAACTTTTGAGACTATTCTAATTCTTTTAGAAAAAAAAAAGTTAAATTTTATTTTCTATATTTTACATGTTTTTCAAAAATGATTTTGTTATTTAGTGCGATTTTAATTGCCAAAAATGAATTTTAAAAAGTATCTTTTTATTTTAACCATAATGTCCAGAATGACAAAGGCCTTTTTCCTCTCCACCACTCATTTTATTTCATTAATTGCTAAAACTAGATAAATCAGACTGTACCATTATTATAAAAAAGCTTAAAAGCTACTTTATAATAAAGATGCGGACTTTTAAGCTAGCTCCTGTGGAGGGATTATTGGGCTTGCAGCCCCAAACTAAAGGGAGCTAAGTAGCATGACTATAATACATCTATAAGTACTATATGCCCTGGTGATGTCTGATCAGAGGTTAAGGATGGATGATTAATTCTGTAATACAGTCATTCTATTGTTCCAGTCCCGAATTGAATTCCAGCTGTTGGCTTATTTGACCCAAATTCTTATCCCAACATAAAATTGACGAGGCAAATGTCATTTATCCCCCACTTGATGTGTGATGTCATCTGACAAATGCCACCAAAATGGTGTGAATCAGCCAATCTTTACCTGCTAGAAGTAGCAACCCAAATCCTTTTAAATTAGAGCCCAATACTGGATGTTCAATAACCAAATGAAGGACAGATTTTCAATCCTGGCGTCATCCCTGGTTCCAAAAAGGTATAATATGTCTATGTAGATCAAACGTAGACTGAGATTCAGGGGTCCCAGATAGACAAGCAATTTCACTTTTATTATAATAGATAAGGACATTAGATTTTCAAAATAAACTTTAGTTACCTCCCTTTACATTTTGAATTAAAATCTTGTGGAAGACTGTCTTCCACTTCTCATTGGTTGATTAAATTAGTACCAGTGATGTACTTGGGTTGAATGAATTGATTTCACTCATCTCCAGATATTACACTGTACTTACCTTATTGACCTTGAAAAGATGAAAATAGGTTTACTAATATTTTTTGATGGTTTAATGTCCATGCATAATTAGGTTGAATGTGCAAGCACCTACTCAGGTTTACTTTTTACCTTTACTTGTTTCAATCATTGGACTGTGGCCATGTTGGGGCACCACCTCGAAGAGTTTAACCCTTTCGTCACCAAACCGCCCAAAGCTGCCCGAAAAAAATTTTGGTTAATGTGACCAAACTGCCCAAACCCGCCCGTATTTACCTCTTCATATTTAAATGTGAATATCAGAGCAAATCTCTTTAGTACATTCGTGAAAACACGTATTATACTTCGTAAACAGTTCATCTACAGTTTTGTACAACAATCGAAGTGTAATTTTAATTCCGTGAATTTTGGGAGATTTTTTTCCGAAATTTGTTCCTATTGTGTTTTCAAAATTTGTAATTCTGACAAAAAATGGATACGAATTTCATTATATCAAGCAGCGAGTCAGAATTCGAAGGATTTTCTACTGAAAACCTTGATAAATCTAACTCTATGACTGAAAAAAAAAAGCACGTGGTATTTGATAATGAATCTGATGTTTCATTTTCCGAAAGTGAAAACAGTGAATCCGAGAGCTCCGACAGCGATAAAGAAAATGAATTGGCACTTGAATGGAGTGAAAATTTAAAAACTGTTTCTTTCGGTGATTTTTCTGAAGAAACTGGACCAAGCCACAGACTTTCCCAGGAGAGTAAAGCCTTAGACTATTTCTTTTTACTTTTTCAAATGAGCCTATTTGAAATCATTACGGTGGAAACGAACCATTATGCTAAATGTAAACAAAGCGAAAGAAAGGATAGTTAGTGGTTTCCCACAACCTTAAATGAAATTAAGACTATTTTGCCATAAATATTATTATGGGTATCAGAAAGTTACCTAGAATAACAAATTCTATCATAAAATTTTGTTGTATACCCAATTGAATATTAGCTAATAACCCATTTTCTATAGCGATGTTTGAACAAAATTTTAATAATTTTATATTTTGTTGAATTTACCTGTATCTACCTGCAATTAGAGTCACTTTGTGACAAAAATTATAGTATAGAATTAGTTGAGAACATTTCATTAAATTATCTTCCAAAAATCAAATTAATATATTGATAAATAAAAAAGTTATAGTTGTTTAATGAAACCAGACTAAATTTATGATTATGTTAGAATTTAATTGAAACACATAAGGGGTGTATTTTGGTCAGAAATATAGTAACGAAAGGGTTAATCAAACAAACTGACTCCAGTATTTATTCTTAAGCTTGGTGCTTATTCTATCAGTGTGTTTTGCTGAACTGTTAAGTTACAGAGATGTAATCAAGCTAACGCTGGTTGTCAAGTGGTGGTACTTAGAGATTAACACAACTCAAGCACAAAGACATACACAGGCATATTCATCCATCCATCCATATTTATATATATACATACATACATTTATATATACATACATACATATATATATATATATATATATATATATATATGCATATATAAATATATGTGTATATATTTATACACACACACATATATACATACATTCACACACACACACACATATATATATAAATATATGTGTATATATTTATACACACACACACATATACATACATTCATACACACACACACACATATACGATGGGCATCTTTCAGTTTCTGTCTACCAAATCCACTAACGAGGCTTTGGTCGGCCCGAGGCTATAGTAGAAAAAACTTGCCCAAGGTGCCACACAGTTGGTCTGAACCTGGTACCATATTGTTGGTAAGCAAGCTACTTAGCATGCCACTCCTATATATATATATATATATATATATATATATATGATGGACTTCTTTCAGGTTTCCATCTACCAAATCCACTCACAAGGCTTTGATCAGCCTTAGACTATAGTAGAAAATACTTACCCAAGGTGTCATGTAGCGGGACTGAACCCAAGGCCATGTGGTTGGGAAGCAAGCTTCTGAACCATGTACCCAAGCCTTTTGAACTTACGTTTCATGCACAGTTTTAAATGTTCTTATCATCCATAGCGACCTTGTATGTCTAATCTTATCCTGAGTATATACATGATAGAAGTTATTACTGGGATAAATGAAGTTAATTTCTAGTTACTTCTGAGTATGATGGAATAACTGACTGCATTGCTGGAATAAGTAAATAACATGCTGAGATACCAGAATTAGAAGAACATTGGACTTAGTAACTCTATATGTTTTGAGTTCATTTCCTACCATGGTCCATTTTTTATTTTATTGTTTAAGCAGGAGGCAGAACTGTGCCTTTGATCATTTTCAGGACCTCTGAGAGTGATGTGAGTGAGTGAGTGAGGGAATAAGACTGAGATAGAACCTGAATGCATACAGCTGAATGAACTCTGCTAAAGTTACTCAGGGGATCAGGGAGTGATGTTCAATTGGTTGATAGACTGAGTCTACTACCCAAGCTGATCATGGTAGGATTTGAACACAACACAAAGAGCTGGAAGGAACACTTTGAAGCATCTTGTTTGTCATTCTGGTGATTCTACCAGTTCACTGCCCTAAATTCATTCACCTTTTCAAAAGCAGCGTGAACAGTCTTTGGAGCAATTCTGAAAGTGAAAAATTCTTTAAAATAAATCATACAAAATCAAGTAAAATTAATATTAAATTATCTCCAAATTTATTTAACTTAATTTTAATATAACATGATGTCTAGACAAGGGTTCTCTCTCTCTCTTTCTCTCTCTCACACACACATATCCAACAAAGTGTACGAATGTGTAGACACCAGAAGGTTTAAAAGCAAAGTTGATCCTAATGGGATTTGAACTCAGAATGAAAGGAATCAGAATAAATACTACAAGGCATTTCATCTGATATTTTAATAACTTTAGTAGTTCATTACTGATTAGAGAATTCTGTATGTATGTATTTTGGTTAGGATCAAACATACAAGCCTTGAACTGGATAAAAAACGTTGAAATTGTGCATGAAATAAAGTTCTGAAATACAAACATATCCTGATCAGTAAAAAAATATTTTCTTTTTTAAATATTATTTTTGTTGTTTTTGTTAAATCTCATGACTCTCATCCTATCAAAGTCGATAAAATAAGTATCCTTCAAGGATACTGGGTACTATGTTTCATAGAACTGACTGTTTCCTCTCTTCATGGAGCTTTCTGCTTATGTTAGCATTCATATTGTTACTGCTTTTAATTATACATTCACAGGCTGCTATGGTGTTACGAATGAGGCTTACTCATATTCCAGTAGACCCTGTTACAAAGAAAGTTGATGTTAATGCTATGAAACGCGCCATCAATAAAAACACATGCCTTGTAAGTATGATTCTAACATTCCATTTTTATATTCATCCATCGATCGTCTCTGTTCACTATTCAGGGAAGGTCTCATGGCTGTAGAGTCCTCAAGCATCTCCTCCAAAGACCTTCCTGAACAAACTGAGGATGTTGAATCAGAGTGGAGATTGTTTTGTTCAACAGTTTCTTGTTCAGCTGCACAATGCTGTGGATGAAAGTGTCAGTGGTAAAAGAACTTCCTGGTTTAACCACAAAGGTAAAAATGCCATCTGAGTAAAGAAGGAGGCTTACAAAGCTTAGCTTTGAAACAAGTCTCCCCTTTTGTATTAACAGTACACTGTGGTGCAAAACGTTGCTGCTAAAACACTAAAGATGTTCAAAGCTAAGTCATAGAAGGACTTTTGGAAATTGTAGATTGGATTTAAAGTGATTTAGCTTTTCGTTTAGGAATCTATGCAATGTCAGATAAGCTGTAAATATCTAAATACCTCATAAGAACATGAAGACCATTCAATGTCTGGTGCTTAGCTTCGGTTTCAATGAGCAAGAAGTGGGTGAGGGATAAGTCTTCCCACTCTGGATAGGATTCCAGTCTTTCACAGGCGACATTTGGCTCCTGTTCCTGACTTCTCTGTGACCTACTTAAGAAATGCAGAATTAAAGTGTTTAAAAAAAAGACATGAATTGCCAGTAACCCTTTTTTTTACTCATAACCTTTGAGCACTTGTAATTTTGTCTTAAATAATGGCAAGCACCATTCAGTTTGTAAATAAATGTTCATGTGTGAAAACAATCTCTTTACTCTGATGTGCATATAATAACATTTTAGATTCTTGATGTTTAGTTCCAGATGACTTCAAATGAGCAAACTTATGACCCAAGGCATTCCAGCCATGACCATCTAGTCTTTTGGTCTTAGTCTACCTTGGACTACATAATACAATCCTTCATTTTTTTAACATGGTAGAGTATGATTTGAAAGAGATTTAGTTGATTTTTCTTGTAGGTTTGATGACCACACAGAGGTTCTTTCATTTAGCTATAGCTGTTGTTGTATAGGTAAGCTTTGACTGACCAGATCTATGACCAAAAGTATTACAGCATAACCTCTCTCTCTAGATTTTAGTCAGTGTTTCTCAGACATTGTTATTGAATGTGTCCTTCCATTTTAATGATGATATAGTACAATTGAACCTACTTGTATTTTAACCTGCCCTATCCAGCCCAAATATTCTACCATTTTACTTTCAAACAAGCTAGATCTGGCTTCTCACACCAACCCTACAATGTCATTCTTGAAATAAACAATCACATCATCAAAATCTTGATGTTACAAGGTAGTGCATGATTAATTCAAAATAGTATGAATAAATAAGCATTACATTTGACTGAGTAATACTAATGCGAAAGGGTTACAAGAGTAAAAGGGATTTAGCTGTTTCTTACAGGTTTAGGGTCTCACATAGAGGTTCCTTTTTTTTTTTTTTTACTAAGGTTAAGTCTTTAGAAAAAGAATTTCATTTTGAAATTCTTAGGGCCTCACATAGAGGTTCCTTTTTTTTACTAAGGTTAAGTCTTTAGAAAAAGAATCTCATTTTAAAATTCTTAGGGCCTCACATAGAGGTTCTCATTTTTTACTAAGGTTAAGTCTTTAGAAAAAGAATCTCATTTTAAAATTCTTAGGGCCTCACATAGAGGTTCCCTTTTTTTACTAAGGTTAAGTTTTTAGAAAATGAACCTCATTTTAAAATTCTATCTTTTACAGTTAGTTGGTTCTGCCCCACAGTTTCCCCATGGTATTATTGATCCAATAGCAGAAATTTCCGAGGTAAGTGTGACTGATATCATATTTTGCTGTAATTTATGTGATTTAAAAATTAATAAATAAACTTGTCTTAAGGCTATCTTAAATAAGAAGGCTAAAATGTATTTGAAGATTTGCTACAAGAAGCATTAGATATTGTTTCTAAACAAAATAAGTTATCATTTGGTTAGTTTACAGTGTTGAAATGTATTGGGTTGTCTGGAAAGTTCGTGCCGATTTTTAAAGGAAAGAAAAAGTCAATAAATACTTGCTATTACATTTTTAATCAACCAAATATGAACCATTTTGTTGCACAATGCGTCTCCATCTTTCCTTTAACTTGAAAATACCCTCTTCCCAGAATTGAGGTAGTTTCATGGCAAAGAATTCATCAAGGTATCTTTTTACATCATCCAAGGAATTGAAATTTTTACCATTAAGACTATTCTGTAGAGACCTGAATAAGTGGAAATCCGAAGGAGCAATATCTGGTGAATATGGAGGGTGGGGTAACACATCCCAGCTGAGCTACAGCAATTTTTGTCTGGTTCCCAAAGCATCAAGTGCTGAAAATGAACTTTATCTTCCATTTTAAAGGGTTACAGAATTAACACAGATTATTGGAACATAAACCTTCTTCCTTGAAAAGATAGCTTAAACTGTGCTCTAAATGGAGGTGTAGTCAAATCCTATTTTATGGACTCAACCATGTTCTAAAATAAGTCGAAAGGTAAGCTACTGTAAACTGGCACAAACGTTCCAGACAACCCAATATGTTGATTCTGTGCAGCTATTTCAATTTTTCATGATGGAAATCATTGAAAGTTAAGTGTCCCATCCTGGTATGTGACATAACACTTGTAATAGGATATGAGTATTTCATTAGTTGGTCAGCATGTCTACTCAAAAACACATGTGTGTGTGTGTGCACACACACTTTTATTTTATCATGCTTGTACACACAATTATGCAATTGTGTATATTTAGATATTGATGGAGAAATTGTTTTCACAGCTGCTACTTAACCTGTTATAGTTATCTTACTCAACTGTAGAGTAGACATAGAACCTATTTGCTAAGTAGGTAGATTGAAGAGAGCTGTGTTTTGTGTTTGGCATAGTTACATAATATAAAGGCTTTTATTAAGTTTGAATTGATGGATTGGGTTGTCTGTTGGTTTTGACAATTTCAGTTGTTTGATGAATTGAATATTTGACTTATTAAATTAATATGCAAGTGGTTGGATATCCTACAGACATGTGTGTAACGATAAATATGATTAGGTACACAATATTATGAAATGTCGGAGTCAACAGTTGTAATGATAAAAATTTGTTGTTATAATTGCTTACTGTAGGATGTGAAAGATGAACAATGCATGAAGTTTTAAGAAAGTATTTATTTACCGTTATGTTGAAAAATACCTTACCTCGACGGGCAGGTTATAACATCCGAGAGCATGTGAAAGAAAGTTAGATGTGGTAGAATTTTTCTTTGTATAGTTTGGCGTACGCAAATTGTTAGTAGTAAACCACAGATAGCGATAGAATGATGTTGTAAGAGAACAGAATTAGAGCTAGTGAGAGTTGTAGGGTGTTGTCTCACAGTTGCTGACAGTAAACTTCATTTCTCTTGCTGACCATTGTCTTTAGTAGCTGCATTCCTTGTTATCATGATTCTAGCAGTTTGTTCCCTAACTAATTGAGTCGTCACGAGCTGCCTCGCTCAGTTGTTGCCAAGTGACTACTTGGTTAAGTTGTCACCATGTGACTGGACTCGTTGAGTTGTCACTGACTGATTTTTGCTTGGGGTGTTCTTGCTTTTATAACTATCCAGAAGGATAGATATATCATTGAGAACAATAGATTTAGTTGGTGGTTTTGTTATCTCTATTCTAGCTATTGGTGAAGTAGAAGAGGTTAGAAAGGGTCAAGTGGTGAAGACATTATTTTGCCCTAGCTAAAGGCATCTGGAAAATGTAAAACTGCTGTCAGAGAAAAACCATTGTTCTACCGTGGGAAAAGTTCTGTTACAGTGTTAATTTAAATTTGGTTATGGTGGATCGAATCCACTTCATGCATGCAAGATCCACTACATGTGTATCCAAAACATAAATTGTCAGCCAAATCAGCATATCATAAATCACAGAAGTGAACTTTTGGTTTATAGGTAAAGTCCATTAGACAGTCTTCCACACAGTTTCTATTTACTTGGTATCATTTTCAAGGCTTATACACGCCCTGATACTATTGGTATCTACATATCAAATTTGAACGCAATCAGATGGAGGATGCTCGAGATCCTAGAAGACACACATAGGACAACTAAATCAGTTGTGCTCTCCCCAAAAATGTGTTGCCTTATGCCCCTGTTGGAAATTATTTATTAATAAAATTTAAAAGTCTTAAATACCTTTTCCTAATTAACATGTTTGTTTATATTTTTTAATAAATATGTTTTCTCTTCTGTTTTATTTTCAAAATAATTCCTCCAGCTTGGTTTAAAGTACAACATTCCAGTTCACTGTGATTGTTGTTTGGGTGGTTTCCTCGTTCCATTTCTGGAGAAAGCTGGTTTCCATATGGACCCAGTTGATTTCCGTCTCCCCGGTGTAACAAGTATTTCAGCAGACACACACAAGGTAAAGTTTTATTGTTTATCTTTCTTTCATAAAATTAAGCATCATTTAAACGAACATTTCTATATATATTTATCTCTCAGTATTGGGAACTAATAAATTAGACAGCTTCAACCAGCTGTGGCTGTGACAGATGCTAATGTTGTTTTTGTTCTGTCATTAATTTTCAGATTGAGCCTTCGAGAGTCTCATAAATATTTTAGTTTGTTGCTTTTTGCTTTCAGTTCTTTTTTTATGTTTTGAAATGTTTTTGTTATTAAATCATTGTTTTAATGTTGTTTCCAGTATGGTCAAGCACCTAAAGGCTCTGCTGTTTTGATGTACAAAGACCCCAACTATCGTAAATTCCAGTGGTTTAGCATTACAAATTGGCCCGGTGGAATATATGCTACTCCCACATTTGCAGGTATTGTGATGTTTTTGTCTCTTTCTATTTTTTCTTTTGTTTTCCATTTCCCACCATCACCGCACCTCCACCATATCCAGCAGTTTGAACAACTGTGTAATGAGTCTACCTCATTAGGAGTGCGTTGGCAAATGGAAACACAATTTTGAGAGATCCTCCTCTTCTTCCTCATCATCATCATCATCGATGTCGTCGTCATCATCATCATCATCATCATCCACTTTTTCATACTTTCATGGGTCGGACAGTGTTTGTTGGCGTTGAGGCAGATTTTCTAGTGCTGGATGATCGTCCTGTCACCAACCTTAACTCGTTTTCCAAACAATGTAATATTTTTCCATAGTTAAGTATATTTTTCTCAGAAGACTGGAAATGATGGTGTTCATTTACAAGCACCACATGATGTCTACACAAGGGGACACAGATACACACACACACGCACACACACACACGTATGTATACAACGAGTTTCTTTCAGTTCTTGCCTACCAAGTTCACTCACAAAGTCTGTAATAGAAAATACTTGCCCATAGTACCATACAGTGTTTAGAAAAAACAAAGCTTCTCGAACACATAGACACATCATCATCATCACCATCGTTTAACATCCAGCTTCCCGTGCTTGCATGGGTGGGATGGTGGTAACAAATCAATCAGGTGACTAGATGTGAAAGCAGAGAAGCTTTTGGACAAAATAATTTAATCCTGTTTCAAGAGGATGTTAGTGCATGCACATTAAATAATGATGATAATGATGATATCCATGGCTGGTTAACATATTTATTTCAAAATAAGTGGCTAAGATTGTTGTTAGAAAGGTGGTGGATAATCTTGTGGATTTCTATCATATCAGCTGTTAGATGTCAAAGCTTTACTATGGTCAATGTCCAGAAAGGCAAAATATCAAAAAATGGGAAGTAACAGATGGAGGGTGTTCATTTGGTTACACATCTCTGGCTAACTTCTTATAGATCAATATTCTGGACAAGATGGGTGTTCCAGACTGGAGATGCAAATTGTAAGGGTAGGCATACCATAGCCATCATCTATTATGTAGAATGCTTTACTTAACATCTCTTATTGAATTTTTCTCTAGGTAGCCGAGCAGGCTCAGAAATTGCTTCTTGTTGGGCAACTATGATGTTTACTGGAATGGAAGGTTACGTTGATGCTGCCTGGAAAATCATCTCTACAGCACGAGCTATGGCTAAAGTGTAATTACAACATTTATATTTTATGCTTTAATTTTCTTTAATGGTTCAATTGAATTACATTTAAATTTGAATTCAAAGTGAGTATCAATGAGTATTGGGTTGTGAGACTTAATCAATCACCAGGTTTAATAATCGTCACCCTTGGATGTCTTTAGCAGCATTTACTTTCATTTATTTATCCTTCAATGTGTTTGAACAACCAATCCCAGCCAGTTAGGATTCATAGTACGGGTTGTACTATTCATCTCTTTGATGGCTGAATACGAAACATGACTTGTGAGACGACCATTCAGGTGATTTATCAGAGTCACCATCTCACCTTTGTATGCCAGTCTTTCACAAGATTACCCATTTACAGCACAGTGGATTGGAGCATCATGAAATCAAGTGTTTTTCTCAAGAACACAATGAACAGCCAATCTGGGAATTAAGACCATGACCCGCTGTTCTTGAGGAGACCTACTGAGTCAAGTATGTCAACACCAACATCAAAATAAAAATCAAATGGAAATTATAGTTAAGATACCCGTCTTGGTGACACGTAAAAAAGCACTGTCCGAACATGGCAGATGCCAGCGCCGCCTGACTGGTGTCCGTGTCGGTAACACATAAAAGCCCCAACCGATCATGGCCGTTTTCCAGCCTCTTCTGACCCTGTGCTGGTGGCACGTAAAAAACACCCACTACACTCACGGAGTGGTTGGCGTTAGGAAGGGCATCCAGCTGTAGAAACACTGCCAGATCAGACTGGAGCCTGGTGCAGCCTCCTGGCTTTCCAGACCCGGTTGAACTGTCCAACCTATGCTAGCATGGTAAACGGACGTTAAACGATGATGATGATGATCTTGAGATCATGAATGCAATGTCCCAACCATTAGGCCATGTGCCATCTCACATTGTTGGATAGTTGTTGACTCTCTTGTGTTCCTCTGCCCTTTGATGGGTTTTGTTTATTGTTCCTGCAGGATGTCCAATAAATCACACTCCTCACCAAGCAAGCCTGGTGGGGTTACTGGCTTAGTTACCAATGATCCAAACATGTGACAGGTTGTACTGAGTTACATGTTACCAGTTGTGCTTGAGAGCAACCTGACACTAAATTTTCAGAATTATTGCCAGCATGGAGCATGGATGTTAAATGATGATGGTGAATATAAAATCATATTGGTGAAAGTCATCATCATCATTATCATCATCAGTTAACATCTTACTTTTATGCTAGCTTAGGTTGGCTGGTTTATCAGGAGCTGGAAAGTCAGAAGACTGCACCAAGCTCTACTGTCTGTTGGTGCATGGCTTCTTTGGCTGAAAGATAAGGATAAAACTGCCCTTTAGCAGAAAGATCCTTCTGTTCAGAGATTCTAAATAATTACTAATAATAGCACAAATAATTATTATTCTTGACACTTAACCATTTTCTTTCAGTTTTTCCTTCTTTTTTTCCTTTTTCATTTTATTATTCTTCAGAGTTTCTGCTCTGCATTGTTCTTATATCAACCAGTTCTATAACTATCATAGAAATGAACTAGTTATAAATGGAAACTTACCAGAACTTTAGTTAACCTAAAACCTTACTGATTTCTATTTCAGTCTGAAAAACATCCATAGTATTGAGGTACTAGGTGATCCTAAGATGTCTGTTATTGCTTTTACTTCAAAGGAGTTTGATATCTATCGTCTGTCTGATGCACTTACTGCAAAAGGTTGGACTCTGAATCCACTGCAGTTTCCTGCTAGGTAAGTTTGAATATTTTTGTATTGGCTTCAAATTTTGGTGCATGGTCAGCAAGTTTGGTTGATTACATCGACCCAGCAACTAGTGTTTATTTTATTGACCTTGAAGTGATGAAAGGCGAAGTTGACCCCAGTGGCATTTGAACTCTGAATGTAATGGCAAGTGAAATTCCACTAAACATTTTGCCTAGTGCAGTAACAATTCTACCAGCTTGGTGCCTTAGTTTGAGTATTTACATTGACCTAATATTGGTTTCAAATTTTGACACAAGGCCAGCAGATTCTGGGAAGGGGTGAGTCAGTTGTATTGACCCCAGTATTTGAGTGGTACTTATGTTATCAACCCTGACAGGATGAACAGCAAAGTCGACCTCAGCAGAATCCACTCACAAGGCATTGGTCAGCCCAGGGTTATAGTAGAAGACACTTTTCCAAGGTGCTTCGCAGTGGGAATGAACCTGAAACCATGTGGTTTGGAAGAAAACATCTCAGTGACACAGCCACATACTATATATATAATTCTTTGAGGCTGACATTTCAAACAGCTAACAGTCATTCCCAGATTACGGAAGGGCTATGTTCCTGAAAATCTTGTTACACATGGGCGTCCATATCATTTGTTTTAAAATTGATGGACCTCACATAGGTGGTGACTAGTGACAGAGACCTTTGACAATATGCTGTGCTTGAGATGACTCATCAAACCAAGTGAAATTGTAGCCATGGCCATTGCTGGTGTCATGTAAATAGCATCCATGAAATTGTAATCATGATAGTTGCTGATAGCATGATTTTTGAAATGATCTTCGAATGTTTGAGCCTTACGGAGGTGATTTTTTTTTTTTTTGTTAAGCAACAAGACGGGTAAGAGTGATTTCACTGCATCCGTTCTGTGGGTTGGGAGATGTCTGGCAGGTCGGGAGCGGAAGTCCACTTTTGCCAGATCCAAAGGACAAGGAGAGGGTCATTGGCCAGAGCATCTGGTGGGATTGGCACTTGCGGCAGGCGATGGATCCGTGGACAGTCGTAGATGACATGCTCCGCCGTCTCCTCTCCCAAACCGCACTTTCTGCAGGTTCTGTCTATGGCTCGGTCAATCTTGTAGAGCCAGTACTTGAGGTCCGGGTGATGACCACTTCTATGTCTGGCTCTTTGAATGTTGGGCCTCAAGGAGGCGATGACAAGTGACTGAGACCATGGCAATATGCTGTGCTTAAGAAGACTCTTTGAGCCAAGTGAAACTGTAGTCGTGACCTTTGCCAGTGTCATGTAGATGGCACCTGTGCCGGTGTCACGTAAAAAGCACTCATTTCACTCTCAGTGTGGTTGGCATTAGGAAGGGCATCCAGCCATAGAAACCATGTCAAATCAGACTGGAACCTGGTGCAGCTCTCCAGCTTATCAGTTCCAGTCAGACTATCTAACCCATGTCTAATGATGAAGATGATGATGATGATGACGTAAAGAAAAAAATATATGAGAAATACTGTCTGTTGGTATAAATGGATTTTAAAGATTTTCTTTTTCTTTTCTCTTTCTTCTGTTCCATATTCCAGTATTCACATGTGTGTCACCTTGACACACACCAAGCCTGAGGTTGTAGAACGCTTTGAGAAAGACGTTGCTGAGTCAGTTGAAGTCATTCTACAAAATCCCTCTGAAAAATGTCAGGGCGCAGTAAGTCAATGCATTACCTCCTCCTCCTCCTCCTTCTTCTTCTTCTTCTTCTTCTTCTTCTTCTTCCATCGTCACTCTGTTGTTACTTTTCTAAACAATGTTTAACCCTAGCATTCAGATTATTCCGTCAAATGTAAGGCTTATCATTGAAATCTCGAAGCTAAGAGATAATGTATGATTAATTCAAAACAATGTGAATCACAACTACAATTTCCATTTCAAATTATAATCAAATGGAAATTGTAGTTGTGATTCACATTGTTTGGAATTAATCATACATTATCTCATAGCTTCGAGATTTCGATAATGTAATCATTTATTTTTAGAGTGACATTGTAGGGTATGTATGAGAGACTGGATCTGGCCAATTTGAATATTTAAAGAGAAAAAATTAGAATTTCTAGACCAGATATAGTTGGTTTAAATGCTACAGGTTTAGAATTGTTATGATGACTTGCAGTATTTCTTCTTGTTCTTTATGTTCTGAGTTCAAATACTGCCGAGGTCAATGTGTCTTTTATCCTCTCAGGATCGAGAAAATAAAATGCCAGTTAAGTACTGGAGTCAACATTCTACTTATTTAAATTTACTATTGTTTATTATTTTCCCGAATTTCAGGCTAAGGGAGATAACTCGGTTTGGGAATGTGGATGGTATTGGTTTTCTGTAGAAATAATTAGAGGTGACGTAGAACTATGTCAGCTAAAAAGTTCCATTATTACCATATCGGACCGATTCAGAGTTAGCTACTAAGAGCCCTCTCTTCGTCAGTGATACATGTGGCAAAAGGAAATAAATGAGATACTTACTCATACCCATGGAAGAAGCAAATACTAGTCATGGGCACAACTAAGACCCCAATAATCCAAAATAGAAATACTCAGCCCATTCGAGCAATGCGATTTGAATGAGGCTCTCACAGAGTGATTAGTTCGGAAGTGAATGCTTAAATTTATATCAAATGTGAGGATAAAATTCTTTTCGAAAAAAAAAAAAAAAAAAAATATTCTCGAAAAAAATTTCATCAATGGCCAGCATATTAAAAAATACCTTTAACGGTTATCTTTATAAACAATTCACATTTGATATAAATTAAGCATTCACTTCCGAAACTAACTCACTCTGTGAGCCTCAGTTCAAATCGCACGTGCCTCGAATGGGCTGGAGTATTTCTATTTTGGATGTATTTGGGGTACTTAGTTGTGCCCATGACTTAGTATTTGCTTCTTCCATGGGTATGAGTAAGTATCTCAGTTATTCTTTTGCCACATGTATCACTGACGAAGAGAGAGGGCTCTTAGTAGCTAACTCTGAATCAGTCCGATATGGTAATAATGGAATCTTTTAGAATTTCTGTCGGCCTTTTTTTGAGTAGCATGCATATTTTGAAAAATTATATGGTTAATGGACAATATGTCCAATTTTTCGGGCATATTTGGCATTAGAAATTTTTGCCTTTGCCCTCATTTATGAATTGTTTATAAATCTAACCGTTAAAGGTATTTTTTAATATGTGGCCATTGATGAAATTTTTTCGAGACATATATTTTTTTTTTTCGAAAGAATTTTATCCTCACATTTGATATAAATTTAAGCATTCACTTCCAAACTAACTCACTCTGTGAGAGCCTCAGTTCTAGAAAAGTTTATTTGCTTAGCTAATATAGTTTTTGAGAGATAGTGAACATTTGTAAAATAATACTTTTTATCATAGTCAAAAATGCAGTAAATTTTATTCATTGTTCCTTGCCCACTCCTTATATGCATGCATGCGCCTATGTACGTACATACGTATGTATATATGTATGTAGGAAGGAAGGAAGAAGCCAGATCCAGCCAGTTTAAACATAAAACAAGTATAACATTGAGGCTGGATATGACCTGTTTAAATGCTGGAAGGTTAAATTTACAATTTATTTTTCAGAGATGTCTAACATTTTAATCTTCTTGTTTTTTGTTTAACAATACATTTTCTTTTTTTTTCTTCTTTGTTTAGGGTGCACTCTATGGCATGTCCCAGACTATTCCAGACCGTTCTATTGTTGAAGATGTCACTGGTATCTACTTAGATGCTAGCTATGATACAACAAACCACTGAACTTCATCTTTTTTGTTTCAAAGCCAATACATTTTAGCCCAACCCTATTTAATTTAATTCCTTTTTCTAAATTACACATCATTCAAAATGATAACTGGCATCTTTAAACAATCAAACTGTTAATGTTGAAAATTATGTACATGCACAAAACACCTATACACACACACAACACACTCACACACACACACACTGTAATCTAGCAATCCCTTAGGGGTTTACAAGATGTTTTGCTGCTTCCCTGCAGGCTAAAATACTCTGAGGAAATCACCCACTGTCATGAACTGGGAAATATTTAACTGTAAACAAAACAAAACATTTGAAAGATGACCACCAGGTGAGAAAATGATGATCTCATGCATCGTACTACTTACAGGCACTCTCTTCTCTGCAACAGCCATTGAGCTTTTACAAAATATGTATATGTGTGTATATATATATGTTTAAGTAGTTGAATGAATTATCCTAGTATGGATAATTCGGTTAACCGATACCCGGGTAGCAAATTTACGTCAGAAAGCACGGTTGAAGCTACATGCCAAGGGTAGAAATCATGTGCTTTCGTGTGGAAATTTGTGTGTTTTTTTTACTATAGATAAATGAAAGAATGGAGTCGAACGACGATTTAACAAAATTCCTTTATTCTCGATATATGTTTCAAAGACTGCATATTCTTAATTCCGAAGGAATAAAGGGTGCATTATGCCGCCTTCTAATCAGGAAAGACAAGGAACCTTGTCTTATATCGAGAATAAAGGAATTTTGTTAAATCGTCGTTCGACTCCATTCTTTCATTTATATATATATATATATATATATATATATATATAGAGAGAGAGAGAGAGAGAGGAAAAGTATAATTGTCACGGCTGTTTATATTAATTTTTATGATATATATGTATACATATTATATATATAATATATATGCATATATATGTATATATTTGTGTGTGTGTATGTATGCATGCATATATGTATATATATATATATGTGTGTGTATGTCTGTATGCATGAATATATATATATATATCTATATATACATATATATGTGTGTGTGTTGTAACCTACTCAAGTGCATGTCATCTCTTTCCTCCTCACCCCATTTATTGTACTATCATTTCTATTCTGCTACCCTGCACTATCAGACATCCTTTACACCCTACACCACTCCTGGCACCCATGCCCTACCTATTTCTACCCACCATGTACCTGAAAGTACCCTCTGACATCTAATTACCACTTACATTACATTCTAAATCTAATCTACCCCTCTTCTCTCTTTCTTCTAAAAAAAAGGTGAGTTGTCATGTCACCACTGCTCTGCAGCAAGAAACCTGTTCTGTTCTGGCCCTTTCATACCTTGCTACTCTCCTCTTATTCTCCTAACATAAAATTTCCCTAGCTATTTGAGGTTCATACTCTTTTAAACTACATGGTAACCTCACTATGCTGGTGGCACACAAAAAGCTTCAAGTACATGTTGGGAAGTGGTTGGTTTTAGGATGGGCAACCAGCTATAGAAACCAAGCCAAACATATACTGAAGCAAGGTGCAGTCTTTGGGCCCATCAGATCCTTTCAAACTGTCCAACCTATGCCATCATGGAACATGGTTGTTAAATGATGATGATTGTGGTGATATACACATGCACACACAAACATGCACATATTTATATTTACATTCTGTAAAGTGGGTGGTGTCAGGAAGGGCAGATCAGGCTGTAGAAGCCATGCTAAAATTGAAATGAAAGAGCCCGATGTCGCCCTGTGGCCTGTCTGAGAGGAGTAACTGTGAATAAGAATTGGATTGCTTTGCTCATGACGATGTGTACAGCTCATACCGGCATGAAATGTGCATGTAAAATGACAATGATACTACATATATGTACATACATTCATACATACTCTTATAGATATTGGTCCTGCATTTACTGCACTTTTCTCTTCTATCTCAGCTCTTCATGCACTCAATATACACACACATATACGTAAATGTGTATCCAGGGCATCCAGCCATAAAAACTGTGCCAAAACATACACAGAAGTCTGGTGCAGTCCTCTGCCTGGCCAACTCCTGTCAAACCGTCCAACCCATGCCAACATGGGAACATGGATGTTAAACGATGATGATGATGATGATACATAAATGTATACTATTGGGCTTCCCTTTTTAAGCTCTCCTTCTCTTCACCAGATATGGCAACTTTTTGAGTAACAAGTCAATTTGGGTACCTGTATGCCATTGTTTGACCTGTAAGAAATGTTACCCAAATCACTCTATCATCTGAAAAT